>NC_091049.1:21742498-22060451 GCF_963966145.1 Tenebrio molitor
TATGAATAATAATTTTATTCACAATCGGTTAGTAACGTACAGCTTTACTTTACGCCGACCGCGACACACTTTTTATATCTCTAGAACTTTTGAAATTACAGTTTCCGTTTTTCCACCATTATTTTAAATGTTTAAATTTAGACTTTTGGACCAGACCGAATGTACAAATTTGTCGTTGAATTAGAAGCCTGATAAAGAACACTAAATTACTGACTCTATACAATAATAAAAATCAGCATTAAAATGAAGCATTAATAAATAAATAAATAAATGAATAATTAAAATGAAGCACACAGAATTAAAATGAAACAAACAGAATTAAAATGGAACCAACAGAATTAAAATGAAACAAATTAACCTTATTTTGAAACCTAAATTGGGCTTGAAACGCTGTTACGTAACTGTCATGCCATGCAACTAAATTCCGTTGATCTGCTACTTCTAAAAATAGTTCTACATTGGTTTGATTCCCCAAAACCGTTCTAATTAATAATTACTTGGTAAATTTCATTCTCTCTCTCTCACTCACACGTCTGATTTCTACGACTATCTGGCTCTACCGTTACCCGGTCCTCTGTGTTTTCTACAGACTCCTTTTCTACCTTGCTTTGTTACTTTTCTAACTAAAAGTGCAAACGATTCTAGTTATTTTCTACGATAAAACGCTCTGCTTCTAATTTGCATTTCTCGCCCTTTAATTACAAATATGCCACAAATTTGAGAATGCTAAAAAGGTAAATTAACCCAATGAACCTTAATTTTGTGGTTCTCTCAATTTGAAACCTGCTAACATCAAATTCATTAATTCAATTATCCCCTGATTTTAACTGGACCACCCAAATTGTCGAACGAGTAAATTTTGCAATGTTTCTTTTCCCATAAAAACCGTTATCTTTGCGTTGTGTTTGGACAGGACGCGTACCTGCATTTTCAAAGAAAGGCTGGCAGATTTCACTTGAGGAATATGGTGCCGACACGGCTTCAATAAAATTTACAACTGACCAGCATTTCCGTCGCAAATGAACGGTATTAAAAATATTTCGTTTAAATTATTTTAAAATTAAAATTCCTTATTTATCGAACCTATTCGGACCGTTACGATATTCAAAGAATGTTAAGACATCCGTATTTAATTTATTCTGATTTTGAATCTATTCTGAAACCTATACCTATACATGCAAACCAAATCCTGAATCATCATACTCGTATATTCATAAAACACTATTTCATATTCCATGTGGTTAAGGATTATACATTAAGAGTGCTTATAATTATATAATTATAGAAGCTAAAATGAATGATTTTGATGTTAAAGGCTCTGTTCGATTACTCAGCTCTAACGACACTTTAGCGACATTTCATAATGAAACCTTGGAAATTCATAAATCTAAACATCCACAACCGTCACGAAAATTAATATTTCCAAATATAAACCTTACTGATTGCCAGATATTAAATGTCAATGAAATTGAAGTCAAAAAGGCCATTAATTCATTTCCTGCGGGTCTGCTGCAGGCATAGATGGTTTTAGACCGCAGTTCTTAAAAGATATGATATCTGTCTCTGCTGGTGAAGCAGGACAAAGAGCATTATCTTCAATTACCTTGCTCTGTAACTTTCTATTATCAGGAAAAATAATTAATGAAATGTGTCCTTTCATCTTCGGTGCATCTCTTTGTGCTTTAAAGAAGAAAGATGGTGGTATTCGCCCTATTGCCATTGGTAACATTTTTCGAAGACTTGCGGCAAAAATTGTATGTTATAAACTGCAGAGCGATCTACATTCTTATTTGACACCAAATCAACTTGGAGTTGCTACAAAACTTGGTTGTGAAAGCTGTATTCATTCTGTCAGGACATATGTTCATAACCCAGAAAATTTTGGAAAAATACTTTTAAAAATTGACTTCTCAAATGCCTTTAACTCTATCGAAAGAGATAGTATGTTGCAACAAGTAAAGGATAAAACTCCGTCATTATTTCCTTTTTTGAATCAGTGCTATAGAGAACCTTCACACCTTTTCTTTGGAAACTATATAATACCTTCAGTAGTTGGATGCCAACAAGGAGATCCTTGCGGACCAATGGCCTTCAGCTTAACAGTTCATCCTATCGTTGAGTCAATTACAACTGAATTAAACGTCTGGTATCTAGATGACGCAACAATAGCTGACGTTCCTGATATTGTTTTTGAAAATTTTAAAAGAATTAGCAACACGGCCAAGGAAGTAGGTCTACATATTAACCCAAATAAATGTGAACTTTTTTTTTGTTCTGATACTGTTGATGAAGATGTCTTAAGAAAATTCAAATCGCTAACATCAGAAATTCTAGTAGCAAACAAAAATAATTTAGAATCACTTGGAAGCCCAATTTTTGAAGATGGTTTTGATTTCATTGCCAAAAAGAAAATTGAAAAAGTTTTTCTTCTTTTGAAAAATATAGAACAAGAAAATTTAAACTCACACACGGCTTATTTTTCGGTAAAAAAACTGTTTCATTGTTCCAAGATTAAATTTTTTACTTAGAACATCTCCCTTTTGGAAATTTCCCAATTGTATTAAATCAATAGACAATGCTATTCGTAACAGTTTACAAAAATTTTTAAACATCAAGTTTAATGAAAATCAATCGACTCTTGCTTCCCTTCCTATTTCAAATGGTGGTCTCGGTATTAGGAAAATTCAAGATATCTCTCTCCCAGCCTTCCTTGGTTCAATACCTGGTGTTCACGACCTAGTCTTCCAAATATTACCAAAAACGGACAAAAAGGGTAGTGTTCATTTTGCTGAAGAATCTATTGGATTATGGATTGAATTAAATGGTAAAACATTTCCAACGGAGACATTTTTACAAAAAGGCTGGGATATAATCAATACAACAAGAATCATCGCCAATGAAATTAATCTTTGTGATAAAATTGATTCAGCTCGTTTTCTTGCCGCACAAAAAAAGGAATCCAATGCTTGGCTTCATGCCTTTCCCTCAAGACACATCGGTACATTTATGGACAACAAGATTTTACAAATACATATGTGTAGCAAATCGCTTTGGTTGTGAAATTTTTGAGAAACATACTTGCCATTGCGGCATTACAGTTTCAAATGATGGCCGTCACGGACATAGTTGTGCTAAAAATAAGGGCAGATTTTCAAGACATTCAGATCTAAATAAAATTTTCCAGCGAGCCTTAAGTTCTATCCACATTTCCTCCTCTCTTGAACCTCTTGAGAGACGATGGTAAAAGACCTGATGGTGCTACACTCATTCCATGGAGTAAAGATCAACGCCTAATATGGGATGTTAGATGTGTTGACACTTTGGCTGATTCTTACATAAGAAAAACTTCCATAATTGCAGGAACAGCTGCCGAAGAAGCAAGTAAACGAAAACATGTCAAATATCAAAATTTAAAGTCTGCAAATTATATTTTTAAAGCATTAGCTTTCGAAACGTTAGGTCCATGGAGTTTGAAATGTAAAACATTTATCGATTTCATTGGTGCAAAACTTATGATTGAATTCGGAGATTCTAGAGCAAAATTTTTCTTCTACCAAAGAATCTCATTGGCAATTCAACGTGGAAATGCTGCAAGTATTTATATGTATATGTACATTTAATTATTACTTGCTTATTAAATTTTACTACAATTTAATAATATTGATAACCCATTGGAAATTTACAGAGGAGAGGAAAGTGATAAATGTTTTATAAAAAGAATAACTGAACATGCCAGAACAATATACAGGGTGACTGACGAAAAACCTTTGACGCTGTATCTTACTTATTCTTTATCCGATTTGAATAAATGACACATCAAATGAAATAGTTCGAAAAACACTTCATTATTATTCTATTCGATATTTTTTTCGACATCTATTTTTTGACAGACAATAGCCAACTTTTTTTTTCAAATTACACTCTATATATTTTTTTACTCGTTCTTATAAAGAAATTCTTCTGAATATTAGAACATTAAAATAAGAAACAAAAAATGTATTTTAATTGAAAAAAATTGAAAATCGAAAATCAAGTAATCAAATTTGTAAACAATACAAAATCTATTCCAGTTGCTCAAAATTTCCTCAATGCTGTTGCAGACACTGTCAATACTGTAAGAGACGAGTCTCTTATGAATCTAGGAGGCCGTGGCCAAGACGCAAACCAAGGACACAATTAATGCACCCACTTTGCATTCTATAGTATTTTTTTTATCTATGCTACCGGGTGATCAAGAAGGACTGTTTAAGTTGGCAGTACAATTGAGAAAATTTTTTAAATTCGGTTATTTATAACACTGCAACTGGATATGTTTTGTTGGTTTATTTGACAAATATCTGATATAGGTATAGCATTAACAACGACAAGCCACCAACAACCGGAAGTTACTCCTGTTATACGATTTAAAATACGGTCCAGTGTTACCAACTTAAACAGTCCTTCTTGATCACCCCGTAGTACCTATGAGGTACTCCATAGGAGTACCTCATACACAAAATAAAATATATAGAACGCAAACTCGCTATTAAATTTTTGTTTCTTGAAAAATGCGCCATCTGTTGGCTTGTGGACGGTGCTTCCTTGGCCTGCTTGATTTTAGAATGTACTATTGCGGCCATCCAAAAGTGAACGTTTTTTTTTTATATTTTCATTAATACTATCAAAAAAAATTCTTTTCATTAATTTTTTTTTATTTTCAATCTTTTCTTATACATTTCGACTGCATTTACAAATATTTTGTTTTTATACATTAAAGTTCTCGTGTTCTTACCACTTAAAATTAACTTTATTCCCTTAACAAAAGTATGTAAATATGGTTAATGTTACTATTTTGTCGACTATTTGAGGTTCAATTTCAAATTTTTGTTCACATTCGAAAGAAAACTTTTTTATTATCAATATTTACCGTGGTCAGCATCAAGATCGAATATAGTATTGGTAGAAGAGTTGCACATCGCGTTTTCTTCAACAGCATGTCTTATAGATTTGTTCTAAGATTGGGATCGGGAATAAGCATATCGGGTGTAGAAATTTCTGGAATCTTTGAAAGTTTGTAATTTGTTTAATATGTGTGATATTTACAATTAGGTAGGAGCAAACTAAACAAGTACAGCAGTATTTAGAAGTCTGTTAATTGGTGCCATGCCATAGTCGGATTTTTCACAATGTAATTCACAAACCGTGTAGATATTATACACTTTCATTGGACTGAGCTCCATCAGATAATAATTATTGTCTTCAGTCAGCTTCAGCTACTCTTTAAAGCGGTTTCCGTATTTCATATTTTAATGGATTTGGAAATCTATGGCGCGTAGTGCTAACAGACCTGTAACACTTTTTGATGCTGTAACGCCTTATGGTAAATTCACATTCAACTCAAGTCAATTGACAACTAAATTTATTGACATTTATAATTTTTTGTAATGTTGTTTTTTAAAAACCGGGTACTTTGACAACAACAACTACAGCGCCCTCTTCCGGCCTGTGGACGGTACGCACAAGCCAATACGCAAACCAAGGACACAATTAATGCGCCGACTTTGCGTTCTATATATTGTCACCCAAAATGAGTCAGTGACAGCACCGGGCTCTCAGGGGGTTTTTCGGGGCAAGGGTGTGGGTTCGGATTATGGGCGCCAGGCAACTATTCGGGAGCTGGGATACCTTGTCCAGCTGCCGGGACAAGCGCTCTAGTTTTTCAACACGCCGGAAAACAAAAAAATCAAAATTTGTTGGAATTAAATAATGTGGTTTATTCTCACTGCAGTTTCATTGATATAATAAATAAATCAGTAAGATTCCGCTGGTTTTGTGCGCTGGTTCGCTGAAACAAAAGTGGTTTTTCTGATAGGTTTCTTTGAAAAAAATGGGAAATTATTGAACCAGTTCACATGAAAGATCTTATAATTTAAAACTTATTCTGGTCTTTATGGAAAAGCTTTCCTTTACAGGGACCTTGTAACTTATCCTATGTTTCTGAGTTGAATAAACTTAAATTAAATACATTCTGTTTTCCGTACCTAATTAAAAAACAAGGTTTTACATTTACTTTTCCCAACTGAAATGCAGTATTCTAACTAATGAAATGAAAACTTTAAATGAACTTTAATTCAAGGTAATGGGCACAGACAATTAAACTATCACTGTCACTGTCAAGTGGGATTACATTTTCGGGGACGCGCTAAAGTGTCGGTGAGTCCGCGCGTATTTCACGTTAGATGGTAACAGCTATTTTCCGCAGGATCTTAAAGGTTTGGACACACACGAACAAAGGAAGAAGATTGGGGAAAAGAAAAGAAGAAGATAACGTTCCGGCAAGTCACGAGAATGAAAGGGAAGCGGAACTAACTTTGCCGTACGGTTACCCGAGCTGTGAAGAAGAAGAGAGGAATTGAAGGAAAAGGAAAGGAGAAAGAAGAAAAAAGAGAACGATAGAAAGATAGGCCGCAGCTAGACAGCCTAGAGGCGTGAAGCCACCTCAGCCCTAAATTTAGGGGCCAATGCGTGTTGTTCCAGCTGCCCCGAATGGCTGGCACAGTAACTCAAAATGAAACCGCAAAAGAAAACTCGAAAGTGAACCGATAAAAAAAAACTGAAAGCTGAAACGATAAACAGACAAAACTGAAAAATCTCAAAATGAGCGTCCCGAAAAATGTTACAAAAGGAGGGCGCGTCGCGTCGACATGTGACGTCGTGCTTTTTCTGCTAGCTCCAGGTGTTTGAGCAGCGATGTGATTTTACCGCGAGCAATAGTAGGATCACTTGGGCCTCCTACACCGGCCAAAAGAACAGTGGCATTTTGACATGCTACAATATACTTTATTTTATCTATGGAGTACCTTAAGGTCACTAAATCAACACACTATGTGTTAAGGTAGCGCCATTAGTGATTTTATGTCCGATCGAGCGATTTGTGCCTACTTATGGACTAGTTTTTAGGGAGTAATTCAGTATATTATAGCCCGGGGCAGAAAATTAGCGCGGAAGCCAACTGCCTTAACCGCATCCACCGAATCCGCCCCGGAACCCGTGTTTCTTCCGGCCGACAATACCCGGACTCCGCGCTGAGCCGAGCTCCCCCACCGCCCCAGCCGCGAGTCGCCGGCCGCGCGCAGTCCTACCATGGCGCGGCCGAGGCAACAAAAGTACCGCGCAGAGCCTGCAGAGCTCATTCCGATTCCGATTCGGATTCTCACTCCGCTTCCAGTCCATCTCCCGAACCAACCTCCGACTCCGACTCCGCTTCCGACCTTGCTGACATCCCGCTCTTTTTCTTCCTGGCCCGTTCCTTCCCATTGCGAGGGAACCCCGGCCTTCCCGCTTTCTCCCTCCGTCCTGGCCCGTTCCTTCTCGCTGTGAGGGAACCCCGGCCATCCCGCTTTCCTTCCACCCGTCTCTCTTTCGCCCCGAACAGGAAGAGCCAGCGGCGTCCAGGTCCGACCGGAACAACAGTAAGTACGAGCCGCGCTCCCCTCCGACACCTGCCTGGAACACTCCTCCAGGTCACGGACACCGTCTCCGAAGGGTTCCGGCGCCACCAGGTACCAACACCCCCTTTTTGTACATATTGTAAATAAAGGCCCGCCTGTTGCGACACCTGCTTGTTTTGCTACCCCCTTTCCGCGCCCTGACAGCCGACCCCCGGACACCGTACGCTCCGCGAAGCTACCTCGGCCGTGTGGCGTCCCACCACAGCCGCAAAAAGGGAATGGCGCTCGAGGCATACCGCGACCGACCCGCCCTGCGTCAAATCCCGTGACGTCACTACCGTAAGTGATCGTCACAATATTTGGGGCTAAGCTCTCAAAACCAAAAAAATTCGCATACATTGACTTTGCATTCTATATACGATAGTACGGGGTGATCAAGAAAAACTGTTTAAGTTGGTAACACTGGATCGTATTTGAAATCGTACAACCTATATCAGATATTTGTCAAATAAACCAAAAAAACATATCCAGTTGCAGTGTTATAAATAACCGAATTAAAAAATGTTCTTAATTGTACTGCCAACTTAAACAATCCTTCTTGACCACCCGGTATATTATTATATTATCTGTGGAGTACCTTCAAGGTTGGTAGAACTGACTAATTTGTATAATGGGTTGCCTCGTTGAAAATTGCGGGGCGGGGGGGAAGTAACTCGTGACGTAAAATCAACCCAAAAATTTAGGGTGTTCGAATAGAACCCAAGGTTTATAAGCTCCGTGGGGTTTATTGGGGGGCTTTTTGGGCTTTATTCTAGCGAGGTAATACCTAATGCATGATCGACAGACAGACGTAAAAGTTTAGTATTCTGTGACGTCACGAGTAACTTTTGCGGAGGGAAAAAATTCAAAACTATTGCTTTAAACCTATTATACAAATTAGTCAGTTCTACCAACCTTGAGTACCTTCACATGTGGCGCGATCTCGTGGCGGTACTGGAAATTAAAATTTTAAATTTTAAACTGGGTCACTACAACAGTTGTATTATACTCACGGGACGCATCGCTCGTTAAACATTCATTTAGCCCGCTCGTATAATAAATAACTTTTAAATTTTACAATCGATAAATATGACTTAACTTAAAAATATTGCTGATACGGTTGGCTTCAAAAAAAAAACGGGAACTGTCAGAAAAAGTTCTGTCAGATTTTATTAAATTTTTATAGTTTGAAACGGCCTTTTAGAATTTAGGTTAAAAAACTGCACTTTTGTGTCAGAAATACTACTCTCAAACAAGCACAAATTGACATAAACTGACAAATTAAATTTCCAATTCACATTAGGTCAAATTTCATTTCCCGTTTTTTTTGAAGCCAACTGTACAAAAATCTTCAAATTATTTTTTTCTAGGTTTAAGAGTTACTCCGTAACCATCCTTACTAGCAAGTACTAAATTGATGCGAAGTTTAATACTTTCAACAGATTTGTGTTGAGTTGAAATAATTCGAAAATTTCTTATTATAATTGATAAAGATACTTTCATTGACATCATGGCAAATGACATCCCTGAAAAGATGAAAAAATTTAAAACATGAAAAATTATAATGGAAAATATATTACCAATACAATTTCTCGAAGGAATACTAAAGGGCATAAACGAATAACGAGGTCTTTTTTCAATTTCTTCTGGCAGAAATCTGTCAGGATCAAATTTTAGTGGATCAGGCCAATGTAAGGGATTCCTGTGTATAAAATGTACAGGAATTAATAATTCGCTACCTTGGGGGATGACAATGTCACCTACAACATATTCATTCATTACAGTTCCACAGTTAAAGGCGTTGAAAAACTTACATATTTTAATATCTTTCTGAACCTGTCTCAATAGAATAGGTGTTACTGGAAATAATCTCATGGTTTCTTTGATAACACGTTCCAAATAGTCCATTCGAGTTAAATCATCCAACGTAGGATCTCTGTCGGTATTTTCAAAGATGTCGCACATCTCTTTGTAAAGTTTTTCTTGAATATCTTGGTGCATGGCTAACATTATAGTGGCAAAACTTAATGTGATAGCTGTTGTGTCGCTTCCTGTCATAATCATCGTTTGTATTTCTTTCATCATTTCTTCGTCGGTCCATTTACCCTCTTCTTCAGTAATGTTCATTAAGTTACTTAAATAATTTTTATTATTGCTACTATCGGCGACTTCATCCTTATTACACTTTTTTCTTTCAAGAATCTAAAAGTAATTCATTTACAAATGAATTATCATTGAAGCGTCATTTGTACTCGCCTTTCTGACGTAAGCATAACCCATTGTACAAAGCTGGTCCAATCTTTTCTCATATCCAAACAACCTCCACACAAGATTAATTTGTAATATTGGATTAAAGAAACGTTTCGCTATGTAAGACGCACCTCTAAAAGAATTAAGTTAAAACTCCGTGGACAATTATGGACTCTTTACTTTACTCAATAATCCACGACAAATATTCGTTTTGGTGATTTAGATCGGCCGAATCTACCCCCATACATGTGTCTACAATAATAACACTTTAGAACAAATTCTCTTCTGATATAATTGCACAATGCTAACTAACCACAAATAATTTTAAAAGTAGATTCGTAATATCGTAGAAAGATGTTTGTTTCAGAATTAATGTAGTTCTCTTTTAGGTTAACGATTAATTCATTTGAACGTCCCACAAAAATGTCAAAATATGAATTCAAAATGTTTTGATTAAATGTTTGATTAATTATTTTTCTATGGGTTCTCCATGTTGAAACTGAAACAGAATTAACATTTTGACAAAAATATTAAAATATACATAATGATATACTCGTATTTACCTATATACAGGGTGTATCTGAAATACGTGTTTTGATTTTGAACAGAACTAATCAATTTATGAAACTTTTCTCTATAACGTTCTTACTTAAAATAATTACAAATTGAGTTAAAATTTTGGAATAATTTAGCCATCAAAGAGTAACGGGTGATTTTTTAAATTTGTCGTCGAAGTAGGCGTTGAACTGTCGATTGTGAACACACTATACTTCGACGCCAAATTTAAAAAAAAACATCCTTTATATCCGCCTATGGGTAAGGGCGAAAATTTTCTGTTGCGCGATAGAAATGTAGCCTTGTTAAAAAAGCTACATTGTTATAAAAAAAAATGAAATAATAAAATTAAAATTCTCATGGTTTCAAAAAAAAATAAGACTACTTAATAACACAAGACGACTCGAGTGGTAAAATTTGGGGGACAAAAAAATCTTGTAAAGCTTTTGGGAATTCTGCGAAGTGTAATAGAAGAAAGTCTCATAAATTGGGGAGTTCTTCCACTGGTTAAAAGTAACACACGTATTTCAGATACACCCTGTATACAACCTAATTTTGAAAAGTTCTTGAAAAGTTTGACCCAATAGATCAACTAATTAGGTAAGTATAACTGTTTATTTAAAATCCAAAATTTCTGCAATTATTTTTATATTTTTTTTCTAACACTAATATCTTATAATGTTTCCATGGTGTATTTGAGCTCACTTGTTATTTTCTTTAAAATACGCTTTTCTCTATAAAATACATCGTCAATAGCTACGTATTTTCTATAGCTATTAAGATAACAAGTGTTTTATAGACGATTTAAAAATCGAGGTCGTAGTTTAAATCAGAGCGACCGCAGGGAGCGAGGATTTAATACACCGAGATTTTTAAACTATAAAACACACGTTGTCTTCAAGATTGTTTCTAACACTAACGTTTTATCAGAAATCTTTTTAAATTCAGAAATTATTCGAGGCGCCTCACAATACACAAAATGCGAAGGTGGCCGAGGGCACTAAAGTAATAATATCAACAAATTTGGAAAAAACAATTTTCATTGTTGAAATGTGCCAAATCGTTCCAGAAGAAATAAGAAAAAAGGGGCCATTTGTTACCAATGAAGTCTAAAAGTGCATACGAAAAGGTGTATATTTCGTTTCGAGGCCGAACAATAAAAAAAGTATCACGGAGGTAACGGAAGATGTCATTTTG
Organism: Tenebrio molitor; assembly: GCF_963966145.1. Classification (NCBI taxonomy): domain Eukaryota; kingdom Metazoa; phylum Arthropoda; class Insecta; order Coleoptera; family Tenebrionidae; genus Tenebrio; species Tenebrio molitor. Next base: position 21,753,970 of record NC_091049.1, read on the forward strand.
GCTTTTCTTGATATGGGGTAAGTGTGCATTGGATGAAAAAGCAGAAGTTAAAGAAGAAGATGTTACGAACAAGAGCACGAAGCTAATGTGGCAGTTCCAATTCGATAATTGTACTTTTCACTTTTGTGATAATTACTGTAAAAATGTTACTTGAATAATATGTGTGAGCGTATTTTATGACTCTATAAGATACGTTGCTATTGACGACGTGTCTTATAGAGAAAAGCGTATTTTATGGGAAACATAAGGTGTGAGCTCAAATGCACCGTGGAAACAGTATAAGATATTAGCGTTAGAAAAACATAATAAAATACTGTAACGGTCCGAATACCATTCTCAAATTTGTGGCATATTTGTAATTAAAGGACGAGAATTGCAAATTAGAAACAGAGCGCCTTATCGTGGAAAATAACTAGAATCGTTTGCACTTTTAGTAAGAAAAGTAACAAAGCAACGTAGAAAGGGAGTCGGCAGAAAACAGAGGACCGGGTAACGGTAAAGCCAGGTGGTCGTAGAAATCAGAAGTGTGAGTGAGAGAGAGAGAATGAAAATTACCAATTCATTATTAATTAGAACAATTTTGGGGAATCAAACCAATGTAGAACAATTTTGAGAAGTAGCAGGTCAATGGAATTTAGTTGCATGATATGACACTTACGTAACAGCGTTTCAAGCCCAATTTAGGTTTCAAAATAAGGTTAGTTTGTTTCATTTTAATTCTGTTTGTTCCATTTTAATTCTGTTTGTTTCATTTAAATTCTGTCTAATTCTTGGTGCTGATTTTTATTATTGTATAGAGTCAGTAATTTAGTGTCCTTTTTCAGGCTTCTAATTCAACAACAAATTTGTACATTCGGTCTGGTCCTAACAAAAGTCTAAATTTAAACCACAGACAATTAAACTATAGTAAGACGTCGCATTGCTACCCAATTTTTGGAAACACAATTCCAGCGCTGCTCGAGCACTTGGCCGAACTAATTTTATAAAGCATGCTTGATGGAGCTGTTTAACTTAATAATTTTGTCCTCATTTAATATTAATTTCAACTGTAAAATGTCTTTAAAATGCACAACGTTTTATTAATTATAAGAAAAAATAACAATAAATGAATTAAATTAAAAACTAGACCCAAAACTAAAATTAAATATTCTGAAAATCCCCATTTTCTTCGTAAGTAACATGTCTTGACGATTTTTTTTTAATTCTCTTCTTACGTCCTGCAGTTTTTTTTTTAATAAATGATCAAATTGATTGATGCATCGGACAATTTTGTTTTAATTTCCAGAAAATGGCTTTTACATATAAACTAAGGTCCCAAAAAGTAGAAAATATGATTTTTTTCCTTTCTTTATTGTTTTCTTATTGACAATTTCTCAATACTGAAAACCTTGTCTATTGTAATTACTTTCATTTAATAAATGGCACTAATTCCTACCTTTTTAATTCCTACCTTTTTATTCACAGAAAGTCTGATATCTTTAATAGGTACATTTTTATTTTTTTCAGAAAAATGTTACATTTGACAAATATTTTTTGACTGTTTTAAATACAACGGTAATAATCAAAATTTTACGAATAAATACGAGTGTTTCGGCCAAATGCGTGCGGAGCAGCACCGTCGAAGGTATTCCAACATTATTATATGGGATTGAAGTGTCTTACTATAGTTTAATTGTCTGTGATTTAAACATTTAAAATAATGGTGGAAAAACGGAAACTGTAATTTCAAAAGTTCTAGAAATTTCGAAAGGGTGTCGCGATCGGCTTAAAGTAGAACCGAGCTGATTGGTCACTTTGGTCAAGTAGGGGTTGCGAAATTGGGGTGCGCCAGAAATGATAAAACCGAACGCGGAACGGGAAAAGGGGCTTTTTTGATTCACTCGGGGTTTGATCTCCAAAGTAGCCGGAGGTACGTTCAGTACTTCCAGTAGCCATTTTGTGACCACGTGCTTTACATTTGCAAGGTACATTATTTCTCTAATTCTTGTACATTATTTGTAGTCGTGATTTAATTAGTCGAACAGCATTTAGTTCTTTATCGTTCTAAAGTAAAGAGTATATTATTTTCTTTGATTATCTGATGACCACGTGACTCTTTAGAATCTTGTGTTAATTATAAAATATTTTCATTCATTATGTATGTTTTGGAGTCTCCAGGTCGGGAAGCTACCGCCAGTGTCCGTCGCACTCAATTAGCTGTGGTCCGGCGTAAGAGCACAAAATTAGCCGCGTCACCCCCAAGGGGGCCAGCGACGAAACTAGGCCAGCTGACACGTGAAGAGAGGTACCCTTTGGCCCTATTACAACCTTTTTTCCTTGTATTTTCAACCACCGGAGTAGACCAGGGTGATCTATGAGATTCCAAGGCATCGCGTCGGGTTCAATTTAATTGGGGAAACAAACAAATCTAAATCGGATAGTTCGCATCTCAAACTCGCATACCTAATGCTATTCGCGCCAGAAACTTCTGTATCTGCCCAGCTTAGTCATTTATTCATGAGTCAGATCTCAATTCGTGGGCCGCGAGTCAAATTTCATTGGGTCAAATTTCCACCAACTTCTGTTATTAAATTCACTTATTTATTTCTATAATTTGTTGGGACCAAACACCACCACACTCGATTATTTGTTAAATAAAATTTAAGTGAAGTGTGCTCAATCGTTTTAATTCCATTATTTGGAAAGCCTTCCGAAGGTACGGCCTCTCGTTAGAACCTAATTAAACAAAATGAATATAAAACACAACGTAAATATTTCTTTTCTCATTAAAAATTTCATCCGAGGGAATGCGGCAACCAACTATACACCAAATGAGGGAAGAAAGTTTCATCGAGGAAAAATCAAGGAAGTCGAAATGTTTCAATACGATGATGCATATTATTCAAGTAAAATTTGTTGATAATATTACTATAGTACCCACGAATTGTACCTATGTGTTGATGCGCCTGGAATAATTTATTAAGTACATTTTCTTCTCAATTCATTAAAATTTCTGATGTTAGATGTTAGCGTTAGAAAAACAAGGGTCAGTTTATAAAAAGAGAATTAAATATTCAATTCGAATTAAATTTTAATGCGCGATTAACCCATGAATCCGAAACTTCAATTGGTTCAATCTGATCACGTGTTCAGTTAATCTCGTATTTGATTCCGATTGACTTAATTTCGCTTCTGCAAACTGGTCTATTAAACACTTGTTTGAATGGTTAAATAGTATATTATGCAACAAGATTTATAAACGGCACTTTAGACACGAGTTTTATGTTAGACACGAGCGAAGCGTAGCGGAGAGAGTGTTTAATAAACAAGTGTCTAGAGAAGTTTATAAACGAGTTGAATACTATACTTTTTCTACGACCAAATTAACAAATGGACGAAACAAGCAACTTTTTTATTAAACGTTAATTTAAACATACAAACTAAATGAACATACCAAATAGGACTAGGTACGAGTATATATATTTCTCAGACTACAAATTGTTGGTGGCTTCAGGTCCATATTTGAAAAATACAATGAATTATTCCACTGCAACGACGTTGTTTTCTTTCACGCCGGATGTGAAACTGATAAACGTCAAAATATCAACTTGATCTAGAGCTAAATATGTCCAAAAAATTCAAACCGTGTTTAAAGAAACTTCGAGCGCAGGTATTTAATATGCCGAAAATGCCCGAATGGACATCAATTTGTGACTAATGAGCAATCGTTTTTAAAATGACGTTTTATACACTATTTGTCAGTGAAAATGTGACACTTTAGAGAAGGAAGTAGAAAAAAGATTTTTGTCGAGTTGGAATTAAATATTTTTAAAACATTAGAAATATAAATTTTACTTATGACTGCCGTTATCGTTCATTTTACTAAGTTACATTAGTTTCAAAAACATTATTTAAATAGTATATTATGATACAAGTTTATAAGGAAGCCTTTAAAGCACGCGCGACGAGTTTAAGAGCACGACGCGTAGCGGAGTGCTTTTAACGTCGCAACTGCTTTAAAGGCCCTTATAAACGTGTGTCATACGCTATTTTTTATTATACCTGCACTAAAATCTGAAAATTATAACAAAAAAAGTAATTTGAAATACCTTTTCCGAAGTAATCTATATCGTTGATATAGAAATGGTCAATTGTTGTTGTTTCGTTGCTATCATAAATTGTGTATAAATGTCTATTTATCATTGTTCAAAATGTAGGTGAATTTGTTGTTACCTAAGCAACCCTTAAAGCTTTAGTGTTTTAAAGGCCCTTTTTCGCACGCATTTTAGTGTCAAAAACAGGGATTATGATTCAGGTATAATAAAAAAGTATTTAATAACATTAAAAACTATTTTAAAAGTAAGATCTAGATTGTTCATCATTAAAGAATGAAATAATAAAGTAAATTACATTTACTCATTTTCAAATTCTTTTACAGTAACTTTATACAGGACATTTCAGGACGAAATTGAAAACGCAACCCACAATAGATTTTCAAAATTATTGTGGATCTTTGTTTTTTGATTTAAAAAACATAAAACATAGTTAGCTGTGCACTTTCGTGAATTTTGACACAAACGTCATTCGCTTGGTTAAATGAAATTGTGAAAAAACGAAGAGTTTTTGGCAAAATGTTTATTGTCTGCATTAACGCACAACGGCAGAAGCGTTGTAATTACATTCGCCATAAATCAGGATCATGTCTGTTTTCTCATCGTTCATAATTTCACTTTAAAACAATGTGGTATTTAAAATAGCCACGTTAACTTTGGAAATGTGATGTGGTTTGCATTTTCAATTCCGCCGCCGCCGGGCTCTTTATCACTCGCGAAATACCATGTATTACTAATAAATTACATACTTGGTGCAGTTAGTATTCCATTACCAAATGCCGGTTCAAGAAATCTGTACAATGACCCTTTGGCAAGACAATGCTTCAAAACATATTCTACAACATCTGAATCTGAAACTAAAATGAATAAATAGGGACCCAGCCACATTTTCCCAATTGGTCCATATTTCTCGGCCACTTCCATTGTTTTAGGGTAAAATTCTTACAAGAGAAGTTAGTTAGGTATATATTTTCTAATACTCTCACATTGTTTTACCATCTGGACCTTTGGCGAATAGATGAATGCTTCCCAAAAATGGTAAAGCAAACGGCCCTTTTATCTTTGCAGCATGATAGTACAACTTTCTTCTTTTCCAACAATAATTAATAATAAACAACACTAACACCACTGATGATAAATGAAACAGAACACTACTGACGTTCAAATTATTTTCCTTCATGACGATATTCATTTATTTAAATCAAAGTAAGTGTAGAATCTGTTTTACGTCTGATGTCACTGTTAAATGAAATATTTCTTGAGAAGTAACCACCAATTTATATATTCGTAAAAAGAACAAGAATTAAGTATTTAGTTAGACGACAACAGCGTCCTTGATTCGAATAAATTTTCGGCGTAAACATGCAAAGGAGAAATAGAACAAATCATTAAAAATAATAATAATATAAATTATTCTAGACGGTAATAATAACATACATGATGGCTCAAGGAAATGTATCCACCTGGATTATTTTCAAAACTACAGACTTCGGGGGAAATTTCGAAACAGATTAATTTTGACATGGAAAGGACACATAATAGTGAAAAACTCACCGGCCGCGGCCCAACGTCATCTCCCAGTTAAGCTTTATGACCCTCTTGCAGGATGAAAGCATTTTAAATTCTCTTTACAATAGTATTATAATTTTATTGTTGTTTATGTAGCGTCAGTAAATAGACTGCTGATGATTGAAATATAAATGGTTTTCATCTTTTTCTATTTTTACTGTAAGTAATACACATTGTTAGAAGCGCATCTGAACAAGGATTTTCCTATTGTATGCAGGCAAATGCTTCAGTTTGAAAATTTAATAATGTTACCTAAACATAATATAGAGAAAAACCCAAAATTTTTGGTATTATTGTAAAGAGAGTTTAAATCGCTTTAAAATGATATGTCATTCCATCCCAGTTCTCTATAATACCGGGTGACTTATAATTTTTTTTTAATGATTGAGACAAATTTAGTGAGCTGGCACTCCCGAATAATTGATAAGCCTAGTTCTTTGTCAAAGAGTTGTCTGTTGATTCGCATTCTAAAAATAAATACTGACAATTTGAATTATCTTAATTTTTGAACTGTCATATTTGAATGTGTCAGTCAAGTGTACCAACATAAAATCTTAAATGTGTTGGCAAACTAACAAAAATAATTCAAGTCATTAAAAGTCACCCGGTAGTCAGCGAAATAATGGCCACCTTGCCAAAAGGATGAAGTTGCACTGCTGAATTTATCACTGTCGTGTGTGCCTTAGGATATCAAAATTGACGTATTTCGGTGTTTGTCATGTAAATCTGTAATTTACAAAATAATGCGGCTGGATAATTTTTGTTGGCTCACTCAGTATAACGATTTCAGCAGATTCTTAAAACAAAAATATATGTTTTGAAAGCAATTATAAAAAAAAAAATTAAATTAATTATGTGTTCCAGTTTCTTGCATATTTAATTTTTTTCTTATTCTACCAGTCCTCCAACCAGTAAATAAATATAACTATGCTAAATACGAAATAATTTTGCAACAAACAATTATGGGAGTCCTTCTTGCATACTGCTTTATGAAGAAATTTAATGAACCAATGCGCAATCTCTATTACTCTTATTTCACTGAATTTATGTTATCTGCATCAACAGACAACTAAGGCTTAAAATTTGTTTTAGCAGCGTGGCACGGTACATTTTATAATGCTATGTAGCATAAATCATGGATGTAGTACCAAAGCGCCCCGTACTAACCCTTTCGAAGCGCTACCGTCACAAGCGAGAATCTAATCGCTGGGCCTCTACCATCACATCAGCTGTGGGTTGAATTTATTATTGTGTCAGGCTCATCGTCACTCGTGAAATACCCTGTATAGTTTTATATAATATAAACGATAAAGACACGACAAATATTGTAAGTTTACAGATGAATGTAGGATTTAATACGTATAGGTAAGTACTCCATTCTTTATCTTGGTGAGCGGTCGATGAGATCAAGCAAGCCATGGGTAGCTTTGTAAGTTCTACTCTTTCCACCAAACTTTGTGTGGTGTAAATCAAATACTAACTGTCATCGCTATCATTCAGATTCAGAATCTTCATCAAGCATTCATGTCCAAATCTCGCGATCTTTTGTCGCGAAATGTAATGTATGATTTTCTTTAATCAAATAATGTTTGATATCATTGTTTAATAATTAAACCAACCGTTGCTTGGCAGATTTTTGACAGATCTGTGCCATAAAGGACAATTTATGCCCTCATTTGGGGGGCGTATAAAGACGATTATTGACCAAAATAGAATAAATATTGAAACGGTTCGACTTCCTTCGATGATTTTTTCCTCATTTGGTGTATTGTTGGTTGCCGCATTCCCTCGGATGAAATTTTGCGGAAAAATACGAAACACAAATAATGAGAAAAGAAATATTTATGGATCCTACGTTGTGTTTTATTTTTTCATTTTGTTTAATTAGGATCTAACGAGAGGCCGTACCTTCGGAAGGTTTTTCAAAATTAGAATTAAAACGATTGAGCACACTTCACTTAAATTTTATTTAACAAATAATCGAGTGTGGTGGAGTTTGGTCCCAACAAATGGTAGAAATAAATAAATGAATTGAATGACAGAAATTGGTGGAAATTTGACCCAATGAGATTAGACTCGCGTCCTGCGAATTGAGATCTGACTCATACTGATTAATAACACAATTTTCAGTGGTTCTCAACGAGTTGAGGACTTTTTGATCAGATCAGCATTTTGATACTCTCTTTAAAGTTTGGCAGGACATTTACCTAACACCCTGTATACTGCATATTTTATAATTTAATGATTTCTTTATTTACATTAGAATATAAATCAGCTACACATTTTACAAAGCGCAATCTTGTAATTTCACTTAAATTAAAACGGTATAATGTTGATACGTAACAGTTCTGTACGTTAGTTAAACTTTGAAGTTTTACAGGAGTTTCTTCCCAAGTCTAATACGAAATCTTAGAAAAATCTACTTATCATTATGAAAAAAAAGAAAAATAAAATTATGTTAATCTCCTGTGCGGCGTCCAGTTTAAGGGTAGGATTAAACAGAGTCAGGTAGCCAGCGTCCAATTTATGCCCGTCGTATAAAATATAGAAAACCCTCTTGCACTACCTGTTGCAGTATTGGTAAGTGCAAACAATCCATGTTCGAGGTTGTTTATACATCAAAATATCATCAAAACGTCAAAATCACAAAAATCGTTGATTAATGAAAAATAGTGTATTAATGAGGTCCATTAGTACACTATATTTTAGACAAAATAATTCATTAATATTGAAATTAACAAGTGGTCAACGGAAAAATAAATTAAGTACGAGTTGAATTAGTAAAATGAATTATTTATAATGCAAAAGAAAATTATCCACCTAATTACACGGTGCGATCAACAATTACTTAGATAAAGGCCGGATATGACTTTGACAGTGTCGTATCTTTTCTAACTTTAGCTAATAAACGTCAAACAACTGTCATTATTAATCAAATTTTAACGCAAAATGGTTTTTACTTGAGAACATAAAAGATTCATCATTGAATCGTAATGATGTTTTTGTAATATCTAGTTGTTAAAGGTGGCTTTCCGGACTGTTTGTCACCATGTAAAGAACCTCATAACGGCCGGAGTCCGTTAAGGATGTCCGTTATGAATGACTAAATAACTATAGCAACGTAGATCTAAACTTTATTTTTCTACTTTTTTACAATTGGTACAATAATTAATGTTTAATGTTATGGGACACACCTTGAATTAATTGAAAACCGTATGCCACTAGTAGATGTAGACGAGATCGAAGATGATGCTTCAGAATTTTAACACCAACACAAGCTCTGCGGCCATCCGGACAACGGGAATACCTTGATCGCGATTTTTTATTGATTTCAGTCGTTTATTTTCAGCAGAAAGTAAAGTGTTGAACAAATCTGACAAACAGCAGCAAATGTAGACAAGATCAAAGATGATGCTTCACAATTTTAACACAAGCGCGATTTTGCAGGCAATAACGATGACCTCACTTCCGGGCATCGGGAATATCTTGATTGCGATTTTTTATTGATTTCATTCATTTATTTTCAACGGAAAGTTAAGCGTTGAACAAATCTGACAAACAACATTGAAACATTTTTTTTTTCACAAACAACGATTGACATGACGACGTCCTCCGCACACTTATTCATTCGGTTAATCATTCGGTTTTTTCAATGGCGTTGGAAAAAATGTATTTCAAAAAGATAATTGTGAACGAATCGTAGAGATATTACAAAAACTATTGTACAATACACGTCCGTTAGGGCCTTTACTGCCTCGCCAGTAGAATACTACTCGCTCTGCGAGCTCGTCTCACAAAATCTCTGGCTCGGCCGTAAAGGCTATCCTAACGGACTTCTACTGTAAAATATTATTTTAATAATGAATAGGGGACATACAGCGCTGTTGCCTGTTTGGCCGAGTTTTGACAAAAATTTTCAAATTTAAATTGAAAGAGTTAAATGCAACCATGCATTCCAGAGCATCTGTAGAAGTAAGTCCAAAATCTCAAACCCTTCTTCGATCTAAAGAATTGCTGATTGGACGGTATAAATGTAATAAATTTAAAATTTTACAATCGATTAATATGACTAAACTTAAAAATATTGCTGATACAAAAATCTTCAAATTATTTTTTTCTAGGTTTAATAGTTACTCCGTAACCATCCTTACTAGCAAGTAGTACATTGATACGAAGTTTAATACTTTCAACAGATTTGTGTTGAGTTGAAATAATTCGAAAATTTCTTATTATAGTTGATGTTGATTTCTCGGAGGAATGCTAAAGGGCATAAACGAATAAGGAGGTCTTTTTTCAATTTCTTCTGGCAGAAATCTGTCAGGATCAAATTTTAGTGGATCTGGCCAATGTTTTGGATTCCTATGTATAAAATGTACAGGAATGAATAATTCGCTACCTTGGGGGATAACAATGTCACCTACAACATACTTACATATTCATTACAGTTCCGCAGTTCAAGCCCTTGAAAAACTTACGTATTTTTATATCTTCCTGAACCTGCCTAAGTAAAAGAGGTCCAACTGGAAATAATCTCATGGTTTCTTTAATAACACGTTCCAAATAGTCCATTCGAGTTAAATCATCTAACGTAGGATCTCTGTCGGTATTTCCAAAGATGTCGCACATCTCTTTGTAAAGTTTTTCTTGAATACCTTGGTGCAAGGCTAACATTATAGTGGCAAAACTTAATGTGACAGGTGTTGTGTCGCTGCCTGCTGTGGTCATCGTTTGTATTTCTTCTATAATTTCCTCGTCGGTCCATTTACCCTCTTCTTCAGTAATTTTCATTAAGTTACTTAAATAATTTTTATTATTGCTACTATCGACGATTTCATCCTTATTACACCTTTTTCTTTCAAGAATCTAAAAGTAATTCATTTACAAATAAATTATTATTGAAACGTCATTTTTGTACTCGCCTTTCTGACGTAAGCATAAATCATTACACAAAGGTGATCCACTCTTTTCTTATATCCAAACAACCTCCACACAAGATTAATTTGTAATATAGGATTAAAGAAACGTTTAGTTACGTAAAATCCCCCTCTAGAATGATTAAGTTAAAACTTTGTAGAAAATTATTGTATATATTTAATATACTCGGCAATCCACGACAAATATTCGTTTTGTTGGTTGAGATCGGCCGAATCTACGCCCATACATGTATCTATAATGATAAGACTTTAGAACACAATTTTTTGTAATGTAATTTTAAAATGCTAACTAACCACAAATAATTTTAAATGTAGATTCGCAATATCGTGTAAAGATATTTCCCACAAAAATGTCAAAATATGAATTCAAAATGGTTTGACTAAATGTTTGATTAATTATTTTTCTATGCGTTCTCCATGTTGAAACTGAAACAGAATTAACATTTTGGCAAAAATATTATAATATACATAAAGTCCATTCACGTTGGATTTTCCTCTCAAGGTCAAATAATTTAATTTTGTGGCTCTGTAATTATGTTTTGTAAATAGTGACATGCAGCTAACCAACATAATGCGATTTAGCAATGCTCAATCCAACCTGTACGGTGTTTACCTGCATGTCACTATTTACAAAACATAATTACAGAGCCAAAAAATTTAATTATTTGACCTTGAGAGGAAAATCCAACGTGAATGGACTTTATATGCGTATGTATCTATATACAGGGTGTATCTGAAATACGTGTTTTGATTTTAAACAGTGGAAGAACTCGTCAATTTATGAAACTTTTCCCTGTAACGTTTTTACTTAAAATAATTACAAATTGATTTAAAATTTGGAATAAATTAGCCATCAAAGTGTACACCCGCCAATTGGTAAGGGCGAAAATTTTCTATTGTGATAGAAATGGAGCCTTGTTAAAAAAGTTACATGTTATAGAAAAAATTAAAATTCTCATGGTTTCAAAAAAAATTAAGAATAGTTAATAACACAAAACGACTCGTTTGGTAAAAATTGGGGGACAAAAAATCTTGGAAAACTTTTGGGAATTTTGCAAAGTGTAATAGAGGAATGTTTCATAAATTGGGGAGTTCTTCCACTGGTTAAAAGTAACACACGTATTTGAAACGTTTGAACCAATAAATCAACTAATTAGATATGATATAACTGTTTATATAAAATCCAAAATTTCAGCAATTATTTTTTTTTGTTCGACACTGTCAGAATTTCAGAATTTGCTCCTATGTGAACGGATTTTGATAAATGTCTCCACTTGTCAAAATGAAACGTCAAGCTAATTTTAAAGATTTTAAGCGATTTGGAGCCTTTAAAGGGCTCGTCGAACAAAAAAACGTTGTATTCAACTCGTTCGTGTGTCAATTGGGGTTTTTTTTTTCAAAAAACCCCAATTTACACAAGAACTCGTCAAATAAACTACTATTATATTTTTTTCTAACACTAGTATCTTATACTGTTTCTATGGTGTATTTGAGCTCACTTGGTATTTCCTTAAAATACGCTTTTCTCTATAAAATACATTGTCAATAACTACGTATTTTTTAAAATCATAAAATACGCTGATGCATATTATTCAAATAAAATTTGTTGACAATTTTACTATAGTACCCACGTACGAGTATGTTTTGATGCGCCTTGAATAATTTATTAAGTACATTTTCATTCTCAATTTATTAAAATTTCTGATGCTAGATGTTAGTGTTAGAAAACCAAGTGTTTTAAACCGTTTTCGCGCATCAAGGTTTGTACAATTTTTTTGAAACGAACATTAGGATTTATTTTTACCCAATAGTTTCTAATTTAGTGAATAGATGGCGCTTGCCCAAGTGGCAATCGAATTAATAACGATTTATTTTCATTCTTTCGAAATTTTCAACATCCAAATTGGAGAAATGACGTTTTGCAAACCAAATGTTATTATTATCAAGTGAAATTATTATTTTCAGAATGCGCAAAAAGGCCAATGCTTTTTGGACAATTTTGAAGCACTAGTGCGCGAAATCTACGTTCGCGTTGCAAAATGTCATTTTGAAGTTAGTGAGTTCAAAAAGATTTTTGTCTAGTTAGAATTAAATATTTTAAAAATATGTATTTGAAATATAAATGTTACTACTTATGACTGCCGTTATCATTACATTAATTTCAAAAACACTATTTAAAAAGTATTTCATAACATTAAAAACTATTTTAAAAGTAACATCTAGATTGTTCATTAAAGAATGAAATAATAAAGTAAATTACATTTACTCATTTTCAAATTCTTTTACAGTAGGCATTAAATTTATGTTATGTTTATTGTCGGCATAAACGCGCAACGGGAAAAACGTTTTTATTACATCCGCCATAAATCAGAATCATGTCTGTTTTCTCATCGTTCGAATTTTAATCATCGTATTTGTGACAAATAAAAAATTATTGGAAGCAAAGCCATCATAGATTCATAATTTCACTTTAAATCAATACATTTAAAATAGTCACTTTAATTTTGAAAATGTATTGCGGGTTGCATTTTCAATTCCGCCCGGCTCTTTATCACTCGCGAAATGTCCTGTATTACTAATAAATTACATACTTGGTGCCGTTAGTAATCCACTACCAAATGCCGGTTCAAGAAACCTGAGGAACGACCCTTTGGCAAGACAATGCTTCGTAACATATTCTACAACATCTGAATCGGAAACTATAATGAATAAATAGCAAATAGGGACCCAGCCACATTTTTCCAATTGGTCCATATTTCTCGGCCACTGCCATTGTTTTAGGAAAAAATTCTTACAATAAAAGTTGGTTAGGTACATATATTTTGTAGCATGTCAAAATGCCACTATTCGTTTTGGCCGGGGTAGGAGGCCAAGAGGTCCTACTTCTGCTCGCGGGACTATAAGATCGCTGTTCGAAAATCAGGAACTAGCAAGACAACGCACGGCACATGACGTCGCGACGCGCCCACCCTGCCGTAACCTTTTTCGGGACGCTCATTTCAAGATCGTTCAGTTTTGTTTGTGTCGTCAGTCAATTCATTTTTAGTTTATCGGTTCAGGGTTCATTTTTTGTTTATCGGTTCACTTTCAGTTTTCTTTCAGTTTCACTTTCGGGTTTCGTTTGTTTCTTTCGCGTTTCATTTAGAGTTTTCTTTGTAGAGTCTTTGTGCCAGCCAATTTTGGGGCGGCTGGAACCACACATGTTAGCTCCTAAATTTTAGGCTGAGGTGGCCTCACGCCTCTAGGCTGTCTAGCTGCGGCCTATCTGTTTATCGTTCTCTTTTTTCTTCTTTCTCCTTTCCTTTTCCTTCAATCCCCCTTTTTCTTCTTCTCAGCTCGGGTAACCGTACGGCAAAGTTAGTTCCGATTCCCTTTTGTTCCCGTGACTTGCCGGAAAGTTATCTTCTTCTCTTCTTCTCCCCACTTTCTTCCTTCATCATTGTGTGTTCAAACCCTTTCGAGATCCTGCGGGAAATAGCCGTCAACATCTTTCGTGAATTACGCGCGGACTCACCGACACATTACCGCTTCAACATCTGAATTTTCCGATCGGTGATTTCCAACGTAAACAAACCGGCGCCATGATCGACCATCTGTCATTAAGCGCGCAAGTGTAGTACCGCCGGAAGTAGTCATCAAGATGCGCGGTTCGTACAATTACCGGGACGCCTTATCGCACAACGGAATAAGGTACAGATCTGTCGTGTTGCTATCCTAGATACGAGGGTAACCAAAAAAACCCATCGCGAGCGGAAATTAGAGGACTCGGTCGGCGACCGCCGAGCGGGCGGCTGTGCCGCAAGTCGCGAGCTGCGAATCACGTGCGTGGCGTTCGGGATCCGCAATCATCCCTGAGGGCGGATTGCCGAACGCCATGGCGCTTATCGTCCGGCGCTGCCAGCCTTCGGGGCCGTCGAAGAGCCCGAAAATTACCGTAACCGTACCGCTACCGTTACCGTTTACCGTGGTCGAGAAACCTCTCGTCGTCTAGCGAGATAGAGGTAATTATCCTTCATTAGCGAATTCACTTCACTAATTTTCGTCTATTAGGGGTAGTTCGAGCCAATTACCGTTACCGTACCGTGAAGGAGTACCGGAAAGTCCTCCTTTAATTTACCGCAGAGCAGCCCCTTTCAGCGGAAAGGTAATTACCGAATCGATTGAGTTTCGCAACACTAACGTCAATTCGTTAGGGGTCGTTCTTGAGGGTGGTCGAGAGCCACATCGTTCTTTAGGGTGGTCATCGCCAGACCACACATCATTTTGGAGGGTGGCCGTTTGCCACATCATTCTTTTGGGTCATCGCCAGACCAGTTATCGTTACATAAGGAACATCATTTCGTTTCCGGCCAAGCATTTTTGAAAACGTCAGGTCACGCCGTGACGCTCCCGTTTAAGGAACCGTATCGCAAGCCGAAAGGACGCTCTTCGAGGACGCACAACCAGCCGGCATAAGATAAGTCCCCACACACATTTATTGCGGATAATTTCAAGTTTATGAACGCCTCGAATTTCCCGCTTCTCACGTTAACAAATTCTGCTTTTTCATGAATTTTTTTGTACTTTGCTAATAGTATGAATTTTTTGTCAACACTTTTGCATTCACTTTCATAATGTCAATTTAGAAAATTTAAAAATCAAAATTCAACATTTCGGAACTTTACCGGCTTCACACCTTCCTGTCGGAATCAATTTTAATTTATAGTCCAGGTGACACCCAAGCCTTGACCTTGTGCTTACTTCATTTTCATTTCATTGTTCATACCAGACCAGGAGGAAGTTGAAGGTTCGGAAGGTTTCCTTTCAAGGGTTTAAAATCATTTTATCTCGTCTTAGAATACTATGTTAATTTAAGTTTCGGTCAATTGTAAGAGAAAAGCTTTTCTGGTTGAGACCACATAATTTTAAGACCATCTAAAAGTACTGGTTCCGCATCTTTTTTCATTATTTGGTTACATGCGAACCGTTATCACATTCGTGTGAACCAGTGCTAAAGCTACACAACTGTTTTGTGCGAGATTTCCAAATTGAACCGAATAAACCAACTTTAATTTTAACATTAGAGAGCATTTGTTCAAACTCCCTAGACGGGTAAAATCTGAGCACTTGTCCCGGCAGCTGGACAAGTTCAACCAAGCTCAAAAGCAAGTTGCCTGGCGCCCTTTTTCATTTTTTGAACCCACACCCTATGCCCCGAAAACCCCCTGAGAGCCTGGTGCAGTCACTGGCCACTTTTTGGTCATAATTTTCTAATACTCTCACATTGTTTTACCATCTGGACCTTTGGCGAATAGATGAATGCTTCCCAAAAATGGTAACGCAAAAGGTCCCTTCAACTTTGCAGCATGATAGTACAATTTTCTTCTTTTCCAACAATAATTAATAATAAACAACACTAACACCACTGATGATAAATGAAACAGAACACTACTGACGTTAAAATTATTTTCTTTCATGACGATATTCATTAATTTAAATCAAAGTGCAGAATCTGTTTTATGTCTGATATCACTATCAAATAAAATATTTCTTGAAAAGTAACCACCAATTTATATATTCGTAAAAAGAACAAAAATCAATTATTTAGTTAGAGGACAACAGCGTCCTTGATTCGGAGTGTTTTTCGGTGTAAACATGCCACGGAGAAATAAAACAATATTAAAAATAATAATAATAAAATTTTCTCTAGATGAGTGAGCGGCAAAAGTATGGAATAAATTCATTAAAAATTTAACAAATTTTTTTTCAAAAAAATCTTTGGACAGGTCAATTTTAATTTATAAAAATACATATTTTAATACAAAATAAAATTTCAAGCAGTCATCTGTTTTCGAGTTATGACGTCATCGATAGTTTTTTTAAATGGAAACCTACAATTTTTTTTCTTGATTCTGATAGCCCTTTTAATTGTCTAAACGCTAGTATAAAAATTTTGTTACATTACATAAGGAAATTTTTGAGAAAAAAAATAATAAAGTTGGAAAAAATAAATTTTATAACTAACAAAAACAAGTCAAAAACTGTGTTACTATAGTTATTTGTATCACAAGGCCAGAAACTGCACGTTTGCGAGCATGAGTACGGTTTGCAAATACGAGTCGACAGACGAGTATTGTAAGTACGAATGCTCGCAAAACAGTTTCTGGACGTGTGATACACAAAATTTTTCGTGCCGACTTCTGCGGATTTTTGTTAAATGGAAGTTAAAGCACGTGTTTTAATAATTGGTATTAGGGACTTTTTTTGTGTTGGCAACACTTACATTTAAACATTTAAATTTTAAAATCAACATCGCTTTAGTTAAATATTGCTTCTTTGTAGTTTGTACGTTGTTATAAATAGAAAAACATTTTTAACGAGCCATCCACAGAACAAACATTGACGTTTGATAGAATTCTGATAACAAATGTCAACCGAAACCGATGACAACTCGAAATCCCTACTTTTAGCCGGACTAGGCCGGCAATGCATGTGTTTCTGGACGATTTCGAGATCTGTAATTTACCAAATTCCGGCCGGCGGCACGAAAAATACTTAACATTATGGAATTAAATGTTCGAATTGCCCTCCTTCCGGTTGTTGATAATCAGCAAGTTTATGAAGAAATTCCCCCTGTTTTAGTTTTATCTAGTTTTATCCGCGCACCCAGTCAAATTTAAAATTTCTATACCTTGTGTTTCTGTTAAATGAGTCATTTTCGAAAACGTTTTGTAAAACAAATAACACATACGAATGAAATTCACAGTAACATTTGACTGTTTGATTTACCTACTTGATTTTTTGACTTGTTTTGTTCGTTATAAAATTTATTTTTTCCAACTTTATTTTTTTTTCTCAAAAATATCTTTATGTAAGATAACAAAATTTTTATACTGTCATTTAGACAATTAAAAGGGCTATCAGAATCAAGAAAAAAATAGGGGGTTTCCATTTAAAAAAAGTATCGATGACGTCATCACTCGAAAACAAATGACTGCTTGGAATTTTCTTTGGTACTAAAACATGTATTTTTATAAACTAAAATTGACCTGTCCAAAGATTTTTTTGAAAAAAAATTTGTTTAATTTTTAAGGAATTTATTCCATACTTTTGCCGCTCACTGTATAACTAATATACAGGGTGGCCCAAGGAAAACTATCTACTTGGATTACCTTGAAAACTACAGACTTTGGGGAAAAATTTCGTAACAGGTTAATTTTGATATCGAAATGGACACATAATAGTGATGAACTCAGCGGCCCAACGTCATCTCCTGGTCAAACTTATGACCCTCTTGCAGGATGAACCCGTTTTAAGTTTTCTTAATAGGGATATCAACATTTTTGAGTTTTACCTAATATTACTGGAGAAAATACTATTGGGGACAAAATACTTTGGTCGTCATTCTGCTGTCACTTCAAAACAAATTAATGTAAACCAAGCATTAACGTCAAGTCGATAGTGATGACTAGGGCTCGGATTTTAGGCAATTAAAAAGTCGGAAATAGGTGCCTAAAATAGTCCCTTAAATTACTGCAAATAGTCCCTTAAAAACTGAAAATAAGCCACAATAGGTCCTTAAAATTGTGGTTAATTACATTTAAAAATGGGTTTTTAAAGTTTTAAGTACACCCAACAAGATATTTACTAATTATTGGGTAATTGTTTACTTTAACTACTTCTGGGGAATTTTCGCCTTTTTTCTGGCTAGAGAGCCTCAGGGCGTCCTCCTAGATCATGTCCTACCATTCAAACCTTGTGCAAATGCCTTTTTTTTCTCTCTTGTTGTGTGTCAAGGTCGTGTCAAGGTCGCGCCAAGTCTTAGTATAACTAAAGTGTAAGGAAAATTTTCATTTGCACAAGGTTTGACTGGTGGGAAACGATGTAGGAGGACGTCCTGAGGCTGTCTAGACAGAAAAAACGCGAAGTAGTTAAAGTGAACAATTACCAATTATTCTTTATTACGAGTAATTTAATTAATATATCTACCTACAAGTTTGTTAGTTATATACTCGTATTTACATGGCATACAATATATTGCTCTGAATTTTCTATTTTAAAACATTGTCTGTTATCCACCAAAGTGGACTTAATTTTGAGAAACTTCGTTTTTATAGTAGGGACCAGTGTATAAACGTTAAAGTTTCTAACAATACCTAAGTGTCACAAACCATTAGACTGTGTATACCTGCACCCCTTCGAACAGGGGCAAACAGATAAACTCTGAAATTTATGCCAGACCAGTCTAATGGTTCCTGGTACTTAGGTATTGTCGGAGTATTTACCGCTGACACCATGGTCCCAACCGTAAAAGCGAAAAAGTAATTCCTGTATTGTACTGCACTTTGTACATTTCAATAATTACATCTCCTTAAATTTCAAAATCATAAAGAATTGTAAATTTTATTGAGGTACCACTTTTACATTTTTAATACCGTAAACTTCCCAGAATTCGAATATTGAGAAAAAATCGCGAAAATGAAATTTATTTTTGCTCATTTTAGGCATGTTCAGGCAGTTATAAAGTAAAATAGGTATTTAAAGGGCATTTTAGGCCGAATAGGCAGAATCAAATATAGCTCTAATTACTCAAATTAAGCCAGAAATCATTTATAGACAAGTTTCATACACGTGCCTTAATAAATAAAAATAGTCCATTTTGCCTAAAATCCGGGCCCTAGTGATGACAATTTCAAATTATTGACTTTTCTCTTGTCAAAAATATGGCACCTTCCACCGTTCAAAAATTTAGAATCATCTCCCTTGTTTTTGGGGGATTGTCCATGGGCCAAATTGCCTTGTGGAAACCTTTTCAATTTTTCCTCCTAGGAATATCTCCTTCAGTTGTCCATTTTTCGGTATTTAAGATTTTGCAATGATAAGTTTGACAGTGACAGTGGTTGACAGTAGTAAAAAATAAGGTTAACCGTCCTAATGCTTGCTTTACAACTTTCTGTCAGTCAACTGACTTTGACGACCAAAGTAATTTGTCCCCAATAGTACACTGTGAAGTGTAGTCAAGTGATATATCATTTTAAGTAATTTTAATTCTCTTTACAATACTATCATAAATTTCATTGCTGTTTATGTAGCATCAGTAAATAGAATGCTGATGATTGAAATGCAAATGGTTCAGTTTGAAAATTTAATAATGTTACCTAAACAGTAAATAAATTGTGATATTGTTTTATTTATAGACAATTTAAAATCCCTGAAATTGTTGTATCAGTTCACAATTGTTCCCTGGGCAATTTTTCTAATAATATTAAGATAAACTTAGGTCCGGTTGTATAAAGCTTAGTTAACATCGTGTCAATTAACAACGCGTCAAGTCGGTAATCCGCCCATTTGATTGGCTGATTCAAATAAAATGTTAAATATCCTGCAATCAGATCGCTTCACATTATGTTAACTTTAACAACGACTCGACATCGCTTTATAGAACCGGGCCCCAAAATTTTTAGTATTGTTCTAAAGAGAGTTTAAATCGCTTTAAAATGATATGTCATTCAATCCCTGTTCTCTATAATACCGGGTGACTTTTAATGATTTCGGCGTTTGTCATGTAAATCTGTAGTTTTCAAAATAATGCGGGTGAATAATTTACGTTGGGTCACTCGGTATAATGATTTGAGCAGATTATTAAAATAATTAAAATTAAAAATTTAAAAAAAATTAAAATAATTAATTAAAAAGTAAAAATTTTAATCGAAATAATTATTCCAGTTTCTTGCATATCTAATTTTTTCTTACATTTGTCCTACATCCTCCAACAAGTAAATATAATTATGCTAAATACGAAATAATGTTGCAACAAACAATTAAAAAATGGAAATCCTTGAATACTGTTTTATGAAGGAATTTAATGAACCAGTCTGCAATCCCTATTACTCTTATTTCACTGAATTTATATTATTTGCATCAACAGAGAACTAAGGCTTAATAGTTATTTATGATATAAGTGTTAAAAGTAAGATTTTATTTTGAGAGAAGGGAAGATTTCGGAACGAGCGCAGCGAGTGGAGAAACCCTTCGAACAATTGAAGAGTTTAATCTACAGTTCATTTCAAAATTATAGAGTACACCTAATTTTCTACAGTGTAAAATGCACTTACATTTTTGTCAAAAATAAATGTCAATTTTGACAAACAAAATGCCTAATTTAACCGAATACGCGAAAGTGGTCATTCTTTTCAAATCGGTTGTAAGGAATCACGTAGTGAATATTTATTTAATGCAAAGTTCCAATCAAAATCTACCTTTATCAAAATAATTGGGCATTTGGCAACGAAAAATAGGAGTATAATAGTTATTTATTGTATAAGTGTTTTAGATAGCATTTTATCCACGCAAGAATTTTTAACCGCGAGTGCGAACGCACGAGCGTTTAATATTCTTAAGTGGATAAAATGCGACTAAAACACGAATGCAATATAACGTTTTATCTACAATTACAGTGATTTAAAATCAGAATCGCCAAAATTTCATCTCATGTCATCAAAAAATGATTTGACATTACACTCTGACAGCGGATGTCACCTCAAAAATCATTGAAATTAACTAAAAAACATGGGAGGTGTTGAATAGTCGCTATTTATTTTTGATTGTTTATCGACTCCATTTGTACAAAACGCTGTGCAAGTTGGTGAAAATGGAAGAAAGTGATCCTGTTCCTGAGACAATTCTTGAGGAAGCTGCAGAAGCGACTCGCCAGTTATTGATTTAAGATTGTATTTTTTCATTATTCCACTAGTGGAATAAAGTGATTTCATTATTCCACTAGTAGATAAAGTGTTACTTTATACGGTTCATAAGTGTGGATAAAACTTCAATTATAAGGTAATTGTGGATAAAATAAATTTTTTCCACTACTAGTCTCAGAAGGCTTCGTTATTGACTCTCCAACCGACCCCAGAAGTAGAATTTCTCTCCCAAGGTTAATAATAATTTTCATTATTAACCTAGGTGAAGCTGTCACCTAGCAACGAAAGATTTTCGTTGATTTCATTGGTTAACGTAGACGATTTTTATAGCAACAAATAATTTAATTAATAATTATTATTCGAAAGGGTTTTAACGTATTGTAACGGTCCGAATAGGTTCGATAAATTAAGAATTTTAATTTTAAAATAATTTCAACGAAATATTTTAAATACCGTTCACTTGCGACGGAAATGCTGGTCCGTTGTAAATTTTATTGAAGCCGTGACGGCACCACATTCCTCAAGTGAAATCTGCCAACCTTTCTTTGAAAATGCAGGTACGCGTCCTGTCCGAACACAACACAAAGATAACAGTTTTCATGGGAAAAGAAACATTGCAAAATTTACTCGTTCGACAATTTGGGGAGTCCAGTTAAAATCAGGGGATAATTGAATAAATGAATTTGATGTTAGCAGGTTTCAAATTGAGAGAACCACCAAACCAATGTTCATAAGGTTAATTTACTTTTTTTAGCATTCTCAAATTTGTGGCATATTTGTAATTAAAGGGCGAGAATTGCAAATTAAAAAACAGAGCGCTTTATCGTAGAAAATAACTAGAATCGTTTGCACTTTTACTTTTAGTAACGGTAAAGCCAGGTAGCCGTAGAAATCAGACGTGTGAGTGAGAGAGAGAGGATGAAATTTACGAAGTAATTATTATTAATTAGAACGGTTTTGGGGAATCAAACCAATGTAGAACAATGTTTAGAAGTAGCAGTTCAACGGAATTTAGTTGCATGACATGACAATTACGTAACAGCGTTTCAAGCCCAATTTAAGTTTCAAAATAAGGTTAATTTGTTCTATTTTAATTCTGTTGGTTTCATGTTTATTATGTTTGTTTCATTTTTATTCTGTTTGTTTCATTTTAATTCTGTTTGTTTCATTTTAATTCTGTTTTTATTACTGTATAGAGTCGGTAATTCAGTGTTCCTGTTTAATTCTATTTGTTCCATTTTTAGTTGTGTTTGTTTCTTGATGTTGAGGTTTATTATTGTATAGAGTCAGTAATTTAGTGTTCTTTTTCAGAGTTCTAATTCAACAACAAATTATGCACATTCGGTCTGGTCCTAACAAAAGTCTAAATTTAAACATTTAAATTAATGGTGGAAAACGGAGACTTTAATTTAAAAAGTTCTAGAGATATCGAAAGGGTGTCGCGGTCGGCGTAAAGTAGAACCGAGCTGATTGGTCACGTTGGTCAAGTAGGTGTTGCGAAAGTGGGGTGCGCCAGAAATGATAAAACCGATTGCGGGACGGGAAACAAGGCTTTTTTGATTCACTCGGGGTTTGATCTCAAAAGTAGCCGGAGGTACGTTCAGTACTTCCAGCAGCCATTTTGTGAGCACGTTCTTTACACTCACAAGGTAAATTATTTCTCTAATTCTTGTACATTATTTGTAGTCGCGATTTAATTAGTCAAACAGCATTTAGTTCTTTATCGTTCTAAAGTAAAGATTATATTATTTTCTTTGAGCTTTTGATGACCACGTGACTCTTTAGAATCTTATATTAATTTCTTTATCGCGAAGTATGTGATCTTCTTGCATTTACCGATTGGGGAAACGTGCTCTTGTCAAGGGGAACCAGTATGCAATTATTATAAAACATTTCCATTCGTTATTTATGTCTTGGATTCTCGAGTTCGGGAAGCTACCGCCAGTGTCCGTCGCACTCAATAAGCTGTGGTCCGGCGTAAGAGCACAAAATTAGCCGCGTCACCCCCAAGGGGGCCAGCGACCAAACTAGGCCAGCTGACACGTGAAGAGAGGTACCCCTTGGCCCTGTTAGAACCTTTTTTCCCTTTTATTTTCGACCACCGGAGTAGACCGGGGTGATCTATGAGATTCCAGGGCATCGCGTCGGGTTCAATTTAATTGGGGTAATTTAAATCTACACCGGATCACATAGTTCCCATCTCAAACTTCCATAATGCTGTTCGCGCCAGAAACTTCTGTATTTGCTCAGCTTAGGCATTTATCCATGAGTCAGATCTCAATTCGTGGGCCGCGAGTCAAATTTCATTGGGTCAAATTTCCACCAACTGCTGTTATTAAATTCAGTTATTTATTTCCATAATTTGTTGGGACCAAACACCACCACAATCGATTATTTGTTAAATAAAATTTAAGTGAAGTGGGCTCAATCGTTTTAATTTCATCTTTGAGAACCTTCCAAAGGTACGGCCTCTCGTTAGAGCTTAATTAAACAAAATGAAAAATAAAACACAACGTAGGATCCATAAATATTTCTTTTCTCATTATTTTTGTTTCGTATTTTTCCGCAAAATTTCATCCGAGGGAATGCGGCAACCAACAATACATCAAATGAGGGAGAAAAAAAAATCATCGACGGAAAGTCAAGGAAGTCGAAAAGTTACAGTATCCAGTAGTGGAAAAATAGTATATAAACCACGGTGAAGAAGTCCTTTATAGCCTTCACGCCTTAGAACCCTCGGCACACCTCGGGCTCTAATCTTGGCGCTCTGGCTATAATCATGAACTTCTTCACCTTGGTGTATAATATACTATTTAAACTGTTAGTTGGAATAGTGTAAAAAAAATGAAAATAAAGCAATAAAGTAATAGTACATTCAAAATCACTCAAAAAAATGGAACACCTACAGAAAAGCGATTGTAACCTGATGTTGAATTTTCATTAAGAATTATGATCCCATTTTTAATATAAAAAATAAAATGTGGTTAAAAACATATGTAGTTTTTCTATTTTTTTTAAGAAACTGTTCGGAAGATTTTTTTAAAATTAATTTTATATTAAGCTGGAATTATTTGTAAGCGCTGGTAATTTTTTCAGATTTTTTGAATGTAAGGTAATTTTTTTCTTGACCAACCTTAATAGTTATTTATGATATAAGTGTTAAAAGTAAGATTTTATGAGAGATTTGAGAGAAGGGAAGATTTCGGAACTAGCGCAGCGAGTGGAGAAACCCTTCGAACAAAATAAAATCACTTTTAACACGAACATCATACACAATTTTTTTTACAAACAGTACAAACACCATTAAACACACTTAAAAAATGAGGTTATGTTAAAAATATAATTGAAAGCAGGACGCAGAAGAGCACTGAGTCATGGAGTGTTGCCTATTTTCAACACCGTCCCTCGATTGTAGGTAGCTAGAGCTTATTATTCTGGTATTCATTGGTCTTTCTGTGCTGCTCTCATCATAATCATGTACTTGTACATAATGATGTACTTTTCCCCAAAAATATTTATCACTTCCTCCTACTGCTACTACGAGCCTGCTCTAAAGTAAAGTAAAGATTTTTCTTTACTACTTTTAGTATATTTCTTACCATGCGTTCAAGTAAAAACCTGGGCTGAGTAAGCGTTGAAAAAAGTAAAGCATTTGGAATTGTGAAAAATTTGAATTTCCCGTCGTTTGACACGAATGACATTTGTTTATATTTAATCGGCACACACAAAGGGTGCCCTTAGATATTTGCTTCGAGAATAGGAATCGTTATTTATTCTATCTTTAATGTATTATAAAACATTGCAAAGAAAGAAAAAAACAAAAATATTTTTTTAAATAAATTTTAGGTCTAATTACAATTGTCAATTTACACTTTAAAAAAGCAAAACAAGTGACGGTTTTCAACGCCTTCCCAACCCTGAATTTCATTTGAACGCCCTATATACAACCTGTCTCAGAAATAAGTACATTAATTTTAACCAGTGACAGATCTCGTCAAGAACAACAAAATTGTTAAAATGTACCATTTTTTCGAAATATAATTTTCATTTCAGTATTTTACCTCCCCATAAATTAACGAGCTGTCTATTTTCTAGTTATTTGACCCAATGACAGGAAAGCTAATATGCACATATTTGACAAGTTTAGTCACTGCTCTGAAATGTTAATGATCGTAAAAGGTAGGTAGGACGTACTAATAACTATGATTGCAAAGACTATATACAATACGTTCCAAAAATAAGCACAAAACCTAGAAGGAGTACTTTTTTATTTTACATGTCTTTTATATTACGATTACAATACAGTAAAAATTTGATAAAATAAACTAGGCAAAAATGAATAGGGAATTCCACAATTTTTTTTTGAAAGGAAATGAATTGCCCCAATCCTCCCACGTATTCTTAAATACTCTGTAAATAAATTTGAAATGTTACAGGTACTTGAAACATTACATTTAATGTGCATAATACATATATTTCTAACACATTTCATTACAAATTTTAAACTGTAGATATATACAGGTGTCCCAAAATACTAACTACTTACTACCTTATCGCGGATGTTTAAATATACATGAAAAAAATATGGGAAAAATTTGCAGACAAAAAAATCAATTATTGTTATTAACAGTAATACAATGTATTCATTTTTTCGATTTCCAAAGCTTCCAAATTCTCTATTATGCAGAATTAGATATTGGTAGTGAGTGATCTTGTACTTTGTGAAAATATGTACGATTAGAGGTAGCTGTCAAGACAATTTAATACATATATTTTGAAATTATTGACCTGTTAAGTGCCACTTTCCCCCAAATCAGCAAATAAGTCCAATAGAATTTTTTAAACATTTTTCTGACGTTTTTGAGAATCTCTTCTACGCAGTAGTGCACCCTTAGTACGCCATTTTTGGGACAGCCTGTATAGATTATTTAAACTTTCCCATTTTTTGAAAAGACAGTAAGAAACCGGACAGGCTTCAATGGGCCACCGAGAGGCAGCAGTGCCTAGAAAAATGGTGCAATGTTATTTTCAGTAACGAGCGTAACTTCTGGCAGTGGTAATCTGATGGCGATGGCCATAGGAAGGTAAGAAGGTGAACGTGTCAAAGGCTCCATTCAGGGTTTTTCCAGAGATGACACGTCAGATTAACACAATAGTTGGCGAAATAGGAGTGATTATGTGCAATGATAGCCGATCACATTTGGTATTCATCTATGGTATGGAAACCACGACAAAAACATATTAGCAAATTTAGCTTACTTTTACTTTAACAGCATACACAGATTTTTCTCTATAGCTAAAAACTACTGTACGAGTATGTAGTTGTCATGTTGACACTTTATAAGAAATTCAAGAGAAACTTTACAATCGATTAATATGATTTTATCTTAAAAATTTTGCAGGCGAGATAATCATAAAATTATTTTTTTCTAGGTTTAAGAGTTACTCCGTAGCCATCCACACTACCAAGTACTACATTAATACGAAGTTTAATACTTTCAACAGATTTGTGCTGAGTTGAAATAACTCGGAAATTTCTTATTATATTTGATAAAGATACTTTCATTGACGTCATGGCAAATGACATCCCTGAAAAGATGAAAACATTTAAAACATGAAAAATCATGATGGAAAATATTTTACCAATACAATTTCTCGGAGGAATGCTAAAGGGCATAAACGAATAACGAGGTCTTTTATTAATTTCCTCTGGCAGAAATCTGTCAGGATCAAATTTTAGTGGATCTGGCCAATGTATGGGATTCCTGTGTATAAAATGTACAGGAATGAATAATTCGCTACCTTGGGGTATGACAATGTCACCTGCAACATATTCATACATTAAAGTTCCGCAGTTTAAGCCGTTGAAAAACTTACGTATTTTTATATCTTCCTGAACCTGTCTAAGTAAAAGAGGTCCAACTGGAAATAATCTCATGGTTTCTTTAATAACACGTTCCAAATAGTCCATTCGAGTTAAATAATCTAACGTAGGATCTCTGTCGGTATTTCCAAAGATGTCGCACATCTCTTTGTAAAGTTTTTCTTGGACAACTTGGTGCATGGCTAACATTATAGTGGCAAAACTTAACGTGATAGCTGTTGTGTCGCTGCCTGTTGCAACCATCGTTTGTATTTCTTCCATCATTTCCTTGTCGGTCCATTTACCCTCTTCTTCAGTAAGTTTTATTAAATTACTTAAATAATTTTTATTATTACTACTATCGGCGACTTCATCCTTATTAGACATTTTTTTTCTTTCAAGAATCTAAAACTAATTTATTTAACAAAAAATGATTAGAACATCATTTGTATTTGCCTTTCTGACGTAATCATGACCCATCGCACAAAGCTGCTCTATTCTTTTCTGATATCCCAACAACTTCCACACAAGATTAATTTGTAATATAGGATTACCAAAACGTTTCCCTACATAACACCCCCCTCTAAAACGATTAAATTAAAACTCTGTGGAAATGTATGGTTTATTTAATTTACTCATTCATCCACGACAAACATTCGTTTTGGTGATTGAGATCGGTAGAATCTACCCCCATACATGTGTCTGCAATAATAACATGTTAGAACAAAAATTGTTTGCCATTGTAAAATGTTAATTAACCACAAATAATTTTAAATGTAGATTCGCCATATCGTGTAAAGATGTTTGTTTCACAATGCATGTAGTTCTTTTTTAGGTTAACGATTAATTCATTTGAACGTCTCACAAAAATGTCAAAATACGAATTCAAAATGGTTTGATTAAATGTTTGATTAATAATTTTTCTGTGGGTTCTCCATGTTAAAACTGAAACAGAATTAACATTTTCACAAACATATGAAAATACATATACAGGGTGGACCATCTTATAGCATATTCTCAATAAACCATATTTCTAATCATCCTAGAAATTTGAATTTTGCGGTCCATAATCTAGACTGAAAGTACTACAACATGAATTTTTTATTTTTTCAAACAGACGCTCCAAATGGCGTCAGGACGCTAAAAAATGAAAAAATTAAATTACTTAATTTTTTTTATCGACTCCCTGGATTGAAAATACCACAGAGAACTCATTTCTGATATTAAAAATTAGGAAAGAGTCATTGATTTCAAATTAATTGACATAATAATTTTTGGTACCAAAATGTGAGTAATTTATGACGACGACCCTCGATGGGTCCATTTGACAATGCACCGCAAACAACCAGCTGTAAATCATAACTGGGGGTACGGTCGTGGATTTGTATGGTATTGGAGACCCTTGTAAATCAAACTTTACCACCGTTTGATGATTTCCGTCATTTTAAAATACTACCATAAATATGCTACCAGTTTGTTCGTAGATGTTAAATGTCGATTTATTCAGTTATTATCCTGATTTAAATACCAACTTTTATACAGGGTGATTTACGAGGAATAATGAGCCCGACGGAATAGAAAATGCAACCCACAATACATTGCAACAAAAAGCCGGACATCGAAGCGGTAAATGTCCGGGTTTTTCTCCTGATGAATTGCGGGTTGCATTTTCTATTCCGTCGGGCACATTATTCCTCGTAAATCACCCTGTACATATAATTAAAATCGACATTGTCCTGTGGGTGAGATCGTAAGAAAAAAGTCCGGATTGGTTTATAACTTTGATAATAAAACGCTATGAAAATCAAATTTTACATTTATTTCATATTATAAAAAATGATTCGGCCATTTGGTACATCGCAAATTGAAGATTTTGACAATTAGAAAAGGGTTTTACCGCAGATATGCTACACGATGGTCCACCCTGTATACAGGGTGTATCTAAAATACATGTGTTAATTTTAACCAGTGGAAGAACCCACCAATTTATAGAACTTTTCTCTATATCATTTTAAAATTTGCTAAAGATTTTTTGCCCTCCAATTTTGACCAAACGAGTCGTTTTGTGTGATTAACTAGTCTCAATTTTTTGTAACCATGAGAATTTTAATGTTGACTAATTTATTTAACTTTTTCTATAACAATGTACCTTTGTTGACAAAGCTACGTTTCTATCACAATAAAAAAAATTCGCCCTTACCCATAGGCGGGTATACATTTTGATGGCTAATTTATTTCAACTATTGAATAGGTTATGATGTTTATGACCGTTTTACAATGGAGCATTTTCCATAGCGTCAATGTCATTTCAAAATTTGATTAGATTATCACAAATTAAAAAAATTTCCTGCCTGACTATGTCCCTGTTAACCAAGTGTCAAAAAATGAGAAATAAATGCCAATTAATGTCACAAAACATGATGAGAGGTTATAATATTTACGACCGTTTTACAATGGAGCATTTTTCATTGCGTCAAAGAATGATATGTATTTCAGCCGTCACCTCTTGAAACAATTGAAGAAAAATTGCCAAGCAACATTTTTTACACCCCTTAAAATCTGTCAAAAGTCAAACATTACGTGCAAATCCTAAGTGTTTGTAAGGTTAGAAAGATAAATGTCAAATATGTCACCTGCGTTTGTGCGAAAAGGGGTGACCAAAATTCGGCGATGATGCGCGTTTGTTTCATACGCGTCTACGTTTTTGCATCTGCAGCCACGTTTAACAAAGTTTTTTTCTTTTTTCTTGCAAACCAGACGTCATTCAAAGACGGATTTTGCTAGCGATGTTACCATATTGTTTAATAACAATTTATTTTAAATATTGAAAGTACCTAAAAACAGACAATGCTTCATGCTGGACCCGTATATATTGAGCCCAGTTTTAAATTCACTAAGTTTTGGAATTTTGGAGTTCCATTTGCGCATGCGTCAGATTTGTCGACCTAAACTGTATAATTACCCATATTTCATAGTTTGGTGTTCTAAAAAACCAGTATTTACTGTTTACCTGTGGTGTTTAAATATTCGACGGCTGTATTATTATATTA
This sequence comes from Tenebrio molitor, assembly GCF_963966145.1. Lineage (NCBI taxonomy): Eukaryota > Metazoa > Arthropoda > Insecta > Coleoptera > Tenebrionidae > Tenebrio > Tenebrio molitor. Next base: position 21,784,159 of record NC_091049.1, read on the forward strand.
ATACGTACATTTCCCCAATAATGGATGATGGGGCGTTAATTGATTTAGTTAGAGGGTTTACACTACTCTATGACAAAAGAAATTCCGACTACAAAAATAAACTGAAAAAACAGAATGCCTGCAGGATGTTTCGCCAAATGTTGCTCAACAATTGCCAGTAGCGCATTAAATAACGCCGGAGACAACCTTGTATACTTGAAAAACTGTTCCTTATCATTTTGTTTAATAAACTGTACCAAACTGTGATAATGTCCAAAGGTAATTCGTTCACGATTAAGGGGGCGTACGGCCCATCGACGAGGACGTCTTGGTCCCGTAGACTGCACCGCTACCACTGATGCTGCGGATAAAAGCAACATCATTGCAATAGCAGTTATTATTTTTCTTCTTCTTTGTCTTGAAATCTTCATTATTACACGAACTGATTCTGGATAAATAATAACACTCGCGAGTCGAAACTTCGAAGCACGCCCGGTCAAATCGCGCCAAATTTTTTAATGATAAACATGTTCTGCGCAAACGCAGGACGAATTTATTTTCACATTTGGCAGCCTGCATGAACGGCTCTTTTTAGTTTAGTGTAAAAGTAGATTACGTTAAATTAAATTAAATTCATGCTACTGTTAATTCCTTGTGCATGAACCCACCATATAAATCACACAAATTAACAGAGTTAACAACAAACATTTGCGTTCAAAGAATTCAAACGAGGAAACGAGGTTAAACGATCTGACAGAAGAGTCAGAAGACACTACGCAAGCTTACGCGCATGCGATGATAATGGGCGCCGGAAAATGCAATTCAAACATTAAAATAACTACTTACCTAATTCTAGCTGATAGCAACCCTTTGCAAAGTAACGCAACGTGATCAGTACTTGTAATAAAGGGGAAATATCACTATCCCTTGACGAATTCGCTTTGATGTCGTCCTCCACTAACTCCACCACAAATTCCACCGCTTCTTTCGTAAGCCGGTATCTCTTTCGAAATTCACGTGGTGAATATTTTTCGAAAGGATTTTCACGTGTGCGAACAACCCTTTCGGCTATTTCAACCCCATTAATTTCACTTACGGCCGCGATATCTTGTAAATCTCTCACAAAGTCCGCCATGACACCGTGATTAAAAAATTTAAAGACGCTCCTCCCCGTGTTTAAATCTCATCATTAAAAATTGCGGGAATGAGTCGTGATTAGCGCTAAAAATGGGTGTCATGATAGGGTTATGATTAAAGTTGTCTTTAAAATTTTAATCATGCGTGATTAAATTTAATAAAGGTGTCGTGATACGGCCCAAATGTCTTTATTATTTACACCGCCCAAACTAGCACGTATTCTACCCCTTTCTATACTATCTCGTTCAATTTCAGATCTATTTTTTTTTCACATTCTGAACTGTCACTTCACTCGTACGTTTTCTCTCATGCCACGCTCTTGTTCTTTCTGCGCCTGACTTAGGCATATTCACAACAAAATTGTATATTTTAATGAAGAAAATAAATTATAAACAACGATAACACTAAACAATATCGAAATGCGTAACTGATTGTTCATTTTTAAGCCTCCAAATATAAAGAGAGGACATTTTCGATAAATGCCGTGAGTGTGACAAAGACAAAAGTACACACAATTTTAAGGGATGTTTGTATCGTGTCAAACAGATTAACTTACATTTAAGTGAGATGGAAATATTGGCGCAACTGTTGTGCGTGACAGTGTTTACCCCCACGACTTTTCGTCACACAAAAAGGTTGCCGATCAGAATTTCAAAATCCTCCCATAAAAAGTTTCACTTCAAAAACTTTTACTCGGCGCATCCAAATATCTTTAATTTTGTAAATGTTCTTATTACATTTCAGACTAACGTCTAAATAAAAATTAGAAGGGCCAATGTTGAGAAAAAACTCCGATATATTTATTTCGGAGTGTTAAAGCGCAAGTGGTTAAAATAAGATCATTATTTAGTCCTGAACGAGAATTATTATGACCGAGCCCCCGTCGTCACCAACTCACCACTGGTGCACAGTTTACCTGCATTTTAAAGGGCTCTTCAGGTTCCAGACTGTTAAATTGGACAAGTGTGCGCAATTTAAAAAAAAAAAAAGCTAATGCATTATCTCTTGACACGCGAGGTGCGCGTTGGGAGGAGTTTAGCAGGGAGGAGGAGAACTATCGGCAAAGATCGGTTCAGCAAGAATTCAACAACGGCGATTTTTTAGAACGGGTGGGAGCCGTTCGTGACTAGTCGTCTGAATTTGGCCTTCTGCGTAACTTTAACTCGCGTGTCAAGAGATAACGCACCAGCTCTACCATATCCCGATACAACTTACTGTTAACTCGCCGTTTCATAATTTCTATTGAATTTTGAAGTGTCAATTTGACAATTCAAATCAAAGTGTCAGTGGTGTTGCCAATATAATTTTAAAGTCATAGCCTGCTCTAATTATAAATTTAAATGATAATACTCATAATCTCATCTACTCTTAATAAATTTGTGAATTTTTACTTTCAGCATTTCTTGTATATTTTTACCCGTCACAATGTAATGATCATTTGAAGAGTTCTCATGGCAAAGTCAGATATATAATTTCAAAAAGTATTGTCAGAATAGTTTATTTCACCTTTTTAACCACCAAAATAAATGCAAATCAAGTTTTCGGATTTTTTGTTTTGTTTTTTGTTTTCGAGTGTCCCGTTATGAGCGTCAATTTTTAACCTATAAAGGTTTTAGTATATTGTAGGTATTCATTTCATTAAAAAAAAAAATTATGACAATCGGACCTCTTGTTACCGGTTCCGAAATAACGGCGTATTTTTGTCTATCGTTACCATGGCCAACTGTATCAAAACGCTAAGCGCTTATTATGGCCGTCCCACTTGGTTTGAAAAAGTGTTCCCGTCGAGTAGGCCCTGCAGCGTACGTACAGTGGCGCCCCCTAAATTAACATTAGGAACTGATTTGAAAACGAAATTCGTAACAATTCGCTACTGTATTGACAGTAGCTGCGCCTGTCACAATAGTAGGGTTATATCTGGATATGTTTATGTGGTATGTGGAACAAGAGAGAAAAACGGGCATTTGCACAAGGTTTGAGTGGTGGGAAACGATGTAGGAGGACGCCCTAAGGATGTCTGGCCAGAAAAAACGCGAAAATTCGACCGGGAGCTAAAGTGAACAAGTACCTACCTTATTTTCGTTCGTTTATTTCAAATTGATCTCCAATCAGCTGTTCAAGTCTATTAAATTTGTGCTTGCATCTCCGAGGTAGTATCCGAACGCACCTAGTACCTAATCAAAATTTAGAAATAGTGGAAAAAAAAGGTCAACGTTCCGCTGCAAAGATTTTTAAATTAAGCTACATTTGATGCAGATTGTCAGTAACAAGCTAAAGAACAATGAAACCATAATCTGTGAAAATTGTGCCGTTGTTAATGTTGAATGGAAAAAGTACCCTGCAGCAATTGTGTATCTAGTTGATAACCCGTGGATAACATAGCAGAGCATTTTGTTGGCTGTGCAAGGTCTTTCACCAATGGTTTCAGATTTGGTATTATCCAAACCATATACAGTATATATCGTTTATAACGACGTGGAAGGGACCGGCGAAATTCGTATGTCGCTATTTCCAAACACCATTTTAATACTGAAAAATCTTTTTATTTTCATAGAAAAGTGTACATTTAAAGGTAAATAAACGTGTCGATACATTTTTAAAGCTTTTATTACAAATTTAGGATCTCATCCTGTGTGTTCCTCCCGTATGCATTTTCCTTTAAACAGAATGTTTCTTTTTGGTAAACGACTTGTTGGCTCTTGGTAACTTATTTGCTAGCTGGGTCGGCCAATCTTTGTATTTATTAAGTCCATTTGGGTTATCCTCTGCAACCATGAAAATTTTGTTCCATTCTAGGAAATTTAGGTACCATTGTCTTGTTGAATTTTTTTCATAGGTGACAATCTTTTTGATGTGCTCACTTATTCTAATGCTGACACGAGTCACATTATCCAACAACACACAGAAAAATACTAAATTCAAATTAAAACAATTTGAGGTTATGTCTGATATTTTGAAGCAATTGGAGTTCGTTTTTTTATGGTTTTTAAGCTATTGACACAACACCTTACCTATTATATCTTTCTTATTTTACACTTTTACTATTTTTATTATTTTGTTACTGCATGCAATTAACACTTGCAGTTAATTTATTTACTTATAAATATTTAACATGGACATAACCAAGAATAGGACATAACCAGTTACAGAAAAAAAAGACGTTTCTGTCATCCGTTGTCTTTTAATTAAAATAATCGTCACTTGAAGTCTCTACTGTACGTACGATTTTTTTAAATGTCAAGAACAATTTTTCTTACGGAGAAATCATCGAGTGGGACGGCCATAATAAGCGCTTAGCGTTTTTATACAGTTGGCCATGTCGTTACTTCACTATCTCTAGAACGTTTGAAATTACAGTTTCCGTTTTCCACCATTATTTTAAATGTTTTAAATTTAGACTTGTTAGGACCAGACCGAATGTACATAATTTGTTGTTGAATTAGAAATCTGAAAAAGAACATTAAATTACTGACTCTATACAATAATAAACCTCAACATCAAGAAACAAACACAATTAAAAATGGAACAAACAGAATTAAACAGGAACACTGAATTACCGACTCTATACAGGGTTATTCACGAGAGGGGTATTTCTAAATTTTTATTTTGCCGCAACCAACAATACAATGGCAGTGACTACTAAATCAAATGTGTTATTTCTTTTAAATTAGAAATCAAAGTAAGTTGAATAGATTTGTCAGAAATGTCAGATTGGCAGATAACCTGTATTTAATCAAAATTCAACAAAATAAATTAACAAATTAAGTTAATGTAAAAGGTGTTCGAAGTGTCTACCATCGGCTTCGAAACATCCGCAGCGGCGACAGAATTCCTTCCACGCTCTCCATGAATGAGGATCATATCAGTCTTTTCGTCGTTATCGTAAAAACAATTTTTTCGAATTGACAAAGATTTTTTGCTTTAACGTCAAAGAGACAGAGCCGTTGTGGATTCAGTTATAATTATTTTCAAAATTTGAAATCAAGATATTGTTGCAATGTGTATAATGGGTTGCGGCAAAAAGAAATTCAGAAATACCCCTCTCGTGAATAACCCTGTACAATAATAAAAATCAGCACCAAGAATTAAAATGAAACAAATTAACATTATTTTGAAACCTAAATTGGGCTTGAAACGCTGTTACGTAAGTGTCATATCATGCAACTAAATTCCATTGACTTGCTACTTCTAAAAATTGTTCTACATTGGCTTGATTCCCCAAAACTGTTCTAATTAATAATTAATTCGTAATTTTCATTCTCTCTCACTCACACCTCTGCTTTCTACAACTACCTGGCTTTACCGTTACCGTGTTGTCCGTGTTTTCTATAGTGCTTGTTGTCATATTGTGCCTGTCACTCACTAGAGGGTCTCCGACAAATATTTTGAGTACTACGCCAGGTAATTTTTTTTCTCCGAGGCCGGCTAGTGATTGACAGGTACAATATCACAATAAATTTCTTTAAGTAGGGTTTTTGTTCGGTTTATTTATGACTTAAGCCAAAATTCCTTAGGAAGATAACAATACTATACCGACTCCCTTTCTACTTTGCTTTGTTACTTTTCTAACTAAAAGTGCAAAGGATTCTAGTTATTTTGTACGATAAAGCGCTCTGTTTCTAATTTGCAATTCTCGCTCTTTAATTACAAATATGCCACAAATTTGAGAAGGCTAAAAAAAGTAAATTAACCTAATGAACATTAATTTTGTGGTTCTTTCAATTTGAAACCTGCTAACATCAAATTCATTAATTCAATTATCCCCTGATTTTAACTGAACTCCCCAAACTGTCGAACGAGTAAATTTTGCAATGTTTCTTTTCCCATGAAAACTGTTATCTTTTTGTTGTGTTCGGACCGAGCGCGTACCTGCATTTTCAATAAAAGGTTGGCAGATTTCACTTGAGGAATGCCAACAAGATCAATAAAATTTACAACTGACCAGCATTTCCCTCGCAAATGAACGGTATTTAAAACATTTCGTTAAAATTATTTTAAAAACAAATTCTTAATTTATCGAACCTATTCGTACCGTTGCAGCACCTAAATGGAGGTCAATGACATTTTATTTTTTTAAATAAATAATTAATTTGTAATTAAGTAAAAATGATATCATTTTTTTTCGGATTTTTCTGTAGTGGAACGTTTTTTCGAGGCAAGTAAATACTCATTTGATAGATAATTAAAATACGGAAGTCAGTAACATTTTCTTTTTTCGTTTACTGTCGTAGTTTTTTTGATATTTACGAAAAATAAATCCGCAAATAACTAGGCAACCAAACGTACTTACCTCCCTTTGCCGCTCGAACATACACTGACCTCCAAAATTAACGCATCACTTGTATTTTTACGGTTTTTTTGAAAAGTTTTACTTTAAAGCAAAAAATTGTTGTACACACTGAAAATAGAGGAAAACATAGATCATTCTACAAGAGTAAATAAAATTTCCAGCCACTGTGTACAAAAATGAGCAAAAATATCGTTTTTGCTCAATTTTTAAATTTACTCGAAAATAATTTTTTAGTAACAGTTGAAAAATTTAATCAGTATTGACATCAATCTTCATTTACTTTTAACATGGGTGATATTAGGAACAACTTCGCATTTAAAAAGTCCGTGCCAGTGGTTTTGTTAGCCCAAAATTAAGGGAGTCGGAGGACTATAGCATATCACTTTGGTATGAACCAATCTACCGTATCTAAAGTTCTAAGAAGACATCGGGAGACTGGACGGCACACAAGGAGGCGGAAACAAGGCCGAAAACGGATCACAACACGTCACCAGGACCAATACTTATGGTTAATAAGCATTAGAGAAGGGTTTCTCACTGCTCTCCGACTTCAAGATCGCATGTTAGACAATATGTACTCCGCCTGGGTGAAAATACTGTTAGAAAATGACTAAAGGAGGATCAGATACATCCGAGAAGACCAGCCACTGGATCCAAGTTAACTGCAGATCTTCGGAGGGCCCGTTTAAACTTTGCATTAGAACAGAGTTTTGGCCTTCGATAAATCCAGGTTCTGTCTATACAAGTCTGACGGACAGGTAATAGTGTATAGACGACCTGGTGAGTGATATGCGCAGTGTAATTTCGTTACTAAAGAGAGTTTTGGAGGAGGGTCAATAATGGTATGGATAGGAATATCTTTAGACGTAGATACAGAGCTCGTGGTTTTAGTTAGACGCAATTTGAATGCACATCGATATAGCACGAACATCTTGGAACCTGTTGTTGTACCTTATGCCCCATTCGTAGGGCAAGACTTCATTTATATGCACGATAATAGACAGCCACATATTGCAATGGTAATTTCCGACTAATTTAGGACTATTGAAATATCAGTTATGAAGTGGCCAGCACGTAACCCTGACCTCAACTCAATCGAACACTTATGGGATAATATGGAAAAACTGTTACAGGCAATGTAAGGACGTCCAAATGACTTCAGTCAGCTAACAAGAGCACTTCCTGGATATTTGGCAAAATATAGGCTAAATCATAACAGAAACCTCATTTTTAACATGCCACTACGTTACTGAGCTACAATTAACGCCAGAGGGGACAATACAAGATTTCAGGAAAATAATCTTTAAATTTCGATGGTTTTTTTGATTTCTCATTTTTACTCGTGATGTTACCTTTTCGAATTTTTGTATTTTTTTTTAACATTTATGTGCTCTTTTTTGTAAGAAAATGTGTTGAAAATATTTCCCATACTTCAGCTGTTATTGTTGTTGACATATTTTTTTTAATATTTCAAAACTTGCTTTTCTAATTAAAAAAAATCAAAGTGATGCGTTAATTTTGGAGTTCAGTGTATTTTTCCACATGCTGTAGAAAACACCCTTTCGTCGCCCATAGGGAGCTCGTTTATATCTTTGATCCACACCGTAACCAAATTGTTTTTCACTTTCGGCAGCTTAACGTTAGAAAAACTTCAAAACTAGACTTCTTGTTCAGATTATTGTTTTCGAATGAAAGCTTAAATTTTGTAGAAGAACATTTTGTTCATGAATTACGAAATTTTTTCAAAAAATGCCGATACATAAATTGTTTATTGCAGGGTTTGTGTCATTTGCGTGTGGCCGCCAGATGTTGGGGTCCTAAACAGGGTTTTACTTATGATTCAGATTTGCAGCAAGGTGAAAAACACACGTTTGCTTTTTACTAAAACAGATCCCGTGGAAAAAATTTGAAATGTACTAAAATATGCTAGAATATGCATAAAAAATCAACATATGCATTATTTCATCAAATATGCAAAATATGCAAAAATTTATTAACACCAAATGATCACTTTTGGTGCCATTCGTCTGAAACATGAAGGAAAATGCTTAATTATTGAAAATAAGCGATATGCATTTTGCATAAAATCCGTCTCTACTCATACTTTATGGAGAGTGCGGGCGCAATGCACGTGAGGATGCAAGAGAATATGCAATTACGTTTTCCACGACGTTTGCCACATCCAAATTATAACGTATTTCTACGGTTGGTGGATCGTGCTCGAGACACTTGGTCCTTGGTGCCTACGTGACAAGAAATTGGTGGTCCCCCGCGGGAAGTTAGAACGCCAGAGACTGAAGATGCTGTTCTTCAGTCCTTTGATGACGATGGTAGAAGAAGTATATTTGAAGAACTATATTTACCGCGAACCTATCAATATTTTAGAAGAACTGAATGATCAAATTCACGAAGCACTGGCTACTGTTATTCCTAATATGCTTAAACTGGCAAGGGAAAATTTAATAAAACGAGCTCGCCTATTCCTTCAGATGAAAGGTGGTCATTTTGAACACTTGTTATAAATTATTCTTTTTATTTTGCATTTTTCTTATTTCATTTGTTGCATTCTACATCGTTTGGTTATAAAATTTGATCTTAAATTTTTACTAATAATTATGCTAAAATAAATAGGTTAGTTCAATCCAGTTTTGTCTTTTTTCTTTCAGAACTGCCACCTACGTGTAACTCCAGCTTTTTGCAATGCCAAGAATGTTCCTAAAAGTCTTTTATTTCAATTCGACGATGACGCGTCTCCCTCGTGTAGCTGCTCTAATGCGTTGCAGATGTAGAGTGTATGCACAAGAGTCAGGATAAATTTCTTGTGATTCCGATTCACTTCACAGGCCCTGCATATTACACTTTTTACTAAGATTTTTAAGGTAGTGATATTACTCACTTGACGCTACGTCGCCATTTTACCTTCCATCAACAAAGGTTCGATTCATCATATCCTTTCCATGAATTTCCCATAGGTACCCCTCAAAGTTACAATTGTTCTGACAATTTTCACTCATAACAAACCATATTTCATTCATTGCCGGAAGAATAAACTTCTTGCGTTCCCTGATGAAGATTCTATACATTTGTTTGCCTGCCTTTGGCGAAATTATCCTATTTTTGGTTATTTCAAAAGCTGTCACTTTTGACGTCCCTATTATAAGGTTTTTCCAGTGGCGTATTTACTGAAAGTCGAAAAACAGTGGAAATGAAACTGCATCAAATTAATTGTTTATTTGCTAAAATGTAATGATTCCGAATAAAATAGTACAAAAACCTCGGTGGGAATGTGTTTCATTCCTGTCTCGAGCTACGCCTTGGTAAACTATCTTAGCTCTCGACAGGAATGAAACACTTCCCACCTCGGTATGTAATCTACTATTATTATTCATACGAATTACACGTTGCTTGGCAGTTGAGGGAAGGTACTCAATTTTCTCGTAAAGGCTAAATTAGATCGACCTGTATTGGTCAATTTGATTAATTCATAACTAAAAAGCTGTTGCACCCTGAATATTTTTCTAAACATTTTTTACCTTCATTACCATCAACGAAAACGCACTCTAAGTTTGATCCGCGAGTTCTGGGACACCCAGTATGAAAGTTTAATAACTCGTGAGGAGATATATCTTTTTTATAAAACACTTTATTCTATTTTGGTCAATAATCGTCTTTATACGCCCCCAAATGAGGGCATAAATTGGCCTTTATGGCCCAGATTTGTCAAAAATCTGCCAAGCAACGGTTGGTTTAATTATTCAAACAATGGTATCAAACAGTATTTGATTAAAGAAAATCATACATTAAGACCGCCTTGATTATATACATAGTAACCCTAACAATATCAAAATAGCTAACTACATTTGCATGGACACAACTTTTTGGTGATTTCCTTTAAGGAATACTAAATATTTGTTTGAATCTTTTGGAAATTATAAAATAGAATAAAACGTTGTATGTACCACGGGCATAATTGTCGATTATGGCCCTCGGGAATTTATAAACCCTCGTTCCTCGGGCTTTAAACATTCCCTCGTGCCATAATCTCCTGATTATGCCCTTAATACATAAATAACTATTAAAATTTTAAGTTCCTCGAACGGGTCAACACCATCGATATCTTGATAATTTGTATTGCCACAGTTCAATCTGGCCAGAGGGCACAATATTCGGCTAGCAGATTAGCTAGCTCGATCCCAGGGCGCCACTTGCGGCGAAGTCGAGGGTTCTTTTGGCAGCAGGCCCCGCAAGCAGCCTACTGACCTGGTCAGGAAAGATGTTCGAGGTTCGCGAGAAGGTATCATCGAAAGTACGCACAAAGCGGACGTGACTGGGCCTAGGCTTTATTCAGGCGACCGAAAAAAAGGAATGCCAACTAGCGAGCTGAGTGGGTGGTATTGATACGCAATTGAATGTGAAATTTGAATATAATGAATATAATGAAGCAATGATTACAAATATTTGAATTAATGAATGATAAATTATTGAATGTAATGTATGTAACAGATATATTATAAAAAAGAAGGGCGAAATAGCTATTTCCGCGGAGCTTTACAATAAGCGAACCTCGCCGATGTTTACGCGGAAATATTGAAAATGTTAAAACGGAAAATGTAAAACGAATAAGTGGGCTATTCCACTAGCTAGTTATAAATGATGTGATTTTGTTAGGTGGAATAAAAAAAATGTGAAGAATAAATGGTTGGCTTACCGGTCTCCGGTAGCAGTCCGCTCTCAGGGGTCGTTGAGGATCTTGTCCTTGTCCAGTCGTTCGGGGATGAGGTGACGAAGTCCCTTAAGCAGAGCCGATGGCTTTAGAGGCGAGACTGCAGCCACAGAAGACTCGGGTGATCAGCTTGGAAGGCCTCCGGAAGGCACTTCGACAGAGCAAATCATCGAGATGGTTTGAAAGTCGTCGTCGATGATGAACATGACGTAAGGTTCGATCTCGACGTAAGAAAAGATGGTGGTTGAGGTCCAGGTCGAGGTCGATGAGGACTCCCTAAAGGAGTACCACGTGTAGCTAGTTGTCTACATAGCGACTCATCTACCCTCGGGCAACGGAAATGCCTCGGAAATTTCGAAGTGGATCACGTCACGGGCCTTAAGCGTCGGGGCCAAAAGCCATCCTAAGCGGAGTTGGTAGGGTGTGCCCAATTCCACCCGTAGACGATACAGCACACTATCCACTGGATTTCGTCGAATAAAAATCCCAGACACCAGGTAACGAATTGGGTTCACTCGAACGAAACGGTCAGCAAAGGCACGTGGACCGAAAGATTCGAAAAACGCGAGTGAAGATTTTTCTGATAAGATCGAATGTTCAAGAAAGACCCGCGCGCGCAATCATCTTCGCTCCAGCAAAAGAGGGAATTTTGGAGGCCACCAACGTGTGTAGGGCGAGAAACCAAAGGTGACAGTATCTTTATCATTATTCAATTTTAAATTCAAACCTTTACAGTGCTTTAAGATGTTTTCCTCTAACCATTGTTTTAATGCGTTGACATTATGGAAAATTTTAAATATTTCACTGTACTCCTTTAACAAAATTGATCCTTTAATGAGAAATTACAGAGTAGGGTCTGAAACAACAAAAAAAGTTAATTTTAAAATTATCTTTTGTGTTATTAATTGGTTCATCATTCGCCTCATTATCATGATTTGTTTTTTCTTGTTGGAATTTCTGAAAAAACTGGATCTAGTATGTTTGCAATTTCCTTTGCGGAATTAATTACACTTTCAAAATTTTCATCTGACCCATTATCTTTTAATTCTTTTGTAACTTCTTCAACGCATTCTACGAGTATATCTGTTTGAATATTAAATGTGGGATTTTACATCATTTTATCATGCCACTCGTAATGAAATAAGGGGACAAAGAAATTGAAATACATAAACTAATTTTTAAAATACTTTTATTATTATTTAAAATTAGCCTGTGACTATAGTATTGCCGTTATAACTTTTTATCTGCTCCGCTCACTAAAATTGACCAATCAGAATCAAAGCCAGATTCAATCTGTACAACTTTTCATCACATCTGCCACGTAAAAAAGTTAAGGTTAGAATTTTGCTGTCAAGTCCACAATTATTGTTTTAGGTTCTAAAAAATAAAATGTCATTAAGACAATTCGAATCTCAGAAATTTTTACTGTGTAAATCAGATCGTCTTAACAACCTATTTAATTGGTAACTAAGAAAATGAAATGGGCGGGGCAGATAAAATGTTACGTTGTCCTTAGTATAGTATGCGATTTTTTTGCATTTAATGATTGGGGAAATGCGTTTTCGCCAAGGCAACCTTTTCTAAAATAGTTTTCCAAAGATTTTTAATTAATTATTCGTTCCTTGGAGTCCTCGTAGTCAGGGAGGATCTTCCAGTGTCCGTCGTACTCAAATTGCTGTGGTCCGGCGCAGAGCACGAAATGAGGCAACGTCATTCATTAATTGGGAAATTGACCGTTCACAGACATCTGATACGTGGAAAAGCGTTTCTCATAAGTCTGATGGCACTTCCCCTTTTCATTATTCCTGATATTATCCCAAGCTTCACGCCAATTCCCCTGAATATTCGTGAGGAATGAAACTTAACAGGGGATCATAATTGGTATATCAAACTTTTTAAATCCTCTTTCATTTTCATAAATTTATTTATTTAGCATACTCACTCATCTAGTAGTTAAATTTCATTCAGTCAGTAATTAAACTTCCACCAAAACCAAGAAATAATTTATTAAATTCACTCATTTATTAAACATTTTAACATTAGTTGGGACCAAACACCACGAGACACGATTACTTGTTAAATAAAATTTAAATGAACTGTTTTCGGTCATTGCACTTAAATAACTCCTCCAACAGTACGGCCTCTCTGAAACAAAAATAAGAAATACAACACAAGGTAAGAAAATAAATAATCTTTTATCACAATTTTAGTTTCGTATTGTTTCGCTCAAATACAAAGAAAAATGACCAGAATTACATTCGTGCCATGACCAGAATAGCTAAGTCAAAAAGTTATAGTACTGAGGGTCCAATAAATCTCGATCGAGCGAGGCCGTTCAAGATCTAGCCGTGTTTTAGACTTGGAACCTGAAATTCTGCAAGGTGTTGAGCAAACTGCCAGCCAGCCTCAGCACATAAAACTGAATTTTTGCTCCTTATAATTAACTATTACTCTAATTTATTACAACTTTATTTTACCATCGTGTTACTCAGTTATGATCAAATGCAGTTGCATTTTTCTATACCTGCACATGGTTTTCTTCTTCTTTTTCTTCTGCAACAGATAAGAATATTTCCTTTAAGGACATTTCACTTATTATGTAATCTTCAATATTTGTATGATAACTCTTCTTTAGTTCTTCCAATACACCAAATGTCTCACTCAAAGGTTTCTCATCATTATTCTTCAATTGGAATTCTAGAGACTCCTAAAAAATAATTACGTATAAGCAAATTCGCTTTATTTACAACATAAAAGTTTCATTTACTGCATATTCTTGTCGAAGAACGGCATCTAACTTGGATTTTAAGGCATTTTTTATTGGATCTGTACCATCAATACCGTTCTTCAACCGAGTCTTCAACTTAATTATCAGATTATAACCATTTTGATACATGGTTTTTTTTAAGGCGACTATATGTCCCTGATTTTTTATTTCACCATTTTTCATAATTGCAACTCTGTAAATGCGAAATAATTTCATCATGATCAGTTAAGAGTATTTAAAAACAGCCACTTACTTGTCGCACAAACGTTCACATTCTTCCATACTTTGTGAACAAAGCAAAAATGATGTTTGCCGCTTATTCTTAAAATATGAAAATATGTTCCAAAAATTGCTGCGACTGGCTGGATCAACCCCACTGGTCGGTTCATCCAATAAAATAACACTCGGTGATCCCAAAAATGCTAAACAACAGTTAAGTTTTCTCTTGTTGCCGCCGCTGTATTCCAAGCACGGTTTGTCTGCGTACTTGTTTAAATCTAAAATATTTTTTCATAAAATTGTTACATGGTGCTCGTTTAAAATTATAATTTAATATAGTACAAAGTCTCTATGAAAGAACGCATATCAAGAGTCTTGTGAAATAATTTTATTGTGTCGAACTATGGTCAAGCCGTTAAACCCATCAAATCAGTTGTGAGTTCGACGTCTTAGTTGTTTTGCTTGTGATTTTCTTCAGTTTTTCTATATTCTAATTACTTTTCATCTCACAACAGTTTTTATGTAATTAAGTGACTCACAAAAACTCTGTTTTTCTATTTGGTACCACAATATGCTACTGAGCGGGAAACATATATACATATATTCGAATTCCAGAGGACACTTGATATACGTTCCTTTATACATACTTTGTAGAATATGATAAAAAACGGTAAGGAGTGGCTATGAAAAACAAAACTTTTGAAAATGTGTGGATTATTTTCAACGATAGTAACAGCTACGAGTATGATGGAAGAGATTTTGCTGAAACTCCAACACGTAAGATTGTGTATGATAAATTCAGTTATTATTTTCTTGGTTCCGATTTCAAAAGTAAGTTTCTGTTTCTACTTTATGTTCTCGCATGAAAATAATTTTTTATATAAAATTCACGTAAATGTCAAAATTGAAAGTTGACAGCTTATTAAGTTACGCCGCACGTTTGCAGAAATTTTATTTTTCATAAGAACTCCTACTCCTTTTTTTCGTTGGTCATACAAATGTTTTCTATACATTGTTTCTAGAAATATTTACCAAATATGATCAATAAATCTTTAGTGATTTCATCAGCATCTTCGCTAGAATACCCTTTTATGCGTGCGAAGACGTACAACAATTCTCTTCCTGTTAGATAATAATTCAAACAATCCTCTTGGGGACAATAACCGATTTTTTCCGAATACTTAAAAAAAGAATTCTTATTCTGCTCTCAAAGTCATATTTCACGTTTCTCTTACCTGGGCTTTCGAAATCGAGGTTGATTGCGAACCGTCGGATATGGTGATTTGCCCTTTATCAAAAAATAAATATTTCGTTAGCATCCGAAATATTGTCGATTTTCCTGCACCATTTACTCCTAAGAGCCCCAAGCATTTATTTTTCTCCAAGTGGAACTTTAAGTTTTTTACGATTTGTTTTCTTCCAAAAGATTTCGTTAAATTTTGGACGCGTAGTGTTATACTCGTAGGTTCTTCTGAAGTTGTTTGTTTATCCTCTTCAGCACTCGATGTAGAGTTTCCAGCATTTGATGTACGATCGCAACGGGACCTTATAGTTTCTATTCTGTACTTCAGATAATGTAACATTTTTTGGTACGGTTCTGAGTTTAAAAATAGCAACATTATAAAATATAGTGCAAAAGGTGATATCGTCATTTCCAAAAGATCCTCTCTTATTCCAAACTTTTCGTTAGAAAAATAATCTTTATAATTCTCACATTGCTCCGATGGTTCTCCTACAAAAACAACAAATACTGGCATGTATGTATTAACCGTGTCTACCTACTAATATCACAAATTATATCTTAATTTCACGTTTTACGTTGCTTGTTCCTGAAAAACCTTACTTGCTCTGGTCAGCGAGATCAGAACTGTTTTACAGAAAAGAAAAAGGAAAGAGCTGCATGGGGAATAATAACAGGGGTGAAATTAGAGATTGAAGAAAAGCCACAAGAAAAGGAAGAAGAAGAAGGATGCATGGAAAGAAACGTTCATATAGGCAGTGAGTGGTGGAAGATAATAACAATATATAGCAAAGTGATGACGATAACAACAAGACGGGCCGAGGAAACAATGAAGAAGGACAGGGAGGAGAGCGAGGAGAAAGAAATTGATAAGAGGAGAGGGGGAATAGAAAAAGAAAATCCAAAGACAAGGTGGAAAATGCAGAGGGGAAGAAACTGATGGAATGGATCGACGAAAATGGATGGGAAGCATTGACCGGGAACAAACAAGGGGACGAAGAAAGGGAATGGACCTACGTAGGTAGCAGGGGGGAAACAGTTATAGAATACACAATAGTGAACGAAGAAGGATGGGAAAGAGTGGAAAAATTCACAATAGGAGAGAGAGTAGAGACTGACCATCTCCCGCTGGAAATAATTATAGAAGGAACTAATCACGAAGAAATGGGAGGAGCAGAAGAAGCTGACAATAAAAGTGTGTGATGAACGAGGAGTGGAAGAGTACAGGAGGAGAATGGGAAGAGTATTTCAGGAAACTGCTGGGAGAAATGAAGAAGGAAAGGCAGGAACACAATTGAAGGAGAAGTATACGACGCCAGAGGAAACAGAAATCACAGTGGAAGAGGTGGAAAGACACATAAGGAAGCTGAAAAAGAGAAAGGCACCAGAGAGGGAAGGAGTGCAGAATGAAGCGTGGATATATGGGATCGAAAGAATTGTAGAGAGAATGGTAGACTAGAGATAGGGCGTAATCTGCCACATCTATAAAAAAAGAGCGGAAAACTACCAAGGAATAACTCTCCTGAACACGGGGTATAAGTTGTATGCGTCAGTCTTGAGCAAAAGGATGAAGAGAGAGATAGAGGAAAAGGGAATGTTGCCCGATAGCCAACCCGGATTCAGAAAGGGAAGGGGCCATTTGGCAAAAAGCGAACTGAAAAAGAAAGAGGGGAGGATGTGCGCACTACAGGCGCACTACAGGGCGGCCTTCGACAAGGTGGACAAAGAGAAAATACTTGAGTGTAGAGAGAGAGAGAGAGGAATAAGCGAATGACTGGTGCGGAAGATCGAGGAGATATACGTGAGAACAAGAAAGTGCAGGATGTGCCGCGAGGAAAGTGAGACGATCGAGCACATGTGAAGCGGATGCAACGAAATGAGAGAGAGGGACGAAAGGGGCGAGGAGAAATATTGAGCGCAGACGGAACGGAGATAAGATGGATGAAGAGGAGAGAAAGGATCGTGAAACAGAGGGGTGGGGAATAGAAAGAAAAATGTTATTTTTAGATGTGTTTAGTTTTTTGGAATTATAATTTTGTTTAGATAAAGCTGTATGCAGAAATCTGAAAGCCCGTAGGGTGAATAAAGCATTACAACTTTGACATTTTTTGTGCTCGATCGTAGTTTTATAAAAAAATATTGAACTACTCACCACAGCATGGATTTGGATCAGTTTCACAAATATACTTCCTCTTATTTGGATCCATATACTCCCAATTAACGTTTTCAACGTATTTTTGAGAAAACCTGATGCAGATATGACTCAGTCCAAACTGAGGTGATAACGGTAATAAACAATGTTTTAGGACATTTGCAAGTTTCACGTAGTAGTCATCATTAGACAGTTCCATCGTATTAATAATAATAGTTGGTATTAATCCAATAGACATTCCGTACATCAGGAAGGATGTGAATCCACCACTTTTTCTGTAGCTAAATATGTAAACAAGAGGCAACGAACCAATCGCGTAACACAAAAATATTGTGAAAAATGTCCCTGCAATAGTCGCAATTAATTTTCGTTGGCTTACAGTCATTCAGCTAAAGCGCCGAGTAGTAGTTATTTGGATCACTAGTCCAGAAAATGATATTTTGCGAGTGTGAGTGGTATTGCGTAGCCAAGGCGCCTAGCCGAGGCGGAACACGAGCACTCGCCAAACATTTTCTGGACGTGTAATCCACAAAATTTTTCATGCCGACAAATTTAAATCATTTTTAAAAAGTAAAAAATTATTATTAATTAATTCAACCAAAGTAACTTCTATGTCAAACTTTGTTGATATTTAATAATCAATGCTGCCAGCCCATTCTCTAGCGAATTTTTAACCAAGGTCACTTTTGTAAGTACTAGGCCGGAAATTTAACGTTCCCGTCGATAACGGCTGGCGGCATGAAATAGTTATTTTTGTTACAAGGACCTAAAACATTGTTTTTGCGGACGAATCGTTGCTGTTTCCGGACGAGGCGACAGCCGAGCAAAAACGTTTTAGGTACGTGTGACAAACAACATTTTTTGGTAATAGCTCTCCAAACCTTTCACATGACTTTTCATTACGAAATTTCTATTGCGATCGCGGTAAAGTTGTTCAAAAAAGTGCAACCGTAAATAAAAACTTGTAGCTTAGCCATAGCAACAAGTTTGTTTTGTTTATTTATTAATTCTGTCATTAAAAAAATACCAGAAAAGTTTTTAAAATGCTTCAAAATCCTGAAGATATTTCTAAAAAGGCAAATAAAATTGAACTGGGTTTACTTCCAGAAAAATTGCGTGCCAGGTATTATAAAGAATATGATACATTTAACCGCTGGAAAGAAAATAACGGGGTAGTGCTTGTAAACGAAGATGCGTTACTATATTATCTCCATGAAAAAGTAAATAATTTTTAAATACTTTGAGACTAAAACCTTCTTTTCTTGCTCATGTAATAATACAGGGTTATTTACGAGTAATAATGGGCCCGACAGAATTAAAAATCCAACCCACACTACATTTTCGAAAAAAGCTGGCTACTGAAATTAAAATGTCCGGCTTTTTTCAAAAATTTAGCTATTGTAGGTTGCATTTTTTATTCTGTGGGGCTCATTATCACTCGTGAATACCCCTGTATACATACTATTTTATTACAGCCACAAACACTAAAACCATCGACAGTCATGGTCATCGATTGTCATGGCAATTTTTCGGGAATAAATTCGGAAAAGACTCATTTTACGGATTCAAATGAATTCGTAAAATGGCAATTTTGGAGCGCGTGTACCAAAATAGTTATTTGTATAGCAAGGCTGCGAAATCCTACTTTGACGAACCGAGAGAAAAATTGTCGTCAAGGCCGTTTTGCGGCCGAGACAAGACAATCTCGAGGTCGTCAAAGGATTTCGTAGCCAAGGTGTACACAACATTTTGTGTGCAACCCGAAAATTTGTAATTATAAATTGAACAAGTAAAATTTCCTTCACTGTCAATAAAAATAAAGTCGGCTTACATGTCGCTATGGAAACGACATAAATAAAACAATTCATTTTGAGAAAAATTGGAAAAATGTCGCAAGAAAATTACAACGTTTTTGTTCCGTCTACTTCCCCGGAGTTAAAAAATATTTCAGATTGTGCAGTGTCCAATTTAATACCAGAAAAGTCCAAACGGCAGTACGATAAGTGTTACAATGACTTTAAAGAGCGGTGTAATAAAAATAATGTGAAAACGGTGTCGGAGAATGTTGTTTTGGCTTATTTAATGGAAAAATCAAAAACTGTGAAAAGTTCAACTTTATGGAGCACATATTCAATGTTGAAGCTCACGCTGAACATACGGGATGGCATTGGTGTTACGAAGTTGCTGAAATTGGTACCTTTTTTGAATAAAAGTCAGTTGGTTATCAGGCGAAAAAGTCTAAGGTATTGACACGAGACCAGATCAATTTGCTGTATAATATGCCCTTTTTTAGGTCATTTTAATCATGGGAATATTAGGAGTCATGCGAAGAGACGAACTAACCAAAATGTCTATCGATGACATCAATGATGAACATTTTGTATTAATAGTGGCCGTTCCTGACACAAAAACTGGCATAAAATGAACTTTTACTGTGACCAATCCAGAATTTGTAAGATTATACCGCAAATATGCAGCTCTTGTTCCATGTACTCATCCAGAGTTAAAAAAATATTATAAATTGTGCAGTGTCGCATTTGAAACCTGAAAAATCGAAACAGCAATATAAAAAATGTTACAGTGACTTTGAGACTGATGTAACAAGAAGAATGTGAAAACCGTGTCGGATAATGCTGCATTGGCTTATCTATTTACTGGAATTTATTTATTGTGGCACGTAAATGTTAAATTTCCTTTTAGGTTATTTTAATCGTGGAAATATCAGATGCCGTGCGAAGAGACAAATAAACCAAAATGTCTGTTGATGCCATTCAGGATTCAGGATATATTATTAGTTAGTTACTAGATATTTCTCTTTTTGAACGGTGAAAAATTAACCTAATTCATACGTGTCTGTTCTAGATCGATCTTTTTTACCGACTCGTCATTCATGCGGCGACCACTCTATTTGAAATTGGCGGGAACTTCAAACCGGATGAAAATTCTGTACTAATAGCGGCCGTTCCTGACACAAAAACTGGCATAAATCAAACTTTAACTGTACCCAATCCAGATTTTGTAAGATCACACCGCAAATATAGAGATAGATATGTTGTAATTGTGATAATAAATAAATATTGAAATGACTTTTACTTGTACGGCCGTGGTCAAGGCAACGGCTGCGAAATTCAATTTTGCGGCCTGCTCTAGGCACGCGAAGTGCTCATTTCGCGTACGGTTGCACACAAACATATTTACCAACAACTTTCGGCACATTAGTTGGATAACTGCAAATTCTAAATAAATTAACGTACAAATTTCGTCCCTCTTGAAAACCACGGATTCATAAGCTAACACGTCCATTAAACTTATCGATGCAAGCAGTAGTAAAATTATTACAATTGCGAAAGCATAATCATAGATTAAATTAGCCAACCAATAGACATATATTCTTACTCCCGCGAAAATCTGAATATGTATAAAATGGGTTGACGTCTCCAAATTCGGGAATGTAATGAAATTAGTCATGAACAAAAGCATACCTGAAAATTAACATAACATAACCCAGAAATAAACAGTAACGTGTATGTTTACTTAGAGGAATCAGAATAAACCAGGTGCTTGTAACAATTATCACAGACAACTCTGAATGTGAAAATTCTGTATAAAGTGGCTTTAGCGGGGTATTGCTAATAGTAATTGAAAAACTTTCGTTAAATAAAGCCTTTACGATCGCGTTCATTGCGAGGTTGATAGAAATCGGTACCCCATGAAGGGCATTTTGAGAATACATGGAATTAACTAAAATTGTACCACCGCTATCATTAAATTCTGCAGCAGCGATTAAATGTTGCTTATAAAAAGCTATATCATCCGTGCCCGCCCCTATTATCCCTGCAAAACAAAAGCTGAGCGTCCAGCGTGGACATTAAAAATCCTAAACCTACCTTGAGCCACATCCTCCTCAAGAACGGGGTTTCCCCCTTCGCGAAGTACAGCTTCACTGTAAAATTGTCTCATTTTAAGGACCGTCGAATCTGAAGATTCTTTTCCACCATAATACACTATTGGTTTGCCGTAAACGTGCAAACTTAGGTTTAATTGCGGATTTTTTTTCTTGTTGTGAACCTTACTTGCCATGCTTAACCAAATGGCCAACAAGAAAATGGAAATTGTAACAAATATCTGAAATCATATTCATCTATATTAACAGTGTTGTCCCTAATTATTTTTAACAATTTATTTGAATTTCTGGTATATTTGACACACTTTGACAGAGTTTAACCTGAATTACAAAATAAATAAAACCTGCAAAATGTTGCAAATTTTGGACTATGAAGTAGAACACGTGGTCAAGAAAATTATTTTAAAAATTTTAGTGGTAAAATACTGACCGCCGGAATGTACCAGTAAAATTTCCTTTTCATGAAATAAAATCGTTTTTTCATAAGCGACGTAAAAATATTACACCTCGGATGGGAACTTTGAGACTGCGAATTCATTTTCTTCAAGCCTAAAATAGTATATTAAGTATAATGAACTGTAATGACAATGTACCGAACGAAGACAATAGGTCAGTTCCCTATCCCCACCCCTTTTATGACAGAATCAGCTATTAGGATAAACAAACCGGCAAGGTTATGTTGTAAACCTGTGTTCTGAACAATACCGGCCTGATAACAGACGAGATTTCTGAACTTACAGTTATAAAATAGTCAGAACTAATTTTAAGACACAGCCAACAACTCCACAAAACGAAGGCATTACACATGAGAACAAGTGCACAACTCCATATCTCTGGTGTACACACACTAATTACAATTTTTTCGAATATACTTGCTTTTTATTCAGCGAAGCCCGATAGAAACATTAAAACTTTGGCACTTCCCTATTACAACTCACTACAAAACCGGTTTGTTTATCCTAATAGCTGAGAACTGTCATTAATGTGGTGGGGATATGGAAGTCAGCTATTGTTTAGAGGAGGAACGCAGCGACGACTCCAAATATTGTCTGAGATCGGTACATGTCATTAACGTTCGTGATGCTTATGAGATTTTTTGCGCGATTTAATATTTATTACAAATCATTCCTAACTAGAATGCAATGCGATACGACGCCCTTCACATCGTATTGCCACAAGGTCGATTTTTGTATCGCGTTTTTAAGGCAATCTGTAAACAGTTACCGCCATTGCAGTTTTTGTGTGCAAATATCGTCAGTCGTGTTGAAAAAGAAGCAGTAAAATGAGTGATCTTAGTGAGTGCGAAAACTGTAGAAGAAACTTGGAATGTGGGGTGCGTTCAGCCCTGATTTCTGAAAAATCCAGAGAACGTTAGGACTAGGAGTCACTCGTTTCCTCGAAGTTCAGCTACATTGAAGATTCTGTCGAAAACAAGATTCAATTTACAAGAAAAATTCCTCATGGTGTCACAACTAAAGAAATTCTGAAACGGACGACCTCAATGTGTAATCAAGAAGACAAGGAAAATGCGGGGTATGAAAATTTTGACAATGCCAATGTCGCGGCAAGTTTGCTAATGCTATTTCATTGAAGCGGCAAGGAAAGCCGACTACGAGAGCTTTATGAGTTTCCAGAAAGTGCCCTCACAACTTGTCTTCAACTTCTGTCTACATAAAAATTATTATAATAATCGATTAATTTTGAATAAACTTTACTTACCATTCTAGAACACCATAAATTACTTACCGTCGAGTTTATCATTAGGAACGAGTAAACAGAGCTTACCGTCTTGAAAACAGACGTGGTAAACAAGCAAATAGAGTACAATCGCGCAAAAAAATAAAACATTTCTATATTACCAATTCATTCATACAGTTTTCAGAATCTGGATTTATTAATTTAAAAATAAGTACGTCTACGCAACTAAAGGCCTTTCTGCACAATTAGGTATATTTGAATGTTTCATATTTTGTCAGGACTGTTAAGACTAAAAATTTCCGATAACACATACTGACGCGAAATTGCTAATACTATGAAACAGGCTTACCATTTTTGATCATCTCATCTACTGTCTCGTCCTTCTCATGGATTTTATCGTTAGCTCTAAAAATATATATACGATTATAAACATTTGTTTCTAAAGCACTTACTTATTTTACTTTAAAAACACGTCATTAAGAGTTGCTACGTTTAGACGTATCGAAACAATGTTCCATTGGTCCTTACTTTTTTCTAACAATTCAAACACGGCTCTGTACTTTGACTTCTCGCTCAGTGGCAATACATAAACAACGGTATCAATATTTTCTCGCAACACGTGTGCTTCCGGCACTTGTTTCACAATTTCTCTTAATATTTCGTCAACATACTTCTTAGAAGTAAGCATTAATGACAAGTGGTAGCCAGTATCTTAAAATAAATTCATGTATTTTGTTTATACAACAAAAAACCACAAAATCAATCACCATATTTAATTTTTAAGCGCATGGGAGTGTCGTAGCATAGCAAGGAACCGTCAGCCATAATAGCTATGCGATCTCCTAATATATCCGCTTCTTCCATAAAGTGGCTGCTTATTACAATTGTTTTGGTCTTTCTACCTTCTAAAAGCAAGTTCCAAATCTTTCTACGCAATTCAGGATCCATACCCGAAGTAGGTTCATCCAAAATTAGTACCTTAAAATAATTAGCTAAACCTCAAACAACTCGGATCAAAAACTTTTAAAAACATTAAAATAAGACGCTTTTACAAACTACATTACGAAACATATGTACCAATAAAATCTGTTGTATACGAGGGCAACACTGAAAATTTCTAGAATGTCATGTATCTAAAAACGAATGAAATTTGATTTTCTTTGACAGTTACTCTTTAATGTTTTGTAAGTTGATTGCCGTTTAGTTTGTGTGATTTGCTCAAATATTTTTTTTATTATCATAATTTAAAGATTTTGTGTTCACCCAAAAATGAATTTGACTAGAGAACATTTCCGGGCCATGATTTTTTACGATTTCAAATCGTCATTAATGCTTGTGAAGATCGGCTTAGAAATGCATTTTGCGAAAAAGCCCCATCTAAGGTAACAATCTATAATTGGTACAGCGAATTCAAAAGAGATCGGTTTTTTCTTAGAGATGAATTTCGTGAAGGGGGCCCAAGAACTGCAGTTACTGATGAGAATATTGCTGCTGTTAGAGCAATGCTTGAGGAAGTTCGACGGACATCTTATGAATTTATTCGGGCGACATTGGGTATGAGTCAAATCCAAAATATTTTACTTCAACAGTTAGACGTGAAAAAAATTTGTTATCGATGGATTCCACATAAAGTAACCCCGATGAAAAAGAACAACGCATTGAATGGTGCAGCAAAACTCTGAAAAAATTCAAAGCCACACTTCAAATTTGATTTCGAATACCTAGCACCTTGTGATTTCTTTTTCTTTCCAAAAATTAAAAATAAAATGCGTGGAATCACTTTTTCGTCATCAAGTAAAGCAGCGGAACATTATAAAAACCTGGTTTCTGAAGTATCTCAGGAAGAGTGGTATCATTGCTATACGGAGTGGTTTCATGGATTACAAAAATGTATTGATGTTAAAAGGGAACATTTTGACAAACATTAAAATCATTTAACATTTTTTTTAAATTAATGCTTGTTTGATTTTCTAAAAATTTTCAGTGTCGCCCCCGTATTCTTGCAAAGTAAACCACCAAAAACATTCGTTGAGGACACTCACTTTAGAGTCACCGATCAACGCCATTCCCAGACACAACTTCCGCTTCATTTCTCCCGATAAACTACAAGCCATACTATTTGCTTTTTCATTAAGATCTAGCTTTTGCAACATGTCTTTTACTTCACAATCAATGTTGTCTAATCCTTTTAACTGAAAAAATTGAAAATAAGTTCACAAATTTCCTAGTAAAAAGATTTCGTACCATTGCTAAAAACTTCAAATGTTCGCGAACTGTCAAATCCAGAAATAGCAAATTGTGTTGAGGACACAGTCCCGTGTTTTTCCTGACTTCCTCAGTTTCCTTTTTAATGTCTTTCCCATTTATTATGACATTACCTTCAGTGGCGTTAATCATTCCTTTACAATTGAAACATGATTATTTACACGTTTTACACAATATTTATTACGTACCTGTTAAAATTGACATTGTCGTCGTTTTCCCAGCTCCATTATGGCCTAGTAATACCGTTATTTCATTTTCATAAATGTTCATAGTCAAATTGTCGACAGCAACAGTAGTATTATATTTTTTACACAATTTATTAATTTGTATACAAATATTCTTCTCGTTTTCAGTTTCATCATCCATAATCAAATTTATTGATGTCGCATCTGACTCTCCATATATTTTATTGAACCACTGAAATACAAAGTTAACTGTTTCCACGTGGATTTAAATAAAAATGTAACTTACTCTCTCAACATTCGGTAAAAAGAAATTGTAAGGTTTCGCAATTCCGTATTCCCCTGGTTTGACGTTTTCGATGTACAAAGTAAGCAACATGAATATTATAGTATCAAAAGTTAATATTAGAAGTACGTATCCCATTGGTATATCATCTTCTCCACCACTTCTCGATTGAAACATATTGTTCCATTGGATACCACTTTCTAAGCGTTATCAAATAGTTATCACATTATAGAAATTAGAAGAAAAAAATTACCTCTCATCTCGTACACTGATACTGCGGAATACCCATATTGAAGAGCCATATTAGGGAATATTGCAAACATAATTTTATATTTCCATTGTAAGTTATCATATGAGGTTACTAATGCTTGTGGTATAAAGTAAGAAAAAATCCAAAATAACATTCCGACCACAGTTGCTGTTGAGGCTACAGTTAAAATATTATTGGCCTTTATAATGAATGAGACAATTAGACAATTACACAGAACAATCAGTTTGTTACAAAATTTTGAAAACAAATAAACTAATAGGTACTGTTTTAACTCATCTGTTGAAAGGGAGCTATTGAATATTTTAGATTTTTTTTTTTGGGAATGCTTGTACTTACGTTTATTCATAATGGTGGCTATCAAAAAACAGAACGTTATGGCTGCCATACAGTAGAAGAAGAGAAACAAAAATAAGATGACCCCATTAGAAAATTCGATTGGTGGATAAGCGGCACCCCAAAAAGATACCTTCATCAAAATTATTATCACCACAATTGAGAATAAATTCGTTAGCAGAGCATGGATTGACCATCCCACCCATAACATCCACGATTTCATTCCAACCATTTTTAAAAATTCCTTAAATGACAACATAATTAAGGATCAATCCATAAACTAATAATAACCTTTGTTCCCGAACATTTATCTTCTCCTACACATTGAAGTACAGCGGGAAATAAAAATATGAAACTA
This sequence comes from Tenebrio molitor, assembly GCF_963966145.1. Lineage (NCBI taxonomy): Eukaryota > Metazoa > Arthropoda > Insecta > Coleoptera > Tenebrionidae > Tenebrio > Tenebrio molitor. The sequence goes on from NC_091049.1 coordinate 21,810,963, forward strand.
ACGATGGTGCTTAATGGTAGAAAATATATGAATAATTGGTTCAATCCTGAGTCCAACGTATGTGGTGGATCTGGAAATTGTTGAATGGAAAAAATCATATTTTTGTATTTGTTGTCGTTCTCTGATAGATGTATTTCTATAAATGCCTGATCTATGGCAATCTGAAGTGCGGCAAAACCCTTAACAATGTACGTAGACGCTTCTAGAATAAAGATATTTTAATTTATGTAAGACTAACATAAAAAAGACATACTAGCATCATCTTCATTGATCGTGGGCATAAAAAGTTTGTCTGTATTCCATGTGAAGTATTTATCGTACATTCCGATTTCATAATTCAGTTTTGTCGAATCATTTCCGATAAAATTAACTACAGCAATGGTAGCGGTATTATTTTTTCCAAATTCTTTCAAGAGATCCTCCTTTGAAATAAACTCTTTGGTTGCTGTTGGTAAAATTTTTAGTTAGTTAAAACCATAAAGTATTCAATAAAAATACCTTCGCCTGGTATTTGAAACTTCTCTTGAACTGTTTTTATTATGCCCTCGGTGAAGTCGGTGAATGGAGAGTACCACAAACTTATTTCCCCAACCCCCAAACGAGCATAAATCTCGTCGATTTCACTTTTTTTGTGATAAGTAGGGTCTTTCATTTCTATTTTATTCAGTCCACTTGTTCGAGATCTGCCGTAAGCAATTAATGTAAACAATAAAATCGGTATTAAAATTTCTGTCATCGTTAACAGCCAGTGTCTTTTCCGGATAAGTAAATTTTTCCATAATATTAACTTCAACTTTCGCCACATCATGAATCACCTAAAATTAATAAATTCAGAGAACTCGCGCATTTGACGTTCTTTTAACAAGATATGTAAAGTCCATTCAAAAATCAAAAAACCACCAACGTCGCATTTTCCTCGATAATTACTATCGGCAACGCTGTCTGGTGTAAAATTTGGTGAGAATTGTATTTTTGAGGTTAAGTGTTTATTAAGTGTCTTGTTTTTCTGGGCATGTTTAAGTAAAAATAATAACAATTAATACATAATGCTGAGCAATAATTAATCAATTTGAACGAAATTCAAAGCGATTGAATTTTATTTTAAATCAAATAAATGTCATAATTTACATTTACCAACATAGTATGAAAAAATAACTACCCAGGGTTTTTTAAATTTTACCAACCTAAAGCAACAGGTGGTGGTTTTTTGATTTTTGAATGGAGTTTAGTATGTTTTAAGTATTATTCTACACACCAAAAAAAAAAAATTGATTAATTATTATCAAAAATCTAATTTTATATAAGCCAAATGTAAGCTATAAAAGTTTTAGAATTCATGCAAATAAATAAATTACTCATACTTGTCATAACAAAGTATTGTATACTATGTCTAATTACATTAACTGTTACAGTAGGCTTTCAAAATTTTCAAAATTTGAACTTGCGGTCTTTCATTCGTCATTGTTCACGTGAATAGTAACGTTGTTATTATAGCAATGGGACCTTCAGCCATAATGACTACTTTTTTTGAGTGTCGATAACTGGTATGCTGGAAGGTATAGGTAAAAAAAATGAAGTCGGGCAGATACCAAGGAGACTAATGCAATGCATGTACTATCGGCGCCATCGAAATGTGAACGCCAAATTTTCCTAGTGTGTGTTGAAGCATCAATCATAGGCGTGCGTTAATGTGACAGATTTGTGACAATTTTCACAAACATAATTAGTCAACAGATTTAATTTATTTTTTAACAATATACCTGCCACGACACTTGACCGATATGGGAAAAGCGAGGGCTGTTGCCAAACTCGACGAAAATTGTAAAAATTGTAATAGAAAGTTATAGGTAATAGAAATCTTTTCTTAACTTCCATACATATAGTACGCCAGTGAACAAAGTTTTATTTAATGTAGAACAAAACTGAAGACGTTTCTATGGCACCACAAATTCGTTCACATTTCGTTGGCGCCGATAGTACGAATAATATCTGTTGTAAATTCCATAACAAAGAAGTTTGACAGTGACACCACGAAAAATTAAGGCTGCATTTTTTTTATAATTTCAAGAGATTCTTGTTAAAATTACTTTGTTTTGTTTTTTGGGATTCACTATGAATTTGGTTAGAGTTAAATCTAGTTCTACGAATCGAACTTCGATTTTTATATTCTGACTCAATGTATGCACCTATATCAATTACGTGTTCATCATTGGTACATTTCGTACTTTATTATCCCAAATAGTTGAGTTTAATCAAAAAGATCAACGTTATCAATTTGTAATAAATTTTGTCAATATTCTGAGAGTTTAAAAGTAGCTACAGTTCTTCCCACGAAAGAATTTCGTTAAGTCATTGCCTATATTTGGGTTAGTCGACATGGATTTTCAAAAATTTCTTCTTCTAACATTAGGTGATATTAGCGTGGCGCTAGACGTAGCTTAGCAATAAATTTGTGAAGTAACTAACGGAATATTCTTGTGAAATAAATTTACGACGTAATCAGTAGATTAGAAATACTTAAAAGACAAGATATCATTTCAGTTACCTTATCTAGCATCAACGTTTTATTATAAAGTTTCCCTTAATATCTTTAAATCCTGTAACCAGTTGTAAATATCTTTAACGGATTTCCTTGACTGGAAAAAAAAGAGAAAGTAAATACAGTAATAAAAAATGTTGTTATCAGAATTACCACACATTATACAGACATTCTAGTCGGCTTGATGGGAAATTCAAAAAATCATCCGATACTTAATCGTTCAGAACCAGCTACAACATGTTCTTACGTTACACAAAGCAAGTTGATAAATTAGTGGAAAATCTAAACAACAACAGCAAAACTACCCATTCCACCCAAACGTGCTGTTCATTAATTATGTTGTTAAGAATCTTTGACTGGGGGGTAATTTTTAGCACAGATAAGCCGCAAGACAGTAAGACTTGGCAACTGGAACCGAACGTTGCTGTTCGAGATGCACGTGAGGGAGGGCCAGGATAATAATTTATGGCTCCGGAAGTGGTACAAGTCGAAAAACGTAGCCATAAATAAATCGAACAAACACCCTACTTAAAAATAGTATATTATGATACAAGTTTATAAGAAAGCCTTTAAAGTACGCGCGACGAGTTTAAGAGCACGACGCGTAGCGGAGTATCATAGGCTATTTTTTATTATACCTGCACTACAATCTGAAAATTATAACAAAAAAAGTAAATTGAAATACCGAGCGATCATTTAAAAAATAAATCGAGTTTGCTTTGGAGCCTATGCTATAGCATGGGTTGCCATAGGTAACACGCCGACTCGATTTATTTTTTAATTGATCGCATCGTACCTTTTCCCAAGTAATCTGTGTCATTAATCGTTGATATAGAAATGGTCAATTGTTGTTGTTTCGTTGCTATCATAAATTGTGTATAAATGTCTATTTATCATTGTTCAAAATGTAGGTGAATTTGTTGTTATCTTAGTTATTTTAGTGTCAAAAACAAGGATTATAATTCAGGTGTAATAAAAAAATTATTGCAATATTGTGCCTGTCATTCACTAGACGATCTGAGTAATACCCCAGGTAATTTTTTTGTGCGAGACCGCCTAGTGATTGACAGGCACAATATCATTTAATCACCATTTAAGTAGAGTCTTTGTTCGGTTTATTTATGGCTTAAGTCAAAATTCCTTACTATACCTACTTGGGAAACGAATGCCCAGTGAAACTGTGGGAAGTATTGGGGAGAGACCCACTGTAAACGAAGCCGTCGGAGGATTTTTGGTCTTTCTTGCAAGTCGGGTTTCTCATTCTATCTGCACATCTCAAGTATCAAGCTACGTTTTGCAACTTGTACATTGAATAGAGATACAGTTACCGAGTGTAGGTATAGGTAACTGGGCGATAGCAAATTTGGGCAACATGGACTATGAAATCGCTGCCATCAATCCCTAAAACCTCTGGCAGATACCGTGGTATATACCTGAGCACTGCACTAGGTTCGGGTGGGACACCTTTGGCTCACGACACACCGACTACGTCTTTCGGGTTGGTCGGTGGACATGCAACGCAACACCAGAATGTAGCACTCTGAAGACGACGCCCGTGATTTGAGCTCCGCGTTATGATGGATTTAGGGGGGTAAGAAACCTCCTGGTGAGTGATTGTCTTACCCTTGATTCGTGAGTTCGTGACAGATGTGTCACATGTTATCATTTACATATTTGTACCGCCCCAACTGAGAAAACCCTGATACCCGTCTCCGGACCTGTGCTGTCCTGGTTCTGACACAATGAGACGGAGCTGACCCTATTGTAAATTCGTACAACTGTAGCTGAAGTTGTTTAATTTGACGTATACTAGGTGGATAAGGTCCTTGAGTAAAAACGCAAATGCAAAACTTTTTATTTGGTTTCAACAATTTTTGAATTTGTCACTAAACTGTATTTTACGCGTTCCATAATTTGAAATGTAAAAGAAATCGACAAACAAAAGCTGTTATCATTATTCAGCTTTATTGAGGAAATCTAAAGACAGAACGAAAATAATAATGACTATTCAATTCACCTGTCATTTTTCAAATATTAACCAATAAAATAGCAGATATTTACTTTCGTAGCTTAGCAACAGCAAATTCCAGCGAATATTTCACTAGTGAAAATATTAATGCGTATTCCACTAATCGTTGAATATTTTAAATTTTGTTCATTAAATAGTCCCTCGAACACTACTCTTAATCAAAGTTAAGTAGACTATTTTTGTGGTGCCTTCACGAATGTCACCCACGCTTTAATTTGAATATCACGGAGTGCGCAGCACGAGTGGTATTCTCAAGCGTTGCGACATGACATAACTTTGTCTACTCGTGGTATTAAATGTGAAAATTCTTCTACCAGTCAATTTAAAAAAATATTTGTCTTTAAATAAATTCAATTTCACTTACCTCAGTGAACATAATATGCTTCAACAGAACAACTATCTGATGATGATAATAATGAAAATATTATTCGCCCTAAAAAAAGTTATATTAAATTTATATGTATTTATATTAAATAAATACCATAAGACCACATTTAATGTTTTACAGTCACTAATTATTATTTATATCGGATATAATAATCTAGAGCAACAAAGTCAACGCAGGAGAGAAATGACAACCGTTCTGGATTCAGCGTTGATTCACTTTAAAACAAAAAAAAAACAAGGTATTCATGTCTCGGAGAAAATATAATCTTATCAGAACAATAATTATTATTGAAGATATACTTTATAGGAGGGAATTAATAGAAAATAATTTCAGTTCTCCCTCTACAGAAGTTACAAGAATATTTTTATAACTCTATAAGTTTAAGATCAAGAGGTACGTTTGTCATTCCATTCAATAGAACATCCTATGGAGGGAAATCGCCAGTGTTCAGGTTTTCAAAAGGAGGAAACTCCAGGACTTTGGAAAATCTGATGCTTCCACAATCTTAGTTCAAAGTGCTAGCGAGAAATATGTACCTTAAAGACTTTAAGTAAGTGTAAATTAGGAGTTTGTAGTTTAAGCATTTAGAATTTAAGCGGAAAGTGGGTACGGCTACCATATTAATTTTTTTATATCTAATAGGTTTAAGCTGTAGTATCTTCTTTTTTTACATATTCGCGGAAAATAATATTCCCGTCCAACACATGTTCACTGACCACTTCAGGGCCATGACGTTATTTGGCAAACTAAAATACGTAGCTAATCGAGAGGATCTTGCAAAAATGTAACGGAAGACCTAAATTTATAGGAAACTCATTTCAAAAAGTGAAACTTCTTTGACATGATTAGAGTTCCTGAGATGAGCATATGTGAGCTGGTAATCATTAATAAAGTACTAAAATACAAGAAAGCTACCCGGTTCATTTAGATTTAGAAACCAACAATGAAGTTGGTTTCTTTGCAAACGACGAAACAATAGTTATTTACGAAATGAGTGTGAGAAGAAATTTTTCGCGCGTGAGCGCATTATTTGAGGCACGAGCGACGGAGAAGCGAGTGCTTCATTTGAGCGAATGTGCCCTGCATCGAAGTTTGTACAATATTTTTTGAAACGAACATTATGTCTGATATGTCATGTACCCTTTATGAATAGATGGCGCTTGCCAAAGTGTCAATCGAATTAATAGCGATTTATTTTCACTCTTTCGAAATTTTCAAGATCCAAATTGGAGAAATGGTGTTTTGTAAACCAAATCTTATTATTATCAAGTCAAATTATTTTAAAATGCTCAAAAAGGCGAATGCTTTTTGGATGATTTTGAAGCACTAGTACGCGAAATCTATGTTCACGCACCACTATGCGGTCGCGAAATGTCATTTTGAAGGTAGCGAGTTCAAAAAGAAAATTTAGGGTTCCAGAGGAAAAACATCCAAAACATTGCTGAATGCCAAAAATGAAAGTGCGAATGCAGTTGTTCATTTAGTCCATTCGTTTATGACAGCATACAAGTCACAAAACGTAGCTTGATACTTGGGAAATGGACGCGCAGTAAAATTGTGGGAAACAGTGGCAAGAGACACTGTAAAGGAAGCCGTCGGACAATGTTCGGTCTTTCTTGCAAGTTGGATTTCTCATTCTTTATATTCTTTATATGTGCCCATCTCAAGTACCAAGCTACGTTTTGCGACTGGTACTGTCGCGAACAATAAATTTTAGTCGTCAATGTCATTTCAAAATTTGGTTAGATTGTCACAAATTTAAAAAAATTCCCTGCCTGATTATGCCCATGTCATATTAATGTCATACAACATGATGTTAGGTTATGACATTTACGACTGTTTTACGATGGAGCATTTTCGATTGCGTCAAAGAATGACCTTGACGATCAAAATTTATTGCTCGCGACTGTAAGTTGCTAACGCTGCACTACATAGCGTTGGTCACAACGTAACCTAATCTATTGTCGATATAAATTGCAGTGTTAATGCATCTTTATTTTTTAGTAACACGATACTCTTTCTTTTCGTCATAGATACACATTATAAAAGATAACTCATAACTCCCTTCGGATATTTAAAAAATTTTCGCTCTCCCCATTATTATAACCTATATGACTTATAACTCATAAGAACGAAACCATAGTAACCATATATTCACGCAATCTTCTCTGCAAGATGTTTTTAAGAAATTTTTAACTATAGACACTAAAAAATAAAATATTGTATGCACCACGGGAGATATTCATGTTTTTCCCATCGGTTGACTGATAAATAATTATGCAAAAATTAAAATTATGTTTGAAATAAAAGTGTCACCAACTGTCAATAAATTCCCAAAATTAACCAAAATTTGTTTTATTTGTAAGAAACATGTATTTAATATGCAAATTAGAAAAAATACTTGGCATAAAAAACCCGTTTTATAAAATTTAAGATCACTCGTCATTTACAGGTAGTCCTGCCTGCGGCAGTCGTGTTGCAAATCTGACTCGTGTCTTAATGTTAAGTTTTATAAAAGTCATGTTTTAATATACTAATTTCGAAATTGTAGAGATTTATAAGAAGGTCAGCAAATTTCAGTTGAGTAGTAAATCTCATTTCTATTTAAGAAACATTGAAACCTACATTTATCAACAATTCCATCACCAATAAATAACTTTTGATGCTATTTTGTTGAAATTAACCAAAAAATAAACACTTGATTTAGCGGCGAACCTATCCGGAGGATTACAATGTTGATATTAAATATGATGTAATGTAGTACATTTGCAGCAAAATACTTGTGTACTTACACTACATTTTATTTATTTAACATCTTATCTTACTAGAGCTTATAAAAGATTAACGTGTGATTATCGTCAGAGCCGCCGGGTGCTTATTATGAGCAAAGCCTCCTAAATATATCTTTATGAGACTTTGTTATGAGCCGCTTTTGTGCAATTTAAAAAAAATAGAAATCACTGACACTGGTAGTGTAGTAAAACAACAGCAACCTTTGAAAATGCGTCATTTATACAGGATGTCCCAGCCAAGACTTTCACCCCTTATATCTCCTTTATTTATGGACACAAAGTGTTGCGATTTGGCACGAACACATTACAATTACAGAGACATTTTTTGATAGTAGTAAAGAAGCGTTACTTTTAAAAATGCATTTTTAAACAGGTATATTATTAAGTAATTTTTTATTGTATTTAATATTTTTATAAATATGCAATTAAAAAACCACACGCAATGGTAGAGAGTAGTAGGTTTTTCGCTAAAAAATTTTAGCATTAGAGTGCGAATAATTTAACATTTTTATTTCCCGAAATTTAATTAAATGGACCATGCGAACATTTGGTGATTTTTTCCAATTTTGTACAACCTTGAATTATTTTGACATAACATCTGACATGCAAAAATACAAATGTCAGTCAAAGTGGTTAATTCTCTTAAATGACAGAATAATGAAATTGTTTCTTTTTTAAACAAAGAAATTATTAGTTTTCTATGTTTTATGTATCACAATGAAAAATGCGAAGTAAAATAAGGTTGCATTAATGTTTAGACGAATAAAATACAAAATAAAAAATATTAAATTAATGATAAACAATAAACAATAAAGGTTAGTTTTTTTTTTTTTTTTGTTTGACACTGTTAGAATTTGAGAATTTTCTCCTGTGTGAACGGATTTTGATAAATGTCACCACTTGTCAAAACGAAACGTCAAGCTAATTTTAAAGATTTTAAGCGATTTGGAGCCTTTAAAGGGCTCGTCGAACAAAAAAACGTTGTGTTAAACTCGTTCTTGTGTAAATTAGGCTTTTTTGGCACTCGTGGGCCTTTAAAACGCTCGTTTCACTCGCGTTTTAAACTGGTTCACTCGTGCCAAAAAAACCCAATTTACACAAGAACTCGTCAAATAAACTACTATTATAAACGATGTTCAAATATTCCACCTTCTTCTTCCAAGCACAGCTCCAGACGTATACGAAAATCATTAATCACATTTGTTAACATTGCCTGATTTATTGTACCAAATGCATCTCGAATTCTTTGCTGCATGTTCTCTACAGTTGTTGGAGGGGTAGCGTATACTTTCGGTTTAATATACCCCCATAAAAAGTAATCACATAGAGTCAAGTCCGGAGATTTCGGGGGCCATGCTATTGGAGCTCCTCTACCGATCCATCTTTGTCTACAGATATTCGTGATCTCAATATCGACGAACATTTACGGCAAAATGTGGGGGAGCCTTATCTTGCATAAAAAACACGCCGTATAATTTCAAGCGGAATATCATCTAACATGTCTCGAAACTCATTCTGTAGAAAATTGAGATACATTTCTCCATTAAATTTCCATTTAAAAAATGGGGCCCAATTACATGATGTCCAATAATGCCTCCCCAAACATTTATTGACCATACACTTTGGCGATCGACATATCTTACCCAGCGTGGATTTTCGGTACTCCAGTAGTGCATATTGTGGTGATTTACTACACTATTACTCTTAAAATGTCTATTCATCAGAAAAGAGTATAATAAATCGAAAATTTGATTGCTGTTCTAATCTTTGCAGCATGTGACGATAAAAATTTATTCGATTTTCTTTATCTACCTGGGACAGTTCTTGATGAAGTGAAATTGTGTAAGGATGGTATTTTTTAGTTTTTAAAATTCTTTGTATGGAACTCTTGGACACTGAAATTTCTAATTGTCTTGCCAAATTTTAATGCTAATTTCAGGATTTTCAGTAACTGAATTAATAACTGCCGCCACAGGTTCCTCATTTTCGGTAACACTTTTTGTACAGATTCGCTTAGTTTCTCGTACGCTTCCGGTATCCTCAAAGAGATTAACTACCCTTTTAACTTTAAATTTTGAAAAATTTTGATCAGGGAATCTTTCCCTTAAGACATCCAATGTTGCAGAAATATTTCTCTGGCATTCTCCATATGTAAGAATAATCTCTTTTTTATGCAAAAGTGAAATTTGATTCATTTTAAACACTATTAAATAATAATGTCACAATGACAATAATGGGAATGACAATTAGGGGTGTACAAAATATAAAACATAGTTAGCTGTGCAGAACGAAGAATTTTTGGGAAAATGTTTAATGTCTGCATTAACGCTGTAATGATCTGAATACATTACTTCTTTTCGCCAAATATTCGAACCTGCGCAAACTGAAACAAATGTCGTCGTGATCGTCATCGAAGCGGAGGGTCCCTACGTTGTGATTTTCTTTTGGCGGAAAAGGTTCGGAATGCAAACGTTGAGGGTTCCAGTTGGATGAGCGCAGCAAAATAAAACACACATGTGAGGGACGCAAAATACCTTTTATTGAAAAATGCCTGTGATAACTTTGATTCTCGGGCGACCAAATGAAACGAATCCAAAATTAACGGGGACCAAGTATAACAGAGTAAAGTAAATTAACTAGCGGAGGCCATTGCCAGAACAAACAACAATATTAATACAGCAACTTTTAAAACAAACAGAACGGGTACATGACAACAAAAATGACAAGTTAAAGGTTGCAAAAAAAACCCTCTCCAAAACCGTATTATTATTATTATTATTATTATTGTTGACGGCTAACAGGCTTGACGCCCAATTAGAAGCCCTGCCAAAAAGAAAATGATACACAAAACACAATCACAACACAACAACCACTACACAGAGAGCATCCCAACACCCAGGGTACAACTACCGAGCACTCATCTGAGTAGGATCGCCCTAATTCACGAGGAGATGGAGAAGAATTTTTTGATTTGCGAAATGCTGCAACAAAAAATATCGATGTGGGCCTCGACACTCTGGTAATTTCGCAGCATTCGAGTGACGGGTGACTTGAGCCTGATGTCCGTGTGGCGCTGACCAATGTAGAAAACACTCCTTACCCTAGATCCCGACCGGCTAACCCTCAAGCTGATCCTCTCCAGAACGTGAGGACATTCCTGCAGCCCTCTGAACAATTTGAACAAAAAGATCACCGAATGCTCCATGCGTCTATCAAGCAGAGACTGCAGACCAACCTCACCGAGCAGAAGACCTTGTGGACACCCACGAGGCGGATATGCACCATTCAACATGAAGACTACATTCTTCAGGAATCTGCGTTGCACTCGCTCCAGAAGAGAAGAGTGAACATCATATATCGGTGACCACACAAGGGAAGCATACTCGAGCCGGGATCTCACATAGGTGATGTACAGAAGCTTCAGGGTCGCGACATCAGAGAATTCCCTGCCAGCACGCAAAACAAAACCCAGTGCCCTGAAGGCAGTCCCCGCAATGGTCCGAATGTGTTCGCCGAAGGATAGTTTGGAATCGAAGATGACACCCAGATCTCTAATAGACTCACGTCTTGTAAGAATGGAGCCGTTGATTTTATAGTCAAATAAGAGAGGCTTGGTCTTCCTTGTGAATGAGACTATGCTACACTTAAGATGGTTGAGAACAAGGTTATTTAACTTACACCTTCTAGAGATCTCCTCAATACAGCCCTGAAGTCGAAGAGCATCATCAATCGAGTCTATCGTAAGGTAAATCTTCATGTCATCGGCAAACAAGAGGTGCGGTACGTCGAGATCGTCCACCAGATGGTTTATGAAGATATTAAAAAACAGCGGACCCAAAACAGAACCCTGCGGAACGCCAGACTCCTGCTTAAAGGGCTTAGACGCATACCCATTCACTCCCACGTACATAAATCGATCGCTTAAATAAGACCTTATTAGCTCCACAAGATTATCTGAAAAACCGAATGACTCCAATTTGATCAACAAAAGACCATGATCAATCCTGTCGAAGGCCTTCGAGAGATCCGTGTAAACTACAATACCTGTATTCCAGGTATTACTCATATTTGACAATGTTATGACAATTCCAAGTTTAATTAGTAACTACACGGTCGAGGTACGCCGGCAGGAGCTTAGAGCTGGAGGTAACAAACTCTCGGCCGCGAGGGGACTGAATCGTCTTGAAAACAAGCGACATTTATAGGTATTCGGGGTATCGCGGGTCGGACTACTGTTTACCGACCAATTCCGAGTGATATAAGCGTTCGGGGTTGTACGATGAGCTTCTCAGAGTCGCGTAGAGCTAGGCCTGTTCCACCTTCCCCAACCAACCGTTTACCGACAAACCCCGAGGTCCTTATAACTGCGACGGGGGCTTCACGTCAACATCCCAGAGCCGCGTACAGCAGGACTTAGGTTCGCCTACGCTAACACCCCTACATAACTGTCGCCCCCACAGAAATTTGACTAAACAACCGGCCGACCTCCTGAATGTCACCTAGCCCCCATGGGATCGTACTTACAACATTTTAACTTTAACTCATCTGAAATCTATCAGTGCTTAGCAACAACACAAAGAAAACCCGAGTTTAATTCAATAGAACAAAGCGTAATATTAAACAATGATCAAATTCAACAAAACAAAGCGCAAAATTAAATAATGATACACAAATATACTCGTAAGTACCTAAGCAACATAAATAACGAATACGATTCGCTGGCAATGCAAAACGAAAAATGGCGGATCAAGTGCCATTAGAAAATGTTAACGAAAGAAAAACAAAACGGGCACACATGATTCGGTCGACGGCTACTAATTTTTGAAATGAACGGATGCCTGAAATTGACCTCTTCCGCGAGAAACTTAAGGGGTAACGCTTAAAACTAACAAATGGGCACTTCTCAAAAGAAACAGCATGCAACAAAATGAAATCTACAACATACCCTTACCACGTGGTCCTGGTCTAAAAAAGAGATAACGAACGTGGGATAAATTACCCGGGTAGATTGAAAAAAAAAACAGGTTCGTCACGGAGACACAAAATATCTACTCGGGACGGTAGTGTAATTGATTCAGGTATAACTTACAAATTTTGAAATATGGATCGCTCTTCGCACGGTGTGTTCATTTCGAAAAACCAAACAGAAGTGAACCACGCGCGCGAGAGACCGCTTCACCGCCGCTATATTTCCGCTCTCCCCAAGATTGCCAACGCTATCCCTTAGTTCCTAGCTTTCCGGTAGTACCTTCACTTTTGGCGCGCTCTGGTGGCGGTAACGGGAACTTAAATTTAAATTTTAAACTTTGTCACTACAACGCACAACGGCAGAAGCATTTTAATTACATTCGCCATAAATCAAGATCATGTCTGTTTTCTCATCGTTCCAATTTTAATCGTCGTTTTTGTGACAAATAAAATTATTGGAAGCAAAGCCATCATAGATTCATAATTTCACTTTAAAATAATACGGTAGTCACGTTAACTTTGTAAATGGGGCTCTTTATCACTCGCGAAATACCTTCTATTACTAATAAATTACATACTTGGTGCAGTTAGTATTCCATTACCAAATGCCGGTTCAAGCAATCTGTACAACGACCCTTTGGCAAGACAAAGCTTCATAACATATTCTACATCTGAATCGGAAACTATAATGAATAAATAGGGACCCAGCCATATTTTTCCAATTGGTCCAGAATTCTCGGCCACTTCCATTGTTTTAGAATAAAATTCTTACAGGAAAAGTTGGTTAGGTAAATATTTTCTAATATTCTCACATTGTTTTACCATCTGGACCTTTGGCGAATAGATGAATGCTTCCCAAAAATGGTAAAGCAAAAGGCCCTTTTATCTTTGCAGCATGTTAGTACAACTTTCTTCTTTTCCAACAATAATTAATAATAAACAACACTAACACCACTGATGATAAATGAAACAGAACACTACTGACGTTCAAATTATTTTCCTTCATGACGATATTCATTTATTTAAATCAAAGTTCAGAATCTGTTTTACGTGTGATGTCACTGTGAAATGAAATATTTCTTCTGAAATTACCACCGATATACATACAGGGTGACTGACGAAAAACCTTTGATGCTATATCTTGCTTATTTTTTATCCGATTTGAATAAATGGCACATCAAATGAAATAATTTTAAAAACAAAAATATATTGCGTCCAGTTTTTGACAGATGAACATCAGCTTCTTTTTTTCAAATAGCACTGTACATTTTTTTTTTATTCAGTATTGTAGAGATTTGTCTTCTGAATATAAAAATGCAAAGAACTATACCATTTATTAAACAAAAGTCAAGAAATTAAAGAGTAAATGTACAAAATTTAAAAATCAAGTGACCAAAATAAACAAGAGAGAAGTTTGTTCTAAATGCTCTAAATGACTAAGTGAGCTCTGAGTATCCATTTGTCAAAACAGTGTTTAGGCAGAATATAGCCTAAGGGAGTGTGTTTCGGCTCAGGGACGCGAGGGTCGCGGGTTCGATTCCGACCCAGTGCGAAATTAAAAATTAAAAAAAAGGCTATATTCTGTCTCGTGATTCGGAAGCCACGTTAAGCCATTGGTCCCGGTCTATTGAGTTGGTCATCATGCCCCTCATAGATTTGTAAACCAGTCCTAGACTGTGTAACAAGTTTTATTTTTTATTTTATACCGAGCGATCATTTAAAAAATAAATCGAGCTTGCTTTGGAGCCTATGCTATAGCATGGGTTGCCGTAACACGCCGACTCGATTTATTTTTTAATTGATCGCACCGTATTATAATGTTGCTGTGGAAGAAAATTTCCAAAGACGATTTAGCGTTAACCTGTGGTGTGGCATTTTTGGAGATAGAATGGACTAGTGGGTCTTTTATTGATAGCAGTCTCAATCAAACAGGATAAACGCATTTTAAATTTTTACATTTTAAATTGTTGTATCAGTTCAGAATTGTTCCCTGGGTAATTCTTCTAATAATATTGAGAAAAACCCAAAACTTTTGGTATTGTTTTAAAGAGAGTTTAAATCGTTTGAAAATGATATGTCATTCAATCCCTGTTCTCCATAATACCGGGTGACTTTTAAGGATTGACATAAATTTAGTGAGTTGGGACTCTCGAATAATTAGTTCACCTAGTCATTTGTGAAAGAGTTGTCTATTGATTCGTTTTCTAGGTTAAGATTTTAGAAATAAATAATGACATATTTGAATTTGTGAGTCAAGTGTACCAACATAAAATCGTAAATGAGTTGCCAACCGAACAAAAATAATTCCAATCATTAAGTCACCCGGTAGTCTGCGAAACAGGGGCCACCTTGCCAAAAAGATGAAGTTGCACTGCTGAATTTATCACTGGCACGTGTGCCTTAGGATATCAAAATTGACCTATTTCGGCGTTTGTCATGTAAATCTGTAGTTTTCAAAATAATGCGGGTAAATAATTTACGTTGGGCCACTCGGTATAATGATTTAAGCAGATTCTTAAAACAAAAATAAATATTAAAATTTAATTGATTATTCCAGTTTCTTGCATATTTAATTTTTTATTATATTTGTCCTACCAGTCCTTCAACTAGTAAATATAATTATGCTAAATACGAAATAATTTTGCAACGAACAGTTATTCCCTTCTTGAATATTACTTTATGAAGAAATTTAATGAAACAATCCTCAATCTCTATTACTCTTATTTAATTGAATTTATATTATTTGCGTCAACAGAGAACTATGGCTTAAAGTTTGTTTTAGCAGAGCAGCACGGTACATTTTATAATGCTAAAATCATTATTATTCTGTTATTAATTTGTTTGTTTTATTGAAGCGACATGTCATTATTTCTCTGAAATTGTAATGAAGCAATTGTAAAATGAATTATTAATAATGCTAAAGAAAATTATACACGTAATTACATGGTGCCATCAACAATTAAAGTGGGTACAGGTTGCAAAGACACACTTGTCATTTGCAACAGCATTTTTTCAATATGTCTGAACCAAATAAAGGCACAAAGGGACCAGAAAAACGTAGTTTGGATTGAATATTTTCCATATAAATACTGTTTTAAAGTAATTTCAAATGACTAATGTCATAAAAGTGCTGTTGCAAATGACAAGTGTGTCTTTGCTTCCCACTTTACTTAGATAAGGGTCGGATATGAATTTGACAGTTTCGTATTTTTGCTAACTTTAGCTAATAAACGTCAAACAATTGTCATTATTAGTCAAATTTTAACGAAAAATAGTTTTTACTTCAGAACATAAAAGATTCATCATTGAATCGTAATGATGTTTTTAATAGTGGATACAGGACATACAGCGCTGTTGCCTGTTTGGTCGAGTTTTGGCAAAAATTTTCAAATTTTAATTGAAAGAGGTAAATGCAACCAAAAATACTTCCATGCATTCCAGAGCATCTGTAGAAGTAAGTCCAAAATCTCAAATCCTTCTTCGATCTAAAGAATTGCTGATCGGACGGTATAAATTTAATAATTCTAAAATTTTACAATCGATTAATATGACAGCTTAAAAATATTGTTGATACAAAAATCTTGAAATTATTTTTTTCTAGGTTTAAGAGTTACTCCGTAACCATCCTTACTAGCAATTACTACATCAATAAGAAGTTTAATACTTTGAACAGATTTGTGTTGAGTTGAAATAATTCGAAAATTTCTTATTATAGTTGATAAAGATACTTTCATTGACATCATGGCAAATGACATCCCTGAAAAAAAGAAATATTTAAAATATGAAAAATTTTAATGAAACATATTTTACCAATACAAGTTTTCGGAGGAATGCTAAAGGGCATGAACGAATAATGAGGTATTTTTTCAATTTCTTCTGGCAGAAATCTGTCAGGATCAAATTTTAGTGGATCTGGCCAATGTATGGGATTCCTATGTATAAAATGTACAGGAATTAATAATTCGCTACCTTGGGGGATGACAATGTCACCTACAACATATTCATTACAGTTCCGCAGTTCAAGCCGTTGAAAAACTTACATATTTTAATATCTTCCTGAACCTGTCTCAATAGAACAGGTGCTATTGGAAATAATCTCATGGTTTCTTTGATAACACGTTCCAAGGTATGAGCCAAACTGTGATTTTCATGATAATACGATTGGTCACATTGAGTGTCAACATTTTTTTATGTAACTGAGCCTGCGCCCTAACGAGCGAGAGTTTATTTCAAATTCGAAAAGGTTTCTCCTGATTTCTCATTAAATTTGTTTTGAAAATGAATTCACGGAAGAAAGGTACCGGAAGTGAAGCGAACATAACCTTAACCATGATTTGGTGTCAAATTGTTATACAGCTGGTCCATATGTCCAAATTTTAGGGTGGTACAGTATGGTTTTTTTCTTCATTTTGACACTGACAATTGTTTATTAAAAAAATTTCACTATATGTACATTTAATTATTACTTGTTTATTAAATTTTACTACAATTTAATAATATTGATAACCCATTGGAAATTTACAGAGGAGAGGAAAGTGATAAATGTTTTATAAAAAGAATAACTGAACATGCCAGAACAATATACAGGGTGACTGACGAAAAACCTTTGACGCTGTATCTTACTTATTCTTTATCCGATTTGAATAAATGACACATCAAATGAAATAGTTCGAAAAACACTTCATTATTATTCTATTCGATATTTTTTTCGACATCTATTTTTTGACAGACGATAGCCAACTTTTTTTTTCAAATTACACTCTATATATTTTTTTACTCGTTCTTATAAAGAATGTTCTTCTGAATATTAGAACATTAAAATAAGAAACAAAAAATGTATTTTAATTGAAAAAAATTGAAAATCGAAAATCAAGTAATCAAATTTGTAAACAATACAAAATCTATTCCAGTTGCTCAAAATTTCCTCAATGCTGTTGCAGACACTGTCGATACTGTAAGAGACGAGTCTCTTATGAATCTAGGAGGCCGTGGCCAAGACGCAAACCAAGGACACAATTAATGCACCCACTTTGCATTGTATAGTATTTTTTTTTATCTATGCTACCGGGTGATCAAGAAGGACTGTTTAAGTTGGCAGTACAATTGAGAAAATTTTTTAAATTCGGTTATTTATAACACTGCAACTGGATATGTTTTGTTGGTTTATTTGACAAATATCTGATATAGGTATAGCATTAACAACGACAAGCCACCAACAACCGGAAGTTACTCCTGTTATACGATTTAAAATACGGTCCAGTGTTACCAACTTAAACAGTCCTTCTTGATCACCCCATAGTACCTATGAGGTACTCCATAGGAGTACCTCATACACAAAATAAAATATATAGAACGCAAACTCGCTATTAAATTTTTGTTTCTTGAAAAATGCGCCATCTGTTGGCTTGTGGACGGTGCTTCCTTGGCCTGCTTGATTTTAGAATGTACTATTGCGGCCATCCAAAAGTGAACGTTTTTTTTTTATATTTTCATTAATACTATCAAAAAAAATTCTTTTCATTAATTTTTTTTTATTTTCAATCTTTTCTTATACATTTCGACTGCATTTACAAATATTTTGTTTTTATACATTAAAGTTCTCGTGTTCTTACCACTTAAAATTAACTTTATTCCCTTAACAAAAGTATGTAAATATGGTTAATGTTACTATTTTGTCGACTATTTGAGGTTCAATTTCAAATTTTTGTTCACATTCGAAAGAAAACTTTTTTATTATCAATATTTACCGTGGTCAGCATCAAGATCGAATATAGTATTGGTAGAAGAGTTGCACATCGCGTTTTCTTCAACAGCATGTCTTATAGATTTGTTCTAAGATTGGGATCGGGAATAAGCATATCGGGTGTAGAAATTTCTGGAATCTTTGAAAGTTTGTAATTTGTTTAATATGTGTGATATTTACAATTAGGTAGGAGCAAACTAAACAAGTACAGCAGTATTTAGAAGTCTGTTAATTGGTGCCATGCCATAGTCGGATTTTTCACAATGTAATTCACAAACCGTGTAGATATTATACACTTTCATTGGACTGAGCTCCATCAGATAATAATTATTGTCTTCAGTCAGCTTCAGCTACTCTTTAAAGCGGTTTCCGTATTTCATATTTTAATGGATTTGGAAATCTATGGCGCGTAGTGCTAACAGACCTGTAACACTTTTTGATGCTGTAACGCCTTATGGTAAATTCACATTCAACTCAAGTCAATTGACAACTAAATTTATTGACATTTATAATTTTTTGTAATGTTGTTTTTTAAAAACCGGGTACTTTGACAACAACAACTACAGCGCCCTCTTCCGGCCTGTGGACGGTACGCACAAGCCAATACGCAAACCAAGGACACAATTAATGCGCCGACTTTGCGTTCTATATATTGTCACCCAAAATGAGTCAGTGACAGCACCGGGCTCTCAGGGGGTTTTTCGGGGCAAGGGTGTGGGTTCGGATTATGGGCGCCAGGCAACTATTCGGGAGCTGGGATACCTTGTCCAGCTGCCGGGACAAGCGCTCTAGTTTTTCAACACGCCGGAAAACAAAAAAATCAAAATTTGTTGGAATTAAATAATGTGGTTTATTCTCACTGCAGTTTCATTGATATAATAAATAAATCAGTAAGATTCCGCTGGTTTTGTGCGCTGGTTCGCTGAAACAAAAGTGGTTTTTCTGATAGGTTTCTTTGAAAAAAATGGGAAATTATTGAACCAGTTCACATGAAAGATCTTATAATTTAAAACTTATTCTGGTCTTTATGGAAAAGCTTTCCTTTACAGGGACCTTGTAACTTATCCTATGTTTCTGAGTTGAATAAACTTAAATTAAATACATTCTGTTTTCCGTACCTAATTAAAAAACAAGGTTTTACATTTACTTTTCCCAACTGAAATGCAGTATTCTAACTAATGAAATGAAAACTTTAAATGAACTTTAATTCAAGGTAATGGGCACAGACAATTAAACTATCACTGTCACTGTCAAGTGGGATTACATTTTCGGGGACGCGCTAAAGTGTCGGTGAGTCCGCGCGTATTTCACGTTAGATGGTAACAGCTATTTTCCGCAGGATCTTAAAGGTTTGGACACACACGAACAAAGGAAGAAGATTGGGGAAAAGAAAAGAAGAAGATAACGTTCCGGCAAGTCACGAGAATGAAAGGGAAGCGGAACTAACTTTGCCGTACGGTTACCCGAGCTGTGAAGAAGAAGAGAGGAATTGAAGGAAAAGGAAAGGAGAAAGAAGAAAAAAGAGAACGATAGAAAGATAGGCCGCAGCTAGACAGCCTAGAGGCGTGAAGCCACCTCAGCCCTAAATTTAGGGGCCAATGCGTGTTGTTCCAGCTGCCCCGAATGGCTGGCACAGTAACTCAAAATGAAACCGCAAAAGAAAACTCGAAAGTGAACCGATAAAAAAAAACTGAAAGCTGAAACGATAAACAGACAAAACTGAAAAATCTCAAAATGAGCGTCCCGAAAAATGTTACAAAAGGAGGGCGCGTCGCGTCGACATGTGACGTCGTGCTTTTTCTGCTAGCTCCAGGTGTTTGAGCAGCGATGTGATTTTACCGCGAGCAATAGTAGGATCACTTGGGCCTCCTACACCGGCCAAAAGAACAGTGGCATTTTGACATGCTACAATATACTTTATTTTATCTATGGAGTACCTTAAGGTCACTAAATCAACACACTATGTGTTAAGGTAGCGCCATTAGTGATTTTATGTCCGATCGAGCGATTTGTGCCTACTTATGGACTAGTTTTTAGGGAGTAATTCAGTATATTATAGCCCGGGGCAGAAAATTAGCGCGGAAGCCAACTGCCTTAACCGCATCCACCGAATCCGCCCCGGAACCCGTGTTTCTTCCGGCCGACAATACCCGGACTCCGCGCTGAGCCGAGCTCCCCCACCGCCCCAGCCGCGAGTCGCCGGCCGCGCGCAGTCCTACCATGGCGCGGCCGAGGCAACAAAAGTACCGCGCAGAGCCTGCAGAGCTCATTCCGATTCCGATTCGGATTCTCACTCCGCTTCCAGTCCATCTCCCGAACCAACCTCCGACTCCGACTCCGCTTCCGACCTTGCTGACATCCCGCTCTTTTTCTTCCTGGCCCGTTCCTTCCCATTGCGAGGGAACCCCGGCCTTCCCGCTTTCTCCCTCCGTCCTGGCCCGTTCCTTCTCGCTGTGAGGGAACCCCGGCCATCCCGCTTTCCTTCCACCCGTCTCTCTTTCGCCCCGAACAGGAAGAGCCAGCGGCGTCCAGGTCCGACCGGAACAACAGTAAGTACGAGCCGCGCTCCCCTCCGACACCTGCCTGGAACACTCCTCCAGGTCACGGACACCGTCTCCGAAGGGTTCCGGCGCCACCAGGTACCAACACCCCCTTTTTGTACATATTGTAAATAAAGGCCCGCCTGTTGCGACACCTGCTTGTTTTGCTACCCCCTTTCCGCGCCCTGACAGCCGACCCCCGGACACCGTACGCTCCGCGAAGCTACCTCGGCCGTGTGGCGTCCCACCACAGCCGCAAAAAGGGAATGGCGCTCGAGGCATACCGCGACCGACCCGCCCTGCGTCAAATCCCGTGACGTCACTACCGTAAGTGATCGTCACAATATTTGGGGCTAAGCTCTCAAAACCAAAAAAATTCGCATACATTGACTTTGCATTCTATATACGATAGTACGGGGTGATCAAGAAAAACTGTTTAAGTTGGTAACACTGGATCGTATTTGAAATCGTACAACCTATATCAGATATTTGTCAAATAAACCAAAAAAACATATCCAGTTGCAGTGTTATAAATAACCGAATTAAAAAATGTTCTTAATTGTACTGCCAACTTAAACAATCCTTCTTGACCACCCGGTATATTATTATATTATCTGTGGAGTACCTTCAAGGTTGGTAGAACTGACTAATTTGTATAATGGGTTGCCTCGTTGAAAATTGCGGGGCGGGGGGGAAGTAACTCGTGACGTAAAATCAACCCAAAAATTTAGGGTGTTCGAATAGAACCCAAGGTTTATAAGCTCCGTGGGGTTTATTGGGGGGCTTTTTGGGCTTTATTCTAGCGAGGTAATACCTAATGCATGATCGACAGACAGACGTAAAAGTTTAGTATTCTGTGACGTCACGAGTAACTTTTGCGGAGGGAAAAAATTCAAAACTATTGCTTTAAACCTATTATACAAATTAGTCAGTTCTACCAACCTTGAGTACCTTCACATGTGGCGCGATCTCGTGGCGGTACTGGAAATTAAAATTTTAAATTTTAAACTGGGTCACTACAACAGTTGTATTATACTCACGGGACGCATCGCTCGTTAAACATTCATTTAGCCCGCTCGTATAATAAATAACTTTTAAATTTTACAATCGATAAATATGACTTAACTTAAAAATATTGCTGATACGGTTGGCTTCAAAAAAAAAACGGGAACTGTCAGAAAAAGTTCTGTCAGATTTTATTAAATTTTTATAGTTTGAAACGGCCTTTTAGAATTTAGGTTAAAAAACTGCACTTTTGTGTCAGAAATACTACTCTCAAACAAGCACAAATTGACATAAACTGACAAATTAAATTTCCAATTCACATTAGGTCAAATTTCATTTCCCGTTTTTTTTGAAGCCAACTGTACAAAAATCTTCAAATTATTTTTTTCTAGGTTTAAGAGTTACTCCGTAACCATCCTTACTAGCAAGTACTAAATTGATGCGAAGTTTAATACTTTCAACAGATTTGTGTTGAGTTGAAATAATTCGAAAATTTCTTATTATAATTGATAAAGATACTTTCATTGACATCATGGCAAATGACATCCCTGAAAAGATGAAAAAATTTAAAACATGAAAAATTATAATGGAAAATATATTACCAATACAATTTCTCGAAGGAATACTAAAGGGCATAAACGAATAACGAGGTCTTTTTTCAATTTCCTCTGGCAGAAATCTGTCAGGATCAAATTTTAGTGGATCAGGCCAATGTAAGGGATTCCTGTGTATAAAATGTACAGGAATTAATAATTCGCTACCTTGGGGGATGACAATGTCACCTACAACATATTCATTCATTACAGTTCCACAGTTAAAGGCGTTGAAAAACTTACATATTTTAATATCTTTCTGAACCTGTCTCAATAGAATAGGTGTTACTGGAAATAATCTCATGGTTTCTTTGATAACACGTTCCAAATAGTCCATTCGAGTTAAATCATCCAACGTAGGATCTCTGTCGGTATTTTCAAAGATGTCGCACATCTCTTTGTAAAGTTTTTCTTGAATATCTTGGTGCATGGCTAACATTATAGTGGCAAAACTTAATGTGATAGCTGTTGTGTCGCTTCCTGTCATAATCATCGTTTGTATTTCTTTCATCATTTCTTCGTCGGTCCATTTACCCTCTTCTTCAGTAATGTTCATTAAGTTACTTAAATAATTTTTATTATTGCTACTATCGGCGACTTCATCCTTATTACACTTTTTTCTTTCAAGAATCTAAAAGTAATTCATTTACAAATGAATTATCATTGAAGCGTCATTTGTACTCGCCTTTCTGACGTAAGCATAACCCATTGTACAAAGCTGGTCCAATCTTTTCTCATATCCAAACAACCTCCACACAAGATTAATTTGTAATATTGGATTAAAGAAACGTTTCGCTATGTAAGACGCACCTCTAAAAGAATTAAGTTAAAACTCCGTGGACAATTATGGACTCTTTACTTTACTCAATAATCCACGACAAATATTCGTTTTGGTGATTTAGATCGGCCGAATCTACCCCCATACATGTGTCTACAATAATAACACTTTAGAACAAATTCTCTTCTGATATAATTGCACAATGCTAACTAACCACAAATAATTTTAAAAGTAGATTCGTAATATCGTAGAAAGATGTTTGTTTCAGAATTAATGTAGTTCTCTTTTAGGTTAACGATTAATTCATTTGAACGTCCCACAAAAATGTCAAAATATGAATTCAAAATGTTTTGATTAAATGTTTGATTAATTATTTTTCTATGGGTTCTCCATGTTGAAACTGAAACAGAATTAACATTTTGACAAAAATATTAAAATATACATAATGATATACTCGTATTTACCTATATACAGGGTGTATCTGAAATACGTGTTTTGATTTTGAACAGAACTAATCAATTTATGAAACTTTTCTCTATAACGTTCTTACTTAAAATAATTACAAATTGAGTTAAAATTTTGGAATAATTTAGCCATCAAAGAGTAACGGGTGATTTTTTAAATTTGTCGTCGAAGTAGGCGTTGAACTGTCGATTGTGAACACACTATACTTCGACGCCAAATTTAAAAAAAAACATCCTTTATATCCGCCTATGGGTAAGGGCGAAAATTTTCTGTTGCGCGATAGAAATGTAGCCTTGTTAAAAAAGCTACATTGTTATAAAAAAAAATGAAATAATAAAATTAAAATTCTCATGGTTTCAAAAAAAAATAAGACTACTTAATAACACAAGACGACTCGAGTGGTAAAATTTGGGGGACAAAAAAATCTTGTAAAGCTTTTGGGAATTCTGCGAAGTGTAATAGAAGAAAGTCTCATAAATTGGGGAGTTCTTCCACTGGTTAAAAGTAACACACGTATTTCAGATACACCCTGTATACAACCTAATTTTGAAAAGTTCTTGAAAAGTTTGACCCAATAGATCAACTAATTAGGTAAGTATAACTGTTTATTTAAAATCCAAAATTTCTGCAATTATTTTTATATTTTTTTTCTAACACTAATATCTTATAATGTTTCCATGGTGTATTTGAGCTCACTTGTTATTTTCTTTAAAATACGCTTTTCTCTATAAAATACATCGTCAATAGCTACGTATTTTCTATAGCTATTAAGATAACAAGTGTTTTATAGACGATTTAAAAATCGAGGTCGTAGTTTAAATCAGAGCGACCGCAGGGAGCGAGGATTTAATACACCGAGATTTTTAAACTATAAAACACACGTTGTCTTCAAGATTGTTTCTAACACTAACGTTTTATCAGAAATCTTTTTAAATTCAGAAATTATTCGAGGCGCCTCACAATACACAAAATGCGAAGGTGGCCGAGGGCACTAAAGTAATAATATCAACAAATTTGGAAAAAACAATTTTCATTGTTGAAATGTGCCAAATCGTTCCAGAAGAAATAAGAAAAAAGGGGCCATTTGTTACCAATGAAGTCTAAAAGTGCATACGAAAAGGTGTATATTTCGTTTCGAGGCCGAACAATAAAAAAAGTATCACGGAGGTAACGGAAGATGTCATTTTGGCTTTTCTTGATATGGGGTAAGTGTGCATTGGATGAAAAAGCAGAAGTTAAAGAAGAAGATGTTACGAACAAGAGCACGAAGCTAATGTGGCAGTTCCAATTCGATAATTGTACTTTTCACTTTTGTGATAATTACTGTAAAAATGTTACTTGAATAATATGTGTGAGCGTATTTTATGACTCTATAAGATACGTTGCTATTGACGACGTGTCTTATAGAGAAAAGCGTATTTTATGGGAAACATAAGGTGTGAGCTCAAATGCACCGTGGAAACAGTATAAGATATTAGCGTTAGAAAAACATAATAAAATACTGTAACGGTCCGAATACCATTCTCAAATTTGTGGCATATTTGTAATTAAAGGACGAGAATTGCAAATTAGAAACAGAGCGCCTTATCGTGGAAAATAACTAGAATCGTTTGCACTTTTAGTAAGAAAAGTAACAAAGCAACGTAGAAAGGGAGTCGGCAGAAAACAGAGGACCGGGTAACGGTAAAGCCAGGTGGTCGTAGAAATCAGAAGTGTGAGTGAGAGAGAGAGAATGAAAATTACCAATTCATTATTAATTAGAACAATTTTGGGGAATCAAACCAATGTAGAACAATTTTGAGAAGTAGCAGGTCAATGGAATTTAGTTGCATGATATGACACTTACGTAACAGCGTTTCAAGCCCAATTTAGGTTTCAAAATAAGGTTAGTTTGTTTCATTTTAATTCTGTTTGTTCCATTTTAATTCTGTTTGTTTCATTTAAATTCTGTCTAATTCTTGGTGCTGATTTTTATTATTGTATAGAGTCAGTAATTTAGTGTCCTTTTTCAGGCTTCTAATTCAACAACAAATTTGTACATTCGGTCTGGTCCTAACAAAAGTCTAAATTTAAACCACAGACAATTAAACTATAGTAAGACGTCGCATTGCTACCCAATTTTTGGAAACACAATTCCAGCGCTGCTCGAGCACTTGGCCGAACTAATTTTATAAAGCATGCTTGATGGAGCTGTTTAACTTAATAATTTTGTCCTCATTTAATATTAATTTCAACTGTAAAATGTCTTTAAAATGCACAACGTTTTATTAATTATAAGAAAAAATAACAATAAATGAATTAAATTAAAAACTAGACCCAAAACTAAAATTAAATATTCTGAAAATCCCCATTTTCTTCGTAAGTAACATGTCTTGACGATTTTTTTTTAATTCTCTTCTTACGTCCTGCAGTTTTTTTTTTAATAAATGATCAAATTGATTGATGCATCGGACAATTTTGTTTTAATTTCCAGAAAATGGCTTTTACATATAAACTAAGGTCCCAAAAAGTAGAAAATATTATTTTTTTCCTTTCTTTATTACAATTACAATTTCTCAATACTGAAAACCTTGTCTATTGTAATTACTTTCATTTAATAAATGGCACTAATTCCTACCTTTTTATTCACAGAAAGTCTGATATCTTTAATAGGTACATTTTTATTTTTTTCAGAAAAATGTCACATTTGACAAATATTTTTTGACTGTTTTAAATACAACGGTAATAATCAAAATTTTACGAATAAATACGAGTGTTTCGGCCAAATGCGTGCGGAGCAGCACCGTCGAAGGTATTCCAACATTATTATATGGGATTGAAGTGTCTTACTATAGTTTAATTGTCTGTGATTTAAACATTTAAAATAATGGTGGAAAAACGGAAACTGTAATTTCAAAAGTTCTAGAGATTTCGAAAGGGTGTCGCGATCGGCTTAAAGTAGAACCGAGCTGATTGGTCACTTTGGTCAAGTAGGGGTTGCGAAATTGGGGTGCGCCAGAAATGATAAAACCGAACGCGGAACGGGAAAAGGGGCTTTTTTGATTCACTCGGGGTTTGATCTCCAAAGTAGCCGGAGGTACGTTCAGTACTTCCAGTAGCCATTTTGTGACCACGTGCTTTACATTTACAAGGTACATTATTTCTCTAATTCTTATACATTATTTGTAGTCGTGATTTAATTAGTCGAACAGCATTTAGTTCTTTATCGTTCTAAAGTAAAGAGTATATTATTTTCTCTGATTATCTGATGACCACGTGACTCTTTAGAATCTTGTGTTAATTATAAAATATTTTCATTCATTATGTATGTTTTGGAGTCTCCAGGTCGGGAAGCTACCGCCAGTGTCCGTCGCACTCAATTAGCTGTGGTCCGGCGTAAGAGCACAAAATTAGCCGCGTCACCCCCAAGGGGGCCAGCGAAGAAACTAGGCCAGCTGACACGTGAAGAGAGGTACCCTTTGGCCCTATTACCTTTTTTCCTTGTATTTTCAACCACCGAAGTAGACCAGGGTGATCTATGAGATTCCAGGGCATCGCGTCGGGTTCAATTTAATTGGGGAAACAAACAAATCTAAATCGGATAGTTCGCATCTCAAACTCGCATACCTAATGCTATTCGCGCCAGAAACTTCTGTATCTGCCCAGCTTAGTCATTTATTCATGAGTCAGATCTCAATTCGTGGGCCGCGAGTCAAATTTCATTGGGTCAAATTTCCACCAACTTCTGTTATTAAATTCACTTATTTATTTCTATAATTTGTTGGGACCAAACACCACCACACTCGATTATTTGTTAAATAAAATTTAAGTGAAGTGTGCTCAATCGTTTTAATTCCATTATTTGGAAAGCCTTTCGAAGGTACGGCCTCTCGTTAGAACCTAATTAAACAAAATGAATATAAAACACAACGTAAATATTTCTTTTCTCATTAAAAATTTCATCCGAGGGAATGCGGCAACCAACTATACACCAAATGAGGGAAGAAAGTTTCATCGAGGAAAAATCAAGGAAGTCGAAATGTTTCAATACGATGATGCATATTATTCAAGTAAAATTTGTTGATAATATTACTATAGTACCCACGAATTGTACCTATGTGTTGATGCGCCTGGAATAATTTATTAAGTACATTTTCTTCTCAATTCATTAAAATTTCTGATGTTAGATGTTAGCGTTAGAAAAACAAGGGTCAGTTTATAAAAAGAGAATTAAATATTCAATTCGAATTAAATTTTAATGCGCGATTAACCCATGAATCCGAAACTTCAATTGGTTCAATCTGATCACGTGTTCAGTTAATCTCGTATTTGATTCCGATTGACTTAATTTCGCTTCTGCAAACTGGTCTATTAAACACTTGTTTGAATGGTTAAATAGTATATTATGCAACAAGATTTATAAACGGCACTTTAGACACGAGTTTTATGTTAGACACGAGCGAAGCGTAGCGGAGAGAGTGTTTAATAAACAAGTGTCTAGAGAAGTTTATAAACGAGTTGAATACTATACTTTTTCTACGACCAAATTAACAAATGGACGAAACAAGCAACTTTTTTATTAAACGTTAATTTAAACATACAAACTAAATGAACATACCAAATAGGACTAGGTACGAGTATATATATTTCTCAGACTACAAATTGTTGGTGGCTTCAGGTCCATATTTGAAAAATACAATGAATTATTCCACTGCAACGACGTTGTTTTCTTTCACGCCGGATGTGAAACTGATAAACGTCAAAATATCAACTTGATCTAGAGCTAAATATGTCCAAAAAATTCAAACCGTGTTTAAAGAAACTTCGAGCGCAGGTATTTAATATGCCGAAAATGCCCGAATGGACATCAATTTGTGACTAATGAACAATCGTTTTTAAAATGACGTTTTATACACTATTTGTCAGTGAAAATGTGACACTTTAGAGAAGGAAGTAGAAAAAAGATTTTTGTCGAGTTGGAATTAAATATTTTTAAAACATTAGAAATATAAATTTTACTTATGACTGCCGTTATCGTTCATTTTACTAAGTTACATTAGTTTCAAAAACATTATTTAAATAGTATATTATGATACAAGTTTATAAGGAAGCCTTTAAAGCACGCGCGACGAGTTTAAGAGCACGACGCGTAGCGGAGTGCTTTTAACGTCGCAAGTGCTTTAAAGGCCCTTATAAACGTGTGTCATACGCTATTTTTTATTATACCTGCACTAAAATCTGAAAATTATAACAAAAAAAGTAAATTGAAATACCTTTTCCGAAGTAATCTATATCGTTGATATAGAAATGGTCAATTGTTGTTGTTTCGTTGCTATCATAAATTGTGTATAAATGTCTATTTATCATTGTTCAAAATGTAGGTGAATTTGTTGTTACCTAAGCAACCCTTAAAGCTTTAGTGTTTTAAAGGCCCTTTTTCGCACGCATTTTAGTGTCAAAAACAGGGATTATGATTCAGGTATAATAAAAAAGTATTTAATAACATTAAAAACTATTTTAAAAGTAAGATCTAGATTGTTCATCATTAAAGAATGAAATAATAAAGTAAATTACATTTACTCATTTTCAAATTCTTTTACAGTAACTTTATACAGGACATTTCAGAACGAAATTGAAAACGCAACCCACAATAGATTTTCAAAATTATTGTGGATCTTTGTTTTTTGATTTAAAAAACATAAAACATAGTTAGCTGTGCACTTTCGTGAATTTTGACACAAACGTCATTCGCTTGGTTAAATGAAATTGTGAAAAAACGAAGAGTTTTTGGCAAAATGTTTATTGTCTGCATTAACGCACAACGGCAGAAGCGTTGTAATTACATTCGCCATAAATCAGGATCATGTCTGCTTTCTCATCGTTCATAATTTCACTTTAAAACAATATGGTATTTAAAATAGCCACGTTAACTTTGGAAATGTGATGTGGTTTGCATTTTCAATTCCGCCGCCGCCGGGCTCTTTATCACTCGCGAAATACCATGTATTACTAATAAATTACATACTTGGTGCAGTTAGTATTCCATTACCAAATGCCGGTTCAAGAAATCTGTACAATGACCCTTTGGCAAGACAATGCTTCAAAACATATTCTACAACATCTGAATCTGAAACTAAAATGAATAAATAGGGACCCAGCCACATTTTTCCAATTGGTCCATATTTCTCGGCCAGTTCCATTGTTTTAGGATAAAATTCTTACAAGAGAAGTTAGTTAGGTATATATTTTCTAATACTCTCACATTGTCTTACCATCTGGACCTTTGACGAATAGATGAATGCTTCCCAAAAATGGTAAAGCAAACGGCCCTTTTATCTGTGCAGCATGATAGTACAACTTTCTTCTTTTCCAACAATAATTAATAATAAACAACACTAACACCACTGATGATAAATGAAACAGAACACTACTGACGTTAAAATTATTTTCTTTCATGACGATATTCATTAATTTAAATCAAAGTGCAGAATCTGTTTTATGTCTGATGTCACTATCAAATGAAATATTTCTTGAGAAGTAACCACCGATTTATATATTCGTGAAAAGAACAAAAATCTATTATTTAGTTAGAGGACAACAGCGTCCTTGATTCGGAGTGTTTTTCGGTGTAAACATGCCACGGAGAAATAAAACAATATTAAAGATAATAATAATAAAAATTTCTCTAGACTGTAATATGTAACTAATATACAGGGTGGCCCAAGGAAAACTATCTACTTGGATTATCTTGAAAACTACAGACTTTGGGGAAAAATTTCGTAACAGGTTAATTTTGATATCGAAATGGACACATAATAGTGATGAACTCAGCGGCCCAACGTCATCTCCTGGTCAAACTTATGACCCTCTTGCAGGATGAACCCATTTTAAGTTTTCTTGGTAGAGATATCAACATTTTTGAGTTTTACCTGATATTACTGGAGAAAGTACACTGTGAAGTGTAGTCAAGTGATATATCATTTTAAGTAATTTGAATTCTTTTTACAATACTATCATAAATTTCATTGCTGTTTATGTAGCATCAGTAAATAGAATGCTGATAATTGAAATGCAAATGTTTCAGTTTGGAAATTTAATAATCTTACCTAAACAGTAAATAAATTGTGATATTGTTTTATTTATATACAATTTAAAATGATTGAAATTATTGAATCAGTTCAGAATTGTTCCCTGGGCAATTTTTCTAATAATAATATTAAGAGCAACTCAAAATTTTTAGTATTATTCTAAAGAGAGTTTAAATCGCTTTAAAATGATATGTCATTCAATCCCTGTTCTCTATAATACCGGGTGACTTTTAATGATTGAGACAAATTTAGTGAGTTGGCACTCCCGAATAATTGATACGCCTAGTCCTTTGTCCAAGAGTTGTCTGTTGATTCACATTCTGTTAAGATTCTAGAAATAAATAATAACAATTTGATTTATTTTGACTTTGAATGTGTCAGTCAAGTGTACCAACATAAAATCGTAAATGTGTTGCCAACCTAACAAAAATAATTTCAATCTTTAAAGTCACCGGGTAGTCCGCGAAACAGTGGCCCTTGCCAAAAGGATGAAGTTGCACTAGCGAATTTATCACTGTCATGTGTTCCGTAGGATTCAAAATTGAGCAATTTCGGCGTTTGTCATGTAAATCTGTAGCTTTCAAAATAATGCGGGTGAATAATTTACGTTGGGTCACTCGGTATAATGATTTGAGCAGATTCTTAAAATAAAAATAAAAATTTTAATTGAAATAATTATTCCAGTTTCTTGCATATATAATTTTTTCTTATATTTGCCCTACATCCTCCAACTAGTAAATATAATTATGCTAAATACGAAATCATTTCGCAACAAACAATTAAAAAATGGGAATCCTTGAATACTGCTTTATGAAGGAATTTAATGAACCAGTCTGCAATCTCTTTACTCTTATTTCACTGAATTTATATTATTTGCATGAACAGAGAAGTAACGCTTAATAGTTATTTATGACATAAGTGTTAAAAGTAAAATTTTATTTTGAGAGAAGGGAACCCGCTGTACTAGCTTAATAACTGACGTGGTCCAGGATGGTGTCTTTCCGGAAATCGCTCTGCGTACTCTGGACGCTGCAGCTGCATTTTGATAACGTGACATCATTGCCCATACATTAGCAACATATCTGTGAGCTCATTATTTTCGTAATGATAAAGCCATTCCGACTAATTAGATGATTAACGTCATTTGCTCATTTGTCAATTCTAATTTCTAACAAATCAGCGCAAAATTTGAGCAGGACCGGTTTCAAAATTTTCAAAAAAAATAATTTATTGTAATGATCTGAATACATTACTTTTTCCGCCAAATATTCAAACCTGCGCAAAACGGTAACAAATGTGGTCGTGAGCGTCATCGAATCGGAGGAGCCCTACGTTGTGTCTTTCTTTTTTTTCACCGTGAATACTGGTGACTGACGAATTCAGCGAAAGTAAAGATGATAATACGAACAGTGAATAAAATGTATAAAATATTAATTAAAACTTTCTAATGTATTTACTTTTCCTAAATATCCCTTTTTATAATGACTAAATTCTTTTTACAAAATTTTTTTTAACCATGGGATTTCAGTGAAGTGCGCACAAGTTACGCCACTGGTAAGATTCTATTTGTCAGATTCGCATGACTCGGTATCGCGACAAAAGCGCGCCGCAAAAAGAGCGCGCGACAAAAGAGCGTGCGACATAAGAGCGCGGCGACATAAGAGCGCGGCGACATAAAAGCGCGGCGACATAAGAGCGCGACGACATAAGAGCGCGGCGACAAAAGAGCGTGACCACAAAAGAAGGTAAATACAGGTTGCCTTTGCCTTTGCCTTTCTTGAGGCAATAATTAATTTCCATATTGAATGAAAATTTTCCTTACCCTTTAGTTATACTAAGACTTGGCGCGACCTTGACGCGACCTTGAAACACAACAAGAGAGAAAAAAAAGGCATTTGCACAAGGTTTGAATGGTGGGACACGATCTAGGAGGACGCCCTGAGGCTGTCTAGCCAGAAAAAACGCGAAAATTCCAGAAGTAGTTAAAGTGAACAATTACCAAATAATCCTGTACATTTTGTATTGGCGCAAATGCCAATGCTGGCAGGTGGCGCAACATGAGTGCAAATTCAGGATTTACAGCATAAGATGCTTGCAGTCCTGCAGATTGGACATGCCGATAAATTGCCTGCGAAAAATGGAAAAAGCAACCTCCTCCGTAAATACATTGACTGCTGCTTTTTCAAAATCCTGTCTTGTCACAGTGTTTATTTGTCTCACGCTATTTTGTCGCGGCGCTCTTTTGTCGCAGCGCTCTTTTGTCGTGGCGCTCTTTTGTCGCTGCGCTCTTTTGTCGCTGCGCTCATATTGCGGCTCTCTTTAGTCGCGCGCTCATTTGTCGCGCGCTCAAATGTCGTAGATTCGCATGACTCAGTGTGCTACTCTTAGAACGGGGGGACTCTAGTAGTGGAAAAAATAGTATATAAACCACGGTGAAGAAGTCCCTTATAGCCTTCACGCCTTAGAACCCTCGGCACACCTCGGGCTCTAATCTTGGCGCTCTGGCTATAATCATGAACTTCTTCACCTTGGTGTATAATAATACTATTTAAACTGTCAGCTGGAATAGTGTAAAAAATGACAATAAAGCTTGAACTACAACGAATTTTTCAAAACTGATAGAAATTTGATGTCCCACTTTTTTTGCCCGCAATAGTACATTCAAAATCACTCAAAAAAATGGAACACCTACAGAAAAGCTATCGTAATCTGATCTTGGATTTTCATTAAGAATTATCATCCCATTTTTAATATAAAAAATAAAATGTGGTTAAAAACATATGTAGTTTTTCTAATTTTTTTAAGAAACTGTTAGGAAGATTTTTTTAAAATTAATTTTATATTAAGCTTGAATTATTTGTAAGCGCTGGTAATTTTTTCAGATTTTTTGAATGTAGGGTAATTTTTTTCTTGATCATAGTAAGTACAACCTTAATAGTCATTTATGATATAAGTGTTAAAAGTAACATTTTATTTTGAGAGAAGGGAAGATTTCGGAACTAGCGCAGCGAGTGGAGAAACCCTTCGAACAAAATAAAATCACTTTTAACACTATTTTTTTTCTACTTCCTTCTCTAAAGTGTCACATTTTGCACTGACAAATAGTGTATAAAACGTCATTTTAAAAACGATTGTTCATTAGTCACAACTTGGTGTCCATTCGGGCGTTTTCGGGATATTAAACACGCTCGAAGTTTCTTTAAACACGGCTTGAATTTTTTGGACATATTTAGCTCTAGATCAAGCTGGTATTTTGACGTTTATCAGTTTCGCATCCGGCGTGAAAGAAAACGTCATTGCAGTGGAATAATTCGTTGTGTTTTTCAAATATGGACCTAAAGCCACCAACAGTTTGTATCCTGAAAAATATATATATATTCCTATTTGGTATGTTCATTTAGTTTGTATGTTTAAATTAACGTTTAATAAAAAAGTTGCTTGTTTCGTTTGTGTGTTCCATTTGTTAATTTGGTCGTAGAAAAAGTATAGTATTCAACTCGTTTATAAACTTCTCTAGACACTTGTTTATTAAATACTCGCTCCGCTACACTTCTCTCGTGCCTAAGATAAAACGCGTGTCTAAAGTGCCGTTTATAAATCTTGTTGCATAATATACTATTACAAACAGTACAAACACCATTAAAAACACTTAAAAAATGAGGTTATGTTAAAAATATAATTGAAAGCAGGACGCAGAAGAGCATTGAGTCTTGGAGTGTTGCCTATTTTCAACACCGTCCCTCGATTGTAGGTAGCTGGAGCTTATTATTCTGGTATTCATGGGTCATTCTGTGATGCTCTGTCAAACGTCATTGTGACATTACTTTAAACACTAGTGGAAAAAAAAAATTCATATACGCCGTGTTAAAAATTGACTTTTTAATGTTTGTAGAAAAGGTCCTTTTTTATAAAAATAAATTTTACAATAATACAATTAACTGTTTTGGTACCTTTGGTACCTTTTGAGCTCTCTTAATATTCATCCTAAGCAATAACTTCGGACTACTTGGTTCCTTCTGAGGTGATGTAAAACCCTTATGAAGTTATTTTATCATAATGATGTACTTTTCCCCAAAAATATTTATCACTTCCTCCAACTGCTACTACGAGCCTGCTCTAAAGTAAAGTAAAGATTTTTCTTTACTATTTTTAGTATATTTCTTACCATGCGTTCAAGTAAAAACCTGGGCTGAGTAAGCGTTGAAAAAAGTAAAGCATTTGTAATAGTGAAAAATTTGAATTTCCCGTCGTTTGACACGAATGACATTTGTTTATATTTAATCGGCACACACAAAGGGTGCCCTTAGATATTTGCTTCGAGAATAGGAATCGTTATTTATTCTATCTTTAATGTATTATAAAACATTGCAAAGAAAGAAAAAAACAAAAATATTTTTTTTATAAATTTTAGGTCAACATGGTCTAATTACAACGGTTAATTTACACTTTAAAAAAGCAAAACAAGTGACAGTTTTCAACGCCTTCCCAACCCAGAATTTCATTTGAACGCCCGATATACAACCTGTCTCAGAAATAAGTACCTACATTAATTTTAACCAGTGACAGATCTCGTCATGAACAACAAAATTGTTAAAATGTACTTTTTTTCGAAATATAATTTTCATTTCAGTATTTTACCTCCCCATAAATTAACGAGCTGTCTATTTTCTAGTTATTTGACCCAATGACAGTAAAGCCGACATTTTATTAGCTAATATGCACATATTTGACAAGTTTAGTCACTGCTCTGAAATGTTAATGATCGTAAAAGGTAGGTAGGATGTACTAATAACTATGATTGCAAAGACTATATACAATACGTTCCAAAAATAAGCACAAAACCTAGAAGGAGTACTTTTTTATTTTACATGTCTTTTATATTACGATTACAATACAGAAAAATTTGATAAAATAAACTAGGCAAAAATAAATAGGGAATTCCACAAATTTTTTTGGAAAGCAAATTAATTGCCCCAATCCTCCCACGTATTCTTAAATACTATGGGGGTCATTCACGAAACTCGGTAAGGCTCGATAAGGCGTTGCAAATTCAAAACCATGACAACCGACATTGTTTTGAAGCATTGTATTTGCCGTTTCGTTAACGATTTGCAAATTTGCAAAGTTTCGTGAATATCCCCCTACGTAAATAAATTTGAAATGTTACAGGTACTTGAAACTTTACATTTAATGTGCATAATACATATATTTCTAACACATTTCATTACAAATTTTAAACTGTAGATATATACAGGTGTCCCAAAATTGGTGTACTAACTACTTACTACCTTATCGCGGATGTTTAAATATACATGAAAAAAAATATGGGAAAAATTTGCAGACAAAAAAATCAATTATTGTTATTAACAGTAATACAATGTAAACATTTTTTCGATTTCCAAAGCTTCTAAATTCTCTATTATGCAGGATTAGATATTGGTAGTGAGTGATCTTGTACTTTGTGATAATATGTACGATTAGAGGTAGCTGTCATGACAATTTAATACATATATTTTGAAATTATTGACCTGTTAAGTGCCACTTTCAAAGACCCCCAAATCAGCAAATAAGTCCAATAGAATTTTTTAAACATTTTTCTAAAGTTTATGGGAATCTCTTCTACGCCGTAGTGCACCGTTAGTACGCCATTTTTGGGACACCCTGTATAGATTATTTAAACTTTCCCATTTTTTGAAAAGACAGTAAGAAACCGGACAGGCTTCAATGGTCCACCGAGAGGCAGCAGTGCCTAGAAAAATGGTGCAATGTTATTTTCAGTAACGAGCGTAACTTCTGGCAGTGGTAATCTGATGGCGATGGCCATAGGAAGGTAAGAAGGTCAAAGTGTCAAAGGCTTCATTCAGAGTTTTTCCAGACATGCCACGTCAGATTAACACAATAGTTGGCGAAATAGGAGTGACAATGTGCAATGATAGCCGATCATATTTGGTATTCATCTATGGTATGGAAACCACGACAAAAACATATTAGCAAATTTAGCTTACTTTTACTTTAACAGCATAGGTACACAGATTTTTCTCTATAGCTAAAAACTACTGTACGAGTATGTAGTTGTCATGTTGACACTTTATAAGAAATTCAAGAGAAACTTTACAATCGATTAATATGATTTTATCTTAAAAATTTTGCAGGCGAGATAATCATAAAATTATTTTTTTCTAGGTTTAAGAGTTACTCCGTAGCCATCCACACTACCAAGTACTACATTAATACGAAGTTTAATACTTTCAACAGATTTGTGCTGAGTTGAAATAACTCGGAAATTTCTTAATATATTTGATAAAGATACTTTCATTGACGTCATGGCAAATGACATCCCTGAAAAGATGAAAACATTTAAAACATGAAAAATCATGATGGAAAATATTTTACCAATACAATTTCTCGGAGGAATGCTAAAAGGCATAAACGAATAACGAGGTCTTTTATTAATTTCCTCTGGCAGAAATCTGTCAGGATCAAATTTTAGTGGATCTGGCCAATGTATGGGATTCCTGTGTATAAAATGTACAGGAATGAATAATTCGCTACCTTGGGGGATGACAATGTCACCTGCAACATATTCATACATTAAAGTTCCGCAGTTTAAGCCGTTGAAAAACTTACGTATTTTTATATCTTCCTGAACCTGTCTAAGTAAAAGAGGTCCAACTGGAAATAATCTCATGGTTTCTTTAATAACACGTTCCAAATAGTCCATTCGAGTTAAATCATCTAACGTAGGATCTCTGTCGGTATTTCCAAAGATGTCGCACATCTCTTTGTAAAGTTTTTCTTGGACAACTTGGTGCATGGCTAACATTATAGTGGCAAAACTTAACGTGATAGCTGTTGTGTCGCTGCCTGTTGCAACCATCGTTTGTATTTCTTCCATCATTTCCTTGTCGGTCCATTTACCCTCTTCTTCAGTAAGTTTTATTAAATTACTTAAATAATTTTTATTATTACTACTATCGGCGACTTCATCCTTATTAGACATTTTTTTTCTTTCAAGAATCTAAAACTAATTTATTTAACAAAAAATGATTAGAACATCATTTGTATTTGCCTTTCTGACGTAATCATGACCCATCGCACAAAGCTGCTCTATTCTTTTCTGATATCCCAACAACTTCCACACAAGATTAATTTGTAATATAGGATTACCAAAACGTTTCCCTACATAACACCCCCCTCTAAAACGATTAAATTAAAACTCTGTGGAAATGTATGGTTTATTTAATTTACTCATTCATCCACGACAAACATTCGTTTTGGTGATTGAGATCGGTCGAATCTACCCCCATACATATGTCTGCAATAATAACATGTTAGAACAAAAATTGTTTGCGATTGTAAAATGTTAATTAACCACAAATAATTTTAAATGTAGATTCGCCATATCGTGTAAAGATGTTTGTTTCACAATTCATGTAGTTCTTTTTTAGGTTAACGATTAATTCATTTGAACGTCTCACAAAAATGTCAAAATACGAATTCAAAATGGTTTGATTAAATGTTTGATTAATAATTTTTCTATGGGTTCTCCATGTTGAAACTGAAACAGAATTAACATTTTCACAAACATATGAAAATAATATATACAGGGTGGACCATCTTATAGCATATTCTCATTAAACCATATTTCTAATCATCCTAGAAATTTGAATTTTGCGGTCGATAATCTAGACTGAAAGTACTACAACATGAATTTTTTATTTTTTCAAACAGACGCTCCAAATGGCGTCAGGACGCTAAAAAATAAAAAAATTAAATTACTTAATTTTTTTATCGACTCCCTGGATTGAAAATACTACAGAGAACTCATTTCTGATATTAAAAATTATGAAAGAGTCATTGATTTCAAATTAATTGACATAATAATTTTTGGTACCAAAATGTGAGTAATTTATGACGACGACCCTCGATGGGTCCATTTGACAATGGTCCGCAAACAACCAGCTGTAAATCATAACTGGGGGTACGGTCCTGGATTTGTATGGTATTGGAGACCCTTGTAAATCAAACTTTACCACCGTTTGATGATTCCCGTCATTTTAAAATACTACCATAAATATGCTACCACTTTGTTCGTAGATGTTAAATGTCGATTTATTCAGTTATTATCCTGATATAAATACCAACTTTTATACATATAATTAAAATCGACATTGTCCTGTGGGTGAGATCGTAAGAAAAAAGTCCGGATTGGTTTATGACTTTGATAATAAAACGCTATCAAAGTCCAATTTTACATTTATTTTATTTTATAAAAAATGATTCTGCCATTTGGTACATCGCAAATTGAAGATTGTGCCTTCTAAATTTCAATTTTTTTTTTGATAATTAAAAAAGGGTTTTACCGCAGATATGCTACACGATGGTCCACCCTGTATACAGGGTGTATCTAAAATACATGTGTTAATTTTAACCAGTGGAAGAACCCACCAATTTATAGAACTTTTCTCTATATCATTTTAAAATTTGCTAAAGATTTTTTGCCCCCCAATTTTGACCAAACAAGTCGTTTTGTGTGATTAACTAGTCTCAATTTTTTGTAACCATGAGAATTTTAATGTTGACTAATTTATTTAACTTTTTCTATAACAATGTACCTTCGTTGACAAAGTTACGTTTCACAATGGAGCATTTTCCATAGCGTCAATGTCATTTCAAAATTTGGTTAGATTATCACAAATTAAAAAAAATTCCTGCCTGACTATGTCCCTGTCAACCAAGTGTCAAAAAATGAGAAATAAATGCCAATTAATGTCACAAAACATAATGAGAGGTTATAATATTTACGACCGTTTTACAATGGAGCATTTTTCATTGCGTCAAAGAATGACATGTATTTCAGCTGTCACCTCTTGAAACAATTGAAGAAAAATTGCCAAGCAACATTTTTTACACCCCTTAAAATCTGTCAAAAGTCAAAAATTACGTGCAAATCCAAAGTGTTTGTAAGGTTAGAAAGATAAATGTCAAATATGTCACCTGCGTTTGTGCGAAAAGGGGTGACCAAAATTCGGCGATGGTGCGCGTTTGTTTCATACGCGTCTACGTTTTTGCATCTACAGCCATGTTTAACAAAGTTTTTTCTTTTTTCTTGCAAACCAGACGTCATTCAAAGACGAGTTTCTCCCTACAGCATTTTTTATTGACGGTCAATTTTTTGATATAAATCTTAAGTGATTCAACATTATAAAAGGCATGTAAAAATTATGTTTTTAAAACATGGGTTATTGCATTCATGGGATTTTACTCTTCACTGTCTAAAATATCTGCATTTTAAATTTCATAAAAATCCGTTGGAAAATAACCGAGATATAAGGCTCGAAAATCTTAGCTAAGACCCCTATACAATATGTCACACCAAAGTTAACCTATTTGTGACACGGCCGTAATTAAACGATGCAAATTTGTAAATTTTGAATTTATGTGATTATCATTTTTGTTACGGTTTAATTTGTCCTTTGACTCTACCACTATATACAGGTGCGTCCTAAAAAACGTAGCAAGCTACATATCTCTGTTATTTATGGCTCGATTTACATAAAACAAAAACTGGAGTAAATAACTTTAAAAACACTATAAGCACAACATAGATCTATTTTTTTTTCAAAAATTCATTGAAGATCAGATGATAGTGATCTTTGTTTTTTAAGTAGCTTGGTAGGTATATTTTTTATTCCGATTTTGAAACAGATTATTCTTCTGAATCCAACGATATGCCAAATGTTAGAATGCATTTAAAAGTAACCGCGAAAACAAATAAAGAAAATAGTATTATTAGAAAATTTTAATTCGAAAAGAATCAGATATAGCTACTATGGAAGACAATCCTGTTCATTGTTTCATTTTTCAAAGAAAAAACGAGCAAAAACAAAAAAATGTTGTCAATGACTTCTTCTCATCATCACCAATTACCGGTTTTTTTTTCCAAACTTATTTCAGAATCTCCGAAAGTTCTTCACCGATTGCTTTGAAATTTTAACACAACGTTGCATTCAAATAGGCGCGTGTTATAATATTGTTATTATATTGATGTTACACCTGTGACAGGTAAAAACATGCTTTTTTAAACAGCGCAGCTATATGTTGAACGTAAAAGCACCACACGCTATACTAAATATCACGACCTGCTGTATTATAATTATAAGTTATAACCAGCCTGTTCATTCCATTAAAAATATGTACATTATGAAAATGTTTCGGAGAAAAAACCAACTGCCCGCTGATGACGGCGCCACAAAACGGGCACGGGCATGGGCACGAAAGAAAAAGGTTTAGACATGATTTTAGATTTAAGATTGAATAAGTACCGGGTGGGGCATCGTATACGCGCACGCGAGAAATCGCGACTTCTAATTAAATAAAATTGTCGAAATTTTTCAGACTTACCTGGCTATTGGTAAGGTACATTTCATAATTTTTTGATAATTTTTCACTTACAAACAAAGCCAAAAAAAATTAAAATGTAAATTTCAACCAAAAAGTCAAATTCTGATTTTTATACTAACCTATACAGATTCACTTCCTATAATTATTTACGAAATCTACGGAAAAAAATACCAATTAGATTTTGAATTAAAGGCAGTTTTACATTTCAACTTTCAAAATAATTTTTATTTATGACCTGCTACTTGTGCTGTCGTAAATTTAGGTGACAATGGAAACTGTCAATTTTATGGCAAAAAGGTTTAAAACGGTCGGCTATACCTTTGTTGGGAAATTATACCATTGTGCCGTAAATCACCCGTCTGGTTTACGTTTAAATAAAAAAGCGAATTATTTAGCTAACCAAGTCAAAATTTGTAATTGTGCCACCAGGGTTTGATGGGCTAGCAGATACAGATTCATTTAGCGTAAAAACTTTATAGGTAAATTAACAGTTAATTTCAGAAAACTAATAAAACTGTTACGGCCTTATTTATTAACAAAAAAATTTTTAAAAATTCTTAAATATACCTTATCAATAATTAGTCAGGTATATAAAATTTCGCCAATTTTATTTAATTAGAAGTCGCGATTTCTCGCGTGTGCGTATACGATGCCCCACCCGGTACAGTAAGTTCATGTTTTCTTTCTGATTTGTCATGATTACACCAAATTTAATTTCAAAGCATCAAAAAACAAGCAGTTTTTTTGACTTCAAATTCAAAACCAGAAAAATTCTCGGTGACAAAAACTTAAGATGAATAATATCCCCAAACAGCGCCTGTTTACTAGGGCTCTGCGGGGATCATTCAAACTACAGTTTCGAACCGGTCGGTGATAATAATAATACAGCAGGTCATACTAAATACTTTACGATGAGCGGAGTAGCGGACAATAAAAAAAAAATTTACCGTGCAATAAAAATATCGTTGGTGTGGTGTTATTGCTCTATGCTAAAGGCTTGCCTGACGGCATTTGAGAATATTGACATTGGATTGGAAGGTAAGTGGGAATATTGTGTATACAGGATTATTCACCTAAGATGACGAGCCTGACCAGGTAAAAATGCAACCCAAAAGGCAATTCACAAAGCAATCTCGATCCCTAATACATTATCCGGCATTATCGTAATGCACATAAAACATAGACAGCTTTTAACCTCAGTTTAATGAATGTTAATTTCTGACAGAAAAATACCTCTCTCAACAAAGTATGATTTGACAACTTGGATTCCTGATTTAATTTTTAAATAGTCAATAGAGACATAAAAATGGCTCCACCTTGCAAAAGGTACAAAAAAGTTTATAGGTATTTTCTATTAGGCATATTATTAATATTGCCGAGTTTGCGACCTTGGAGGGTTGCCGCTCGTCCCGTCATACTGGAGAATAGGGGTGGAAAATCACATTTCTGCGATTATTTCATTATCCGTGCGAGATATGTCTATCTAAATTATTATAGAAAATGTAGAGCGTACAATTCTCTAAATTTTTTGTTCTTTTTTTTTTTTGTCAGATCAATAGTTTCGTAGTTACAGCGTGT
Organism: Tenebrio molitor; assembly: GCF_963966145.1. NCBI lineage: Eukaryota > Metazoa > Arthropoda > Insecta > Coleoptera > Tenebrionidae > Tenebrio > Tenebrio molitor. The sequence continues at coordinate 21,853,852 of NC_091049.1, forward strand.
AGAAATTGAGAATGTCTTTTATTTTTGTACTTTTTATTCTTTTCCACACCACCACAGAGGTAGAGCAGGTAGTGTCCCCGGTGGGCATAGTCCACGATGCAGTAGAAGTTTACTGTTTTACTCTTTTTGATCTCTTTGTAACGTAGACGGATCTAAATGATCTGGATCGATCGGTATAGATGAGCTGAATTCATCAGAGTTTATGAATTCGGGAATTCCTCTTGAGAATTTTCCTCTTGTTCCTCGGGGTCATCACCATCATCATCAGGATCATTTGGCGTTTACCTGGGCACGGAGAAAGTTTGGAGCCTGGCGTGAAAAAGCTGGAAGTGAATGTGGACCAACAAGACAAAAATGATAGTGTTCAACAAAAGAAAGAGGAAGAGTGAGGAGAGCGAGTGGAAGTGGGAAGAAAGCATGATAGAAAGAGAGAGCAAGTTCAAGTACCTGGGCTACACCTTCAACGAGAGAGCCACGGACAACGCACACTGAGAGGGGTGGTGAAAAAGGCGAACAAGGTAGTTGGATGTGTTTGGGGAATAGGAGAGAGAAAGTGGGGAGGTGACTTCAGGAGAAGAATGATGATGTTTGGCAGCATCGTAGAGAGCGTGCTGATGTACGCGACAGAGATCTGGGGATGGAAGGAACAAGAGGAGGTGGAGAGACTGCATGAAAAATATTTGAGATGGGTGCTAGGAGTGGACAGAGAAACACCGGGGTACATAGTGAGGGAAGAGTGCAAGAGGAACAAGCTGAAATTGAAAGCGGGAAAGAGAGCGGCAAAGTGCGAGGACAGAATGGGCGAAAGGGAAGAGTGCAGGATACTGTCTGAAAAGTTTTGATATTTAAATAAAATATACATTTTTATTATTTAATGTTAAACAACAATCCGATGAAAATTAGGAAGCGGCGGGCACGTGACGCAAAATCAATCCTAAATAAACGAGCCGTTGACTTGTTCATCTACCAATTCGCGTCACACTATCTGGCTACACGACTTGCAGCTCCGAGCCCGTGCAAAACATGCATATAATACTTGACGTTCATTGGTCAACTCAAGGCCAAGTATGATATTCAGGCTCTGAAATGCATTGAAATGACGATTTTGACGCGTGTAGGTCGGCTGCAACGGCTAGCTGACGTCACGAGGCAGGATACGGAATAACGAATGTATTGTGGATTGCCGATATAATACAAAATAGTGAATGTTGATAGATTGCAGCCGAGTCTGACGAGTGAATGAAAAATGCTCGGAAAAATGCAGATATTATTTCCTTTAGGCAAATCTTGAAGAATTAAAAAATACAATAATAACATAAATTATTTTTTCAAATTAAGAGCCGGTGCTGCAGCTCTGCAGCCCTTATTGAAAAACCGCCACTGCCTGAAAGTTGTTTGGAAAATGATAATTACAAATTATATTTTGATCGAACAATTTTAACTGGCATTCATATTAAGCATAACAGACCAGACATTATTATTTTAAATAAACAACAAAAGCAAGCATATCTTTTAGATATAGCTGTTCCAAATTCACACAATATAACAGAGACATATACCTAATACAAAAATTAATAAATATATAGAATAGCTATGAGAAATCTTTGGTGTTTAGAAAAAATTTCGATTTTACCATTTATAATTTCAGCAACAGGAATAGTACCGCAATCTCTTTTTAAAAATTTAAAAATTCTGGATTTAGGTAACACATTGGTAGTTGAAATTCAAAAAGGTGTATTATTATACTCATGTCACATCGTCAGGAAGTTCCTTAACATTGACACAGAACATAATAAAACACAACAAAGTCAAAATGTGGAGGCGAGACGCCGGTAATAATTATGTTGATTAACACTGCACTATTACTTGATAGTAATATCCGTAATAGTGTATGTACTCCGGCAAAATTGCCGTGCCGCCGGGTGGTGGAGAGTTCAATGATAAAAATAGAATATTATACACGACGGTAAAATATAATTATCTTCTTGAGGGTAATTACTAATTAGCGTCTCGACTAAACAAACTCTCTCGAAGATAAAATGCAAGACATTGCTTCAGAACATATTCTAGAACATCTGAATCGGTAACTATAATGAATAAATAGGGACCCATCCAGACTTTTCCAATTGGTCCATATTTCTCCGCCACTTTCATTGATTTAATAAACCATTCTTACAAGAAAAGTTATTTAAGTATATATTTTCAAATACTCTCACATTGGTTTACCATCTGGACCTTCGATGATAAGATGGATGCTTCCCAAAAATGGTAAAGCAAAAGATCCCTTCAACTTTGCAGCATGATAGTACAATTTTCTTCTTTTCCAACAATAATTAATAATAAACAACACTAACACCACTGATGATAAATGAAACAGAACACTACTGACGTTAGAACTATTTTCCTTCATGACGATATTCATTAAAGTTCAGAATCTCTTTTACGTCTGATGTCACTATGAAATTAAATATTTCTTGTGGAGTGTCCACCAATTTATATATTCGTAAAAAGAACAAAAAACAAGTATTTTGTTAGAGGCCAACAGCTTCTTTGCTTCGGATAGTTTTTCGGTGTAAATATACCACGGAGACGCTAATAATTAATATACATGGTGGCTCAAGGAAAAGTATCCACCTAGATTACCTTGAAAACTATAGACTTTGGGGGAAAATTTCGAAACAGGTTAATTTTGATATCGAAAGGGACACATAATAGTGACGAACTCAGCGGTCCAACGTTATCTCCTGGTCAAGCTTATCACCCTCTTGCCGGATGAAAGCATTTTCAATTTTCTTGATAAGGATATCAACATTTTTGAGTTTTACCTGTTATTACTGGAGAAAGTACACTGTGAAGTGTTGTCAAGTGATTATCAAAGATGATTTAATGTTAACGTGTGGTGTGCCATTTTTTGGAGATAGATTGGAGTAGTGGGTCCCTTTTTTGTTGATGGGAGTCTTAATCAAACAAAATATCATATTATTTATTATCAAACGAAGTAAGCAACTTTCTGGATGGGATGTCATTAGCAGAATCGTATTTCATCAGAACGGCGCGGCGCCATACCACATAATGCACGCATGAATGTTGTATTTAAACAAAATCATTTTAGTAATCCATATATTATATTTATTGTTTTTTTTGTAAAATGTTAATTTCCAAGTTCCCATTTAAGAAATCAACTGCACCCAAAATTAAATCTTAATTAATTATTTATTTTTTCCCGAATCAGAACAAGATTTTTTGAAACCGGATATGCAAGTTTTTAGTTATTAAGGTATCAAGGGTGTTTTTTTATATTTGGCGTCGAAGTAGGCGTTGGAGAGTTGATTGAGAGCGCACTACTTGTGTAAAAGCGTAAGATTTAAACAGCTGATCCGTGATCCGTAACCTGTACAGTGCGTTCACAATCGTTTCACTCGCGTTTTAAAGGCCCACGAGTGCCAAAAAAGGCCCAATTTACACACGAACGAGTTGAATACAACGTTTTTTTGTGCGACGAGCCCCTTAAAGGCTCCAAATCGCTTAAAACCTTTAAAATTAGCTTGACATTTCGTTTTGACAAGTTGCGACCTTTATCAAAATCCGTTCACATAGGAGAAAATTCTCAAATTCTAACAGTGTCGAACAAAAAAGTAGTTTTGAATGTTCCTACTTTAATTTTTTTATCGTATCATTAACGATTATGATCACTTTATATTACACATTTATTGATAATTATGAAGTCCATAATATTCGAATAACTCAGCTTCCTTAGTTACTTATAATACATTAGTTACTGTCTAAATGTCAATTAATTCGCTCTGTGATAAAAACGCGCCAAATGTTGTTGCAAGTGCAATCCAATGGTGCTATAGAGGTTAGAAAGCGCCAAAATGGACGATGGAGATGAATATTTTTATTATACGCGAATATTTTCGGATCACCAAACTACAGGATGTTGTGAGTACTTACAGGCTTGATTTATTTAAAGCGTTCTAAAGTAAGTACATACCTACCCCCAGTTTCCTGTTACTATTCAAAATTTAGCTGACCAAAGAAGAGCCATTTTGAAGAAAAACTATATCCCTTCGGCAATTTTAGAAAAGATCAAAAATGATGTTAAGTTAGAATTGTCAATTAATGATTCCGAAAATAATAAAATTTCTAATAATTTACTCCAAAATTCTGTTGAACCGCAAAGTTTACAAAGTTTATCTAATCATAATGACTCTTTCTGTTCAATTCTCGATTCACCAAACAATACCACACAAACCGACATACATAATTTAGACTTGAGTTATAATGATATACATGTTATTAATCAAAATTTTTACCACCATTAAAATTTTAAAGAACAAATTGAAGATGAATTCAATAGAACTCTTAACGAATTTGAACACAGAACCATTTAATAGACCACCATTACCTAAACAACAAAGTTCCAAAAAATTTGCAATGATTGAAATTTTAAATCAATTTATTTTACCTAAATTTGTAAATAAAAAAAATTAAAAAATTACACAGTATTATACTTATACAGTGCGTTCGTAAATTTCGGAATAAATTAGATAAAATTGTAAGTATTAATTTCTGAGAATAATCCTCGAACAGGTCAACTTTGTTTTTAAAAAGTGCATATTGTTCAGTACTTTACTTAAGTTGACAGCTTGTCATTTCCTAATAATGATGTCATCAATCATTTTTTTAAATGCAACCCCCATTTTTTTCTTATTTTTCTGGTACGCCTTCATACTAGCTAAACGATTAATGAAAAAAAATAGGTACCTTACATAAAAAAAAAATTGAGAAAATGACAAATAAAAACTTAACTTAATTTTTAATGTAAAAATTGTAATTGATCTCAAACAAAAACAAATAAACATCTAAGGTTAAAAATAAAATTTAACGGAAATGTTGAAGTTGCCTCCCGCCAACTATTTGACACTCACCGACACTTGGTACACTGCGCTCGATAATGTCAGGGTTTATTTGTTCTATTTCAGCGCGAATTCTCTGTTGCACTTTTTTTACATTGTTTGATCTATTAAAATAAACCTTTGATTGTAACTAAACCCATTGTAAAAAAATTTACGTTAAAAATTAAATTAAATTTTTTGAAGTAAAAATTTGTCATTTTCTTAAAAAAATTGTTATGTAAGGTATCAACTTTTTTCATTGATCATTTAGTTAGTATGAAGGCGCACCAGAAAAATCAGACAGAAAAAAAGGCGGGTTGTTATTTAAAAAAATGATTGATGACGTCATTATTAGTATAAGTAAAGTTCTGTACTGAACAATATGCACTTTTTAAAAACAAAGTTGACCTGTTCGAGGATTTTTCTCAGAAATTAATACTTACAGTTTTATCGAATTTATTCCAAACTTTAAGAACGCACTGTATAGTGGAGCTTTAACAATTATCAGATTAAAGCGAAAGAATTACCAAAATGGGAACAAAGACTAAATAAACGTATTAATAATATCAGACGATATTTAGGTAGAATAACTCACTATTTAAAGGGTATAACTATAACTATAACAACAGAATACATTGTTTAAAATATAACGAATACAATAAAACATTAATAGAAATTAAAGACACTTTATTACAGATGTTAAATATTTATTCTAAACGACTAAAAAGATATAAAAATACTTAATAAACAACGGAAATTTGAAAACAAACTATTTAGAAATAATGAGAAGTTATTTTACAAAAATTTAACAGATAATAAAACTCAAAATAATAATGGTATACCAAATATAAATAAAATTAAAAATTCTGGTCAAATGAAGTTCAATTTAATAACCAGGCAGAATGGATTCCTCATTTAGAAAATAAGACGCCGGTAATTATGTTGATAAGCACTGCACTATTACTTGATAGTAATATCCGTAATAGTGTATGTACTCCGGCAAAATTGCCGTGCCGCCCGGGTGGAGGTGGGATAGTGAAAATCAAGCAAACAGAATTAGAATGAAACGAACAGAATTAAAATGAAACAAACAGAATTAAAATGAAGCAAATTAACATTATTTTGAAACCTAAATTGGGCCTGAAACGCTGTTACGAAAGTGCCATGTCATGCAATTAAATTCCGTTGATCTGCTACTTCTAAAAATTGTTCTACATTGGTTTGATTCCCCAAAACTGTTCTAATTAATTAGTAATTTTCATTGTCTCTCTCTCACTCACACCTCTAATTTCTACGACTACCTGGCTTTACCGTTACCCGGTTCTCTGTGTTTTCTACCGACTCCCTTTCTACTTTGCTTTGTTACTTTTCTAACTAAAAGTGCAAACGATTCTAGTTATTTTCTACGATAAAGCGCTCTGTTTCTAATTTGCAATTCTCGCCCTTTAATTACAAATATGCCACAAATTTGAGAATGCTAAAAGAGTAAATTAACCTAATGAACATTGATTTGGTGGTTCTCTCAATTTGAAACCTCCTCACATCAAATTCATTAACTCAATTATCCCCTGATTTTAACTGGATTCCCCAAATTGTCAAACGAGTAAGTTTTGCAATGTTTTTTTCCCCATGAAAACTGTTATCTTTGTGTTGTGTTCGAACCGGGCGCGTACCTGCATTTTCAAAGAAAGGTTGGCAGATTTCACTTGGGGAATGTGGTACCACTCTTGCCGACATTAATAAAATTTACAACTGACCAGCATTTCCGCAAATGAACGGTATTTAAAATATTTCGTTGGAATTATTTTAAAATTAAAATTCTTAATTTATCGAACCTATTCGGACCGTTACAATATGTTGTTGGTGACATTGTGATCCCCCAAGGTAGCGAATTACTCATTCCTATAAATTTTATACATAGGAATCCCATACATTGGCCAGATCCACTAAAATTTGATCCTGACAGATTTCTACCAGAGGAAATTGAAAAAAGACCTCGTTTTTCGTTTATGCCCTTTAGCATTCCCCCGAGAAATTGTATTGGTAAAACATTGTCCATGAAATTTTTTCATATCTTAAATTTTGTCTTTCAGCGATGTCATTTGCCATGATGTCAATGAAAGTTTCTCTATCAAATATAATAAGAAATTTCCGAATTATTTCAACTCAGCGCAAATCAGTTGAAAGTATTAAACTTCGTATCAATGTAGTAATTGCTAGTAGGGATGGTTACGGAGTAACTCTTAAACCTAGAAAAAAATAATGTCAAGATTTTTGTGTCAGCAATATTTTTAAGCTAGTCAAATTAATCGATTGTAATTTTTTTAATTTATTAAACTTATACCATGCCATCAGCAATTATTTAGATGAAAGAAGGCTTTGAAATTTTGGACGAATTTAAACAATATCTATGTATTTAGTTTTTTTTTTTCATCAATTTCTGTTAGAAATATTTTATATACTGTTGCGGCTCTTTACATTTGTTAAAATAATTGCTTTCTAGTAAAATTCCACCATAATTAAAAGCTTACATCTCTTTTTTTTTATACGTTTATTGTGTTTGTGTTGATATATGTAGACAGAGTGTCCCAGAACTGGCGTGCATCCCGTTAACTGCAAATGTAAATATTTATTCCGAAGTGGATTCTGCAAGAAAAAATTGTTTAAATCCTTTTGTTTTTAAGTTACAATGATTTTAATTTAACTAATCATCGTAGACAAATATGAATTCAATCCATGCGTTTCCTAGAAAACACCAGCTCACGGTTGATTTATCTGTAATCTTTCTGTTGGGATTGGCTAACTTAAAATTGCTGTAGTTTAAAAACTATAAGGTTAAACAAAAAAATTCTAGTGAAATCTTTCTCAGCAGAAAGAGCGGAGCATGTGGTTAACGGCATGTACGCCAGTTCTGGGACAGCCTGTATAATATACCGCATGGGAACATTACTTTGGAAAAAACTTTTTAAAAATGTATATTTTATTCATTTGGTAGACGTTTATTTTCTATTATGGTCAGATCTGTCTTTCACATTCTTTTTCGTGTTAATTTATTTGTATCGGGTGTCCCAGAACTCGCGCGTAAGCCGGAAACCACAAATTCTGTTCTTCCATCTGATATAGGATTTTCAAGATTTTTCTTCTTAAACCATTTAGTTTTTAAACTACCGCAATTTTAAAATAGCCAATCACAGAAGAATGATTAGTAAAGTGTATCAGGTGAATTATTCCGTGTACTGTTGTTACCAGGTGTAACGGGCTAAAGCGCCCCATTTTTGACAAAAAATCCCAAGGTCGTGATTTTTGTGTTGAGGGTTCCTTTGCGCTACGTGCTGAAAAACAGTTTTGACTCTGCCTCAGAAACAATTGTTTAAAATACTCATCTCCGGTAATTCGATGGATACTTGATATAATCACATTATCAACCTCTTTCATTTCCGCATTTTTTTCTTAAAGTTCCTCATCTTCATCGCCCTGTGGCGAAGGGCTGAAGAATATCGCCACCCTTTGTGATTTAGGGGAAGTAGGAGTCTTCCGAAAGTCAGAACAAAATTCCACAGTCACCTACGGAAACAGCTTTACTAGCAGGGTAGTTTAGCCACCTTGTTCCTTTCAACTTTACCCTGGGGGCCCACGCTCGGGCACCGTGAGCCTCAATTTGAGTGCCTTCGTTCCTTCGTGCCGCGAACTAGTCCGTGGGCGAAACTAGTTCAATTTTAATGCCCATTGTCCTCTACGTGTGACTCAACGAGCAAAGGTTTGCTGATTTCTCCATTTTCCATCAATTTCATTTAACTAAACCTCACTTCTTTGTTTATTTTGGTCTGTCAACTGTCTTCTCTCATAAAAATCCAACACCCCACTTTTCCTGCGACCGCAGCATACGGCAGTACACCATTGGCCCACTCAATTTCACGTGGAATTAACAAAAACACCGAGTTAATAAAAGGGAGAGATAAGAGATTTTAGCTCTCTTCCCGTTTTGTGTGTACACCAAGCTTGTTTACGTGGTGAACGTACCGTCTAATTACCGTCAAGTGCCGCAAAAGGGAAGAAGCTGCTACAATCTCGCAGTCGCAGTCGAGAAATCCACGACTGGACATCTCGCAGAACAATTTCCCGAAAGGCCAGAGTAAAAGCTCAGGTGAGACCTCCAATCTTCTTATCGTCGACCTTCCGTCTTTTTTTCTTCAGCTGGGTAATTTTCTATTGTCTTCCCCAGGCTTTTTTTTCTTATCTCGTCATTCCCGCTTATTATCTTCGACCTACCGCAAAATAACGTCTTCGTATCCCAGACTCTCCAGAGGCAAGTCCGTGTTCCTACAGGAGCTACCGCCGGATCCTTGAGGCGAGCTACTCACAACGCTCCGCGCAGGCGCATTCCTCACCGCCAAAAGCCACCCTCACCGGAGTCCCGGAGTCCAGCTTCCGGCAGCGACCAGCGCCGCAGCAACTACGGTCAGAGCTTTTCATTCTTAGCGGAAATTTGCCATCAGGAACGGACGCTTTGTTCCGTTAATCTGCTACCTAGTTGACGCGCTAGTGCGCTGAATTTTAATAAAACAACTTGCGATAAACTTTGTGAAGGGCTAGCTACTACGCGTGATTGTTCGCTCGTATCAGTCAAATATTTTTCAAGTAAATCAACGCCCTCCTGTACGACACGTGGCCACGCGCTCCAATATAGGACAAATTCCCGGGTCAAAAACCGAATTGAAATTTATTTTTACTTTTAAATGGTAGCGGCTTGCTAAATTAATTCAATTTTATTTTTACAACTTCAATTATCAATCCAAATACTTTTTTCATGTTCATTTTTTCCATTTTTTATCAATACACGTTTTTTTTCAATGCGCTTGTATCATTGAGTTGCCGGAATTTTCCTCTGAGGTTTTCGGATTTGGACCCAGAGTCAAATTTTTAAACTTTTTTTTCAACCAAATCCGTGGCGCCCTATTTTTGTCGAAAAGGAACCCCCCAATACAAAAATTGCTCTACGACTGATGCCGAGGCAGTGGACCATCCCTTCAGGTAGGTTACAATAGCACGAACGGGTTTAAAATACTACCAAGGTACGAGAGAGTATTTTAAAAGATGTGAGTGCAATAAAGGAACTTTTTACACGTATGTCTTACAACATTTTATCTACGATCGTGAGATCATCGCACCGGTCTCAACATAAATTTGTATAAAACAATTATTAATGATTCAATATTTTATGAATAACCAAAGTCGTTTGAGGGGATATGGTAAATTGCACACACTGGTCAAATTTAACATACAGGAACCCAAAGGGTCCTTTAAAATACAGGTAAATTGCGCACCAATAGTGATGACGGGCGCTCAGTCATAATAATATCTTCTTTTAACCACTTGGGCTTTAACACTCCGAAATAAATATATCGGACTTAAAGAAAAAAAATGTTTTTGACATTATTCGGTACATCTTAGGGTTCTGTAGGTAAATTGCGGTAACTTACAATTTTTACATAATTGAATCTATGTGATTTAGAAGTAGAATTATTCTTATATAAATTAATGAATTCCTCTAAGAACAACTGCTTCTTTATTATTTTGCCATGTAGTTTTTTTCTCAACATTGGCGCTTTTAATTTTTATTTAGACGGTAGTCTGAAATGTAATAAGAACATTTACAAAATTAAAGATATTTGGATGCGCCGAGTAAAAGTTTTTACTCAAGTGATAGAATAAAATGATTCCCCGTTGCGAAAGGGCTGGCAGCCGAACGTCCCATCCCCTCCTACTGCTACTACGAGCCTGCTCTAAAGTAAAGTAAAGAAAAATAGTATATTACTTACCATGCGCTCAATTAAAAACCTGGGCTGAGTAGGCGTTGAAAAAAGTAAAGCATTTGGAACAGTGTAAAATTTGAATTTCCCGCCGTTTGACACGAATGACATTTGTTTATATTTAATCGGCACACACAAAGGTGCCCTTAGATATTTACTTCAAGAATAGGAATCGTTAGTTATTCTATTTTTAATGTATTATAAAACATTGCAAAGAAAGAAAGAAACAGAATTTTTTTTTTTTAATTTTAGGTCAACATGCTCCAATTACAACTGTCAATTTACACTTTAAAAAAGCAAATCAAGTGACGGTTTCCAACGCCTTCCCAACCCAGGATTTCATTTCAACGCCCGATATACAACGTGTCTCAGAAATAAGTACATTCATTTTAACCAGTGACAGATCTCGTCAAGAAAAAAAAATTAAATTAATGAAGCCGAAGTAGAAAAAAATAGCATGTTACACTCGTTGCACAGGATTTGTTGTCGAACTCGTTCCTTTAGATTTAGAACATTCCTCACTGCGAACGAAACCCTCTCGTTCGACAATAGACTGTCTTGTGCAACTCGTATAACAATATACTATTGTAGTATTGTTTTATTTATAGACAATTTAAATTTCCTGAAATTGTTGTATCAATTCACAATTATTCCCTGGGTAATTCTTCTAATAATATTGAGAAAAACCCAAAATTTTTGGTATTGTTGTAAAGAGAGTTTAAAGCGCTTTAAAATCATATCCCTGTTCTCTATAATACCGGGTGACTTTCAATAATTGAGACAAATTTAGTGAGTTGACACTCCCGAATAATTGGTACGCCTAGTCACTTATCAAAGAGTTATCTGTTGATTCGCTTTCTTGGTTAAGATTCTAGAAATAAATAATGATTTTTGAATTGTCATATTTGAATTTGTCAGTCACTGTTGAATTTACACTGACATTTGTGCTGGAGAATATCAAAATTAACCTATTTCGAGGTTTATCATGTAAATTTGTAGTTTTCAAAATAATGTGGGTGAATAATTTATGTTGGGCCACTCGGTATAATGATTTGAGCAGATTCTTAAAATATAAATAAAAATTGAAATCTTTCTTGTATATTTAACTAGTAAATATAATTATGCTAAATGCGAATTAATTTTGCAATCTCGACTTGGTCTCGATTTTTCAAACTCTTTCTCGATTCTGTTATAATGCACTTACTAACCTTATATCTTAATATACTTTAATAATAGCACTAAAACTGATACTAGTGAGGGCAAATCGTTAATGCACTTTTCCACTTTTCTCAAAGTTTGCGCCCAGTTAATTTACATGTAATGTTTTCCAACTTATTCCGTTTCTAATGTGCATGCAAAATAATGGATGCTTTAAGGTTGCAGCCAACGAGCCTCATAGAACACGTTCACGAGCGAATTGAAACTGTTGTTGAAGGGGTTGATTTTGAGAGTGTCCAGGCCGCAGCACCCAGAGACTAATGGCTATTACCAAGGAGGTCTCAAGTTACAGGCCAGGACACTGGCTGTGTTGCCACATTCCCTGGTAGGCCATTCCATGACCTACGATGTTCCTGAAATTTTGAAACTAATTCGACATTTAAAATAAATTTTGACAAGTCCTTGAACAAATTCGTCACATTGAATTAAAAATGTCATTTAAGTGTTGCGTACCAAATTGCAACTCAAATTACGTACCTACCTGTATTTAAGTTTCCATCAAATGAGGAAACGAAGCAAATAATTTGGAAATAGATTTTGGGAAGAAATAACCAAAACTAGTAATGACGACACAATCACTGGGGAAAATCTTTTGGCTTTAAAAACCAATATTGAAATGAGACTGGGAAACAAGTTACAAGAAATTTGGTGGGATTTAGGCAATGGGGAGAAGAAAATTGTTATATTTAAGTTGGAAATGCCCACCCCGCGTTACTTTATAATCACACAGTTTCAACAGCCCGGAACACAGCAGAGAACCCAAAATATTATCAGTACCTACCTAATGAGCACCGTTACTCTTCAGTCTCCAAGGTGGTTTTAAATTATGTATTACAATGCGATAACGCATTTTTGAACTGTCGTAAAATTAGATTTGACAAATGCAAATACAGTGTGATTTACGAGGAATAATGAGCCCGACGGAATAGAAAATGCAACCCGCAATTCATCAGGAGAAAAACCCGGACATTTACCGCTTCGATGTCCGGCTTTTTGTTGCAATGTATTGTGGGTTGCATTTTCTATTCCGTCGGGCTCTTTATTCCTCGTAAATCACCCTGTATAATGACAGGTTTAGTGGATTTCGAATTTTTTCACTAAATGTTGATAAAGCAACGTTTCCAGACTGTGGTAGGCCATTCCATGGTACACTGTCTCTGGTCAGTGTCATGGCCTGGTAAATGAAGATCGCCTTGCTATTACTCGTTCGGTTGAATTACGTCACTCGCCTTCGGCTCGTGACACAAAATAGTCCTGACGAGTAATAGCCATCATTATCCGCTCATTGAATAATATACTATTATTGTATACAGGCTGTCCCAGAACTCGCGCGTCAGCCGTTAACTGCTAATTTTAACATTTAATCCGGCAAGGATTCTACAACAAAAAACGTACATTTTTAAAGTAAATGTTCAAATTGTGAATTTTCTCCCGACCATACGTGAAGATTGTGACTTTGCGGCAAAAATAGGATTCATCCGTAAGTAGCACATTTGCAAGAAAGCCTGGATTCTCTTCGTGTTCCTGGAGTTCCAATCGAGGTGCATAATCTTCGGATAATGGATGTTGAACTTTGGTGTAATGATTCGAGTGCATGTGGTTATCTTTTAAAATGTTTTGAACAGTATTTTTTGATTGATTCAGAATGTCAGCCACATTTCTAACACTTCCCTTACCATCTTCCGTAAATGATTGAAGTATGACTCCTTTCGTATTAGGAGTGCGAACCGTGCAGTCAACACCACCAACTCGTTTTCTATCGGGAACCAGAAAACCAATGGTTCTTGTTCTGTTCACTAAACCTAAAAATACTTCCGAACTAGGATGTGGAAAGCATTCACGATACAACCTTGCAGCCGCTTTAGAATTCCTGCCAATTTCCCCGTAGATTATCCTCATTTCGGTGTATTCTTCGGTGAATATTTCTTACTGTGTTGCTGTCCAAAAATCAACATTTTTCAAATGTACTAATTCATGTCACTTTGACGTTAGTATAAAACGTTTGCATAGTTGACCAGACAAATATTAATTTTTTAACATTAATTTTGTTACCTGGTAACAACAGTACACGGAATAATTCACCTGATACACTTTACTAATCATTCTTCTGTGATTGGCTATTTTAAAATTGCTGTAGTTTAAAAACTAAATGGCTTAAGAAGAAAAATCTTGAAAATCCAATATCAGATGGAAGAACAGAATTTGTGGTTTCCGGCTTACGCGCGAGTTCTGGGACACCCGATATAAATAAATTAACACGAAGAAGAATGTGAAAGACAGATCTGACCGTAATAGAAAATAAACGTCTACCAAATGAATAAAATATACATTTTTAAAAAGTTTTTTCCAAAGTAATGTTCCCATGCGGTATATTATACAGGCTGTCCCAGAACTGGCGTACATGCTGTTAACCACATGCCCGCTCTTTCTGCTGAGAAAGATTTCACTATTTTTTTTTTGTATAACCTTATAGTTTTTAAACTACAGCTATTTTAAGTTAGCCAATCCCAACAGAAAGATTACAAATAAATCTACCGTGAGCTGTTGTTTCCTAGGAAACGCATGGATTGAATTCATATTTGTCTACGATGATTGGTTAAATTAAAATCATTGTAACTTAAAAACAAAAGGATTTAAACAATTTTTTCTTGCCGAATCCATTTCGGAATAAATATTTACATTTGCAGTTAACGGGATGTACGCCAGTTCTGGGACACTCTGTATACATATATCAACACAATCAAACACAATAAACGCATAAAAAAAAACAGAAATTGATTAAAAAAAAAAATTAAAAACTTATACTAAATATATACATAGATATCCTTTAAATTCGTCCAAAATTTCAAAGCCTTCTTTCATCTAAATGATGGCATGGTATAAGTTTAATAAATAAAAAAAATTACAATCAATTAATTTGGCTAGCTTAAAAATATTGCTGACACAAAAATCTTCACATTATTTTTTTCTAGGTTTAAGAGTTACTCCGTAACCATCCTTACTAGCAAGTACTACATTGATACGAAGTTTAATACTTTCAACAGATTTGTGCTGAGTTGAAATAATTCGGAAATTTCTTATTATATTTGATAGAGAAACTTTCATTGACATCATCGCAAATGACATCCCTGAAAAGACAAAAAATTTAAGATATGAAAAAATTTCATGGACAATGTTTTACCAATACAATTTCTCGGGGGAATGCTAAAGGGCATAAACGAAAAACGAGGTCTTTTTTCAATTTCCTCTGGTAGAAATCTGTCAGGATCAAATTTTAGTGGATCTGGCCAATGTATGGGATTCCTATGTATAAAATTTATAGGAATGAGTAATTCGCTACCTTGGGGGATCACAATGTCACCTACAACATATTGTAACGGTCCGAATAGGTTCGATAAATTAAGAATTTTAATTTTAAAATAATTCCAACGAAATATTTTAAATACCGTTCATTTGCGGAAATGCTGGTCAGTCAGTTGTAAATTTTATTAATGTCGGCAAGAGTGGTACCACATTCCCCAAGTGAAATCTGCCAACCTTTCTTTGAAAACGCAGGTACGCGCCCGGTTCGAACACAACACAAAGATAACAATTTCCATGGGGAAAAAACATTGCAAAACTTACGCGTTCGACAATTTGGGGAGTCCAGTTAAAATCAGGGGATAATTGAGTTAATGAATTTGATGTTAGGAGATTTCAAATTGAGAGAACCACCAAATCAATGTTCATTAGATTAATTTACTCTTTTAGCATTCTCAAATTTGTGGCATATTTGTAATTAAAGGGCGAGAATTGCAAATTAGAAACAGAGCGCTTTATCGTAGAAAATAACTAGAACCGTTTGCACTTTTAGTTAGAAAAGTAACAAAGCAAAGTAGAAAGGGAGTCGGTAGAAAACACAGAGAACCGGGTAACGGTAAAGCCAGGTAGTCGTAGAAATTAGAGGTGTGAGTGAGAGAGAGAATGAAAATTACGAATTAATTAAAACAGTTTTGGGGAATCAAACCAATGTAGAACAATTTTTAGAAGTAGCAGATCAACGGAATTTAATTGCCTGACATGGCACTTTCGTAACAACTTTTCAAGCCCAATTTAGGTTTCAAAATAATGTTAATTTGTTTCATTTTAATTCTGTTTGTTTCATTTTAATTCTGCTTGTTTCATTCTAATTCTGTTTTTTCATTTTAATTCTGTTTAATTCTTGGTGCTGATTTTTATTATTGCGTAGAGTCAGTAATTCAGTGTTCCTGTTTAATTCTGTTTGTTATTATTATTATTATTATTATTATTATTGTATAGAGTCAGTAATTTAATGTTCTTTTTCAGAGTTCTAATTCAACAACACATTATGTACATTCGGTCTGGTCCTAGCAAAAGTCTAAATTTGAACATTTAAAATTATGGTGGAAGACGGAAACTATAATTGATCTCCAAAGTAGCCGGAGGTACGTTGGGTACCTCCAGCAGCCATTTTGTGACTACGTGCTTCACATTTACAAGGTAAATTATTTCTCTAATTCTGGTACATTATTTGTACTCGTGACTCTTTAAAATCTTGAATTAAATTCTTTATCGCGAAGTATGTGATCTTCTTGTATTTACCGAACTAGTATACAATCATTTTAAAATATTTCCATTCATTATTTATGTCTTGGAATCTAGAGTTCGGGAAGCTACCACCAGTGTCCGTCACACTCAATTAGTAGTGGTACGGCCTAAAAGCACAATTAGCCGCGTCACCCCCAAGGGGGCCAGCGACCAAACTACGCCAACTGACACGTGAAGAGAGATACCCTTTGGCCTTATTAGTACCTTTTTCCCTTTTATTTTCGACCACCGGAATAGACCAGGGTGATCTATGAGATTCCAGGGCATCGCGTCGGGTTCAGTTTAATTGGGGAAATAATTCAAATCTAAATCGGATCACATAGTTCGCATCTCAAACTCGTATAATGATGTTCTCTCCAGAAACTTCTGTATTTGCCCAGCTTAGTCATTTATTCGTGGGTTACATCTCAATTCACGGGACGAAAGCCAAATATCATTGAGTCAAATATCCACCAACGTCCTTATTAAATTCACTGTTTTATTCACACTGTTTGTTGGAACCAAACACCACCACACTCGATTATTTGTTAAATAATAAAAAAAACCTTCCGAAGGCACGGCCTCTCGTTAGAACCTAATTAAACAAAATGAAAAATAAAACACAACGTAGGATCCATAAATATTTCTTTTAGCATTATTTTTGTTTCGTATTTTTCCGCAAAAATTTCATCCGAGGGAATGCGACAAACAGCAATACACCAAATGAGGGAGGAAAGTTTCATCGAGGGAAAATCAAGGAAGTGGAAACGTTTCAATATTCATTACAGTTCATCAGTTAAAAGCGTTAAAAAACTTACGTATTTTAATATCGTCCTGAACCTGTCTGAGTATAACAGGTGTTACTGGAAATAATCTCATGGTTTCTTTGATAACACGTTCCAAATAATCCATTCGAGTTAAATCATCTAACGTAGGATCTCTGTCGGTATTTCCAAAGATGTCGCACATCTCTTTGAAAAGTTTTTCTTGAATATCTTGGTGCAAGGCTAACATTATAGTGGCAAAACTTAATGTGATAGCTGTTGTGTCGCTGCCTGTTGCAACCATCGTTTGTATTTCTTCCATCATTTCCTTGTCGGTCCATTTCCCCTCTTCTTCAGTAAGTTTTATTAAATTACTTAAATAATTCTTATTATTGCTACAATCGGCGACTTCATCCTTATTAGAATTTTTTTTTCTTTCAACAATCTAAAACTAATTCATTTAACAATAAATAATTAGAACGTCAACTGTATTTGCCTTTCTAGCGTAATCATGACCCATTGCACAAAGCTGCTCTATTCTTTTCTGATATCCCAACAACTTCCACACAAGATTAATTTGTAATATAGGATTAAATAAACGTTTCCCTACGTAAAACGCCCCTCTAAAACGATTAAATTAAAACTCTGTGGAAAATTATGGTTTATTTAATTTACTCAGCCATCCACGACAAACATTCGTTTTGGTGATTGAAATCGGTCGAATCTACCCCCATACATGTGTCTGCAATAATAACATGTTAAAACAAAAATTTTTTGCTATTGTAAAATGTTAACTAACCACAAATAATTTTAAATGTAGATTCGCCATATCGTGTAAAGATGTTTGTTTCACAATTCATGTAGTTCTTTTTTAGGTTAACGATTAATTCATTTGAACGTCTCACAAAAATGTCAAAATACGAATTCAAAATGGTTTGATTAAATGTTTGATTAATAGTTTTTCTGTGGGTTCTCCATGTTGAAACTGAAACAGAATTAACACTTTTACAAACATATTAAAATACAATGGAGCATTTTCCATAGCGTCAATGTCATTTCAAAATTTGGTTACATTATCACAAATTAAAAAATTTCCTTGCCTGATTATGTCCCTGTCAACGAAGTATCAAAAAATGAGAAATAAATGCCAGTTAATGTCACACAACATGATGAGAAGTTATAATATTTGCGACCGTTTTACAATGGAGCATTTTCCAAGGAATGGTATTGAAAGTGACGTCACATCATTTTTGCAAATTAGATAATTGCGGCATTTCAAAATTTACGCCCGATTCTGACATAATATGTCAAAAACTGACACTGACTTTATAATCCTTGATGAAAATCCAATTTACCCTAATCAAATTTCGGAATTTGACTGTACCTACTCGTATATGACATATTTGTCAGTGTCAGTGTCGCCTAATATCTCGGTTATTTGCCCGGATTTTTATGAAATTTAAAATACAGAGATTTTAGACGGGGTGAAGGTTCAATTAGTGATAATGAAATTACCTCAAGTTAAAAAATGTAATTTAAGACATGTTTCCTTTATTGAAAATTAAGCGCAATTATTATTACATTGTTAAACATTAAAAAATAGGTGTCTACAATCAACTACAATCAACTAAATCACTCGTCTGATTCAACGAAAAGATAAGATTTTGTTGTTACAAATTTGATCTAAATTTCTAAGGTATTTGAGCAGTCACCTTTTGAAACAATTGATGAAAAATTGCCAAGCAACATTTTTTACACCCCTTAAAATCTGTCAAAAGTAAAAAATTACGTCCAAATCTTGTCTATATCTTTGTAAGTGTTTGTAAGTTTAGAAAAATAAATGTCAAAAATGTTACCTGCGTTTGTGCGAAAAGGGATGACCAAAATTCGGCGATAGTGCGCGTTTGTTTCATAAGGGTCTACGTTTTTGCATCTGTAGCCACGTTTAACAGAGTCTTTTCTTTTTTCTTGCAAACCAGACGTCTTTCAAAGACGAGTTTCTTCCTACAGCATTTTTTATTGACGGTCAATTTTTTTATATAAATCTTAAGTGATTCAACATTTTAAAAAGGCATGTAAAAGTTGTGTTTTTAAGACTTGGGTTATTGCATTAATGGGATTTTATTCTTCACCGTCTAAAATATCTGCATTTTAAATTTCATAAAAATCCGTTGGAAAATAACCAAGATATAAGGCTCGAGAATCTTAGCTGAGACACCCTATATAATATGTCACACCAAAGTTAACCAATTTGTGACACAGCCGTAATTAAACAATGCAAATTTGTAAATTTTGAATTTATGTGATTGTCATTTTTGTCCCAATTTAATTTGTCCTTCGACTCTAGCACTCATACAGGGCGTCTCCTAAAAAACCTGGCAAGCCATATCTCCGTTATTTATGGTTCGATTTAAATACAAAGGCAAAAAGACTGATGGAATGAATAGAAGAAAATGGATGGGAAGTATTGAACGGGAACAAACAAGGGGACGAAGAAGGGGAATGGACCTACGTAGGTAGCAGGGGGGAAACAGTTATAGACTACGCAATAGTAAACGAGGAAGCATGGGAAAGAGTGGAAATAATGATAGAAGGAACGAACCACGAAGACAGAGGAGAAGGAGATGCAAGGGAGGAGCAGAAGAAGGTGACAATAAAAGTGTGGGATGGACGAGGAGTGGAAGAGTACAGGAGGAGAGGAGAAAGCAAGATTTGAGGAGCAGGACGTGGAGAAGATGGCGGCAGAGCTGAAAGAATTGATCGAGAAAGCGACGCCGAAAAAGGAGGTGACAGTAAGGGGATCAAAGGGGTCGGAAGGAAAAATTGGTGGTGGGATAGAGAATGTGAACAACTGAAGAAGCAAGCGCTAAGGGCGTTGAGAGAATGGGGGAGGAACAATGTCGACCGAAGCAGAATTCTAGAAGCGAAAAGGTGATACAAAGAGAGATGTAGGGAGAAGAAGAGATACAAGAGGGAGAGGGAGGCGAAATAGATAAAGGAAATAAGAACAGAGAAGGAGGTATGGAAATACATAAACCGAGAGAGCACAGACCAATAACGAATTAAGACTGTTAAAGTCCATATAAAACCTAGGAGACTGGACGATGCTAGCGCAACCCTAGCGTAGGGCCGAACTAAATAACCGTATTTAGTCGATGATGAATCGGCTATTTACGTTGACAGCGGGAAATATGATTTATTCAAAAAATCAAATTCGTTTCCTTTCAAAAATCTTTATTAATCATTGTCAAAAATTTGCTAATCAATTTCGTTATGATAAAAATTATAAAATAATCCAAAACGACTTTCGTACTTGTCCCGAGCCTCTTCTACCTGCGATGTCGAAGCCTGACTAACTTGTTTGAATAGTTTTTGATCAAAAAGTTCGTATTCGGTAAGTACAGCTGGTTGCAAAAAAAACGGGAACTGTCAGAATAAAATTGACACATTTTTGCAATTTTTCCATAGTGTGAAACCTTCTTACGGGAGATAGGTTAGATTTAACGTCAAAATTCAATCACATTTTTAAAAATCACTTGAGAGGTATTGTCAATTAGACAATTAATTGACAAATCGACAAAACCAAATTTACATTAGGAAAATTTTCATTTCCCGATTTTTTTGAAACCAGCTGTACCTAATACTTTCGAAAAAAAAGTTATTACAAAAAATTATATTTTCAGAATTGAAAAAAGGTGGATAAACGTTTTAGATACTTCTGGAATACTTCCTTCAAAATTACAAAATTCACTCATTTGGCAAGACCGCTCTTCAGAAAATTATTTTACAAGTTCCCAAAAAACTAGATTTTATAGGTGTGCCGTGCCATTCCCATCAGTTTTTCGTTCCAAATTCACAGTGTCACAAAATAACAGTTTTCCCAGACAATTCGAAGATTTTAATGACTATGTAAATTACAGAAGTTGTGATTCCTGATCCTGAAGTTGTCCCAGAACGTGCACATTCAACAAACTTCTCAGGCAAAGTGTTATAGGTTTTTCAACGTACCAAAATTTGTGAACTCAATCTCAGAGAAAAGATAATCTATTACATGGATCGTTATAAGCGAAAAACAATTTCAAAATTAAAAACTTTATAAGAAAACTCTAAAAATAATGAAATAAAATGTTTGGATAATTGTTTGTCTTTGTTTTTTTTTATAAATAAAACCATAATATGAAAAATAGGTAAATGAAAACAAAAAAATATGTCGATATGCAACTAATTATACATTCGAATGCAATAATTGAGGAATATGCAACTTATTATACATCTAGTTCGGCCCTACGTTAGCGCGTCGTTAGTATCGCGCGTCATTGAAATTTGAATAGATCTAGACAGTCTTACTATGTTTAATTGTCTGTGCGAGAGAGAAAGAAAAAGGAATCAGTGAGCGAGGAAATAACAATGCAAGAATGGGAAGAGTACTTCATAAAACTGCTGGAAGGGGGAAACAAAAATGAAGGAGAAGCAGACAGCGTCAGAGAAAACAGAAATCACAGTAAAAGAGGTGGAGAGACAAATAAAGAAGCTGAAAAAGAAAAAGGTACCGGGGAGGGACGGGGTGCAGAATGAAGCGTGGATGTATGGGACAGAAAGAATGGTAGAGAGAATGGTTAAACTGATGAATGGTGTGTGGAGAGGAGACGGATCCCCCAGTAGACTGGAGAGAAGGCGTAATCTGCCCAATTTTTAAACAGGGCGAGAAACACAAAGCGGAAAACCACAGAGGAATAACTCTCCTGAACACAGGGTATAAGTTGTATGTGTCAGTCTTGAGTGAAAAGATGAAGAGAGAGATCGAGGAAAAGGGAATGGTGCCGGATAGTCAGGCAGGGTTCAGAAAGGGAAGGGGTACTATGGGCAATGTGTACATCCTGGATCATCTGGCAAAAAGCGAACAGATAAAGAAAGGAGGGGAGGATGTGCGCACTGTTCGTAGACTCCAGGGCGGTGTTCGACAAGGTGGACAGAGAGAAAATGTTTGTGTGTATGAGGGAGAGAGAGAGAGGGAGAGAGAGAGAGAGCGAGACAGAGAGAGAGAGGAGTAAGCGAATGGCTGGTGCGGAAAGTCGAGGAGGTATACGGGAGAACAAGAAGCAAGGTAAGGGTGGGAGAAAGAGAAGGTAAATGGTGGCCACGTAGTTAGAGAGGTGAACAAGATAGTTGGATGTGCTTGGGGAATAGGAGAGAGAAAGTGGGGAGATGAGTTCAGGGGGAGAATGATGATGATTTAGAGCATGGTAGAGAGCGTGCTGATGTATGGGACAGAGATCTGGAGATGTAAGGAACAAGAGGAGATGAAGAGAGTGTGCAAGAAAAATATTTGAGATGAGGGCTAGGAGTGGACAGAGAATCACCGGGGTACATAGTGAGAGAAGAGTGCAAGAGGAGCAAGCTGAAATTGAAAGCGGGAAGGAGAGCGGCAAAGTGCAAGGACAGAATGGGCGAAAGGGAAGAGTGCAGGATACTGTCTGAGTGTTATAGAGCAAAGAAAAAGCACGAGGATGAGAAGGAAAGAGAGAAGTACTGCAGGAGGAACGGGTAGGCCAATGGTGAAGTGGAAAGAATGAGAGCGGAAGGAAGATGGACGAGTGCGGAGCTGAGCGAGAGGGGCACGGATAAGCAAGAGAGAAGGGAGAGAATCAGAGAATTCAGGTACAACAGGGAGTATGAGAGATGCATGACAGAGGATGTTCCGGTGTACCTGGAGAGAGATAAGGCCAGAGAATAATGGCGAGATTCAGATGCGGGAACGAGGAGAGAGGTAATAGGTATTGGACGGAAGAGGAGACGAGAAGGTGCAGGATGTGCAGAGCGGAGAGTGAGACCATTGAGCACATGTGAAGCGGATGCGGCGAAATGAGAGAGAGGGAGGCAAAGAAGCGGGAAGAAATACTGAAAGAAGACGGAAGAGACATAGGATGGATGAAAGAGATATGTTTGTAATGAGAAATCGGAAAGTCCGTAGGGCAAATAAAGCATTTTCACAAAATTAAATTTTAGTTCAGAAAAGTCAAACCAAATTGACATTTACTTAGATTTTTTAAGAAATAAATAATGTGCAATAGTGAAATAGAGTGTACCCCGCTCCCAAAATTGTGGGAATCAGCACAAATCTGTTACCTGAGAAAAGCAAACTACGATACCGAAAAAACTTACAGAGATTTTCGCGATTGGTGCGACAGGATTAGTAATGATTTAAAAAAAAAATGTTTTAATAATAAAAAATAGAATATTATATTGTAGTTTCAATTTGGTTGTAGGTCGTAAAATTTTATGGTACTTTAAGTTAAAGATCTTGCAGGGCTTATAAATCCTAGTTTACCACTAGCAGGTAATATGTTAAGCAGGGTTGCATTGTACATTTGGTATATTTGCATTGTACGGCAAACGGCACGCGCCGCTTCCCAACCTTTTCAAACCCAACCATTGTGCCCGTTAATCGCTCATAATATCCAATAAAATTTTACGACCTACAACCAAATTGAAACTACAGTACAAGACGGTAAAATTTAATTATCTTGTCGAACGTAATTACTAATAAGGGTCTCGACTATAAAAACGCTCTCGAAGATAAAATACAATTTACAAATTTTCAAATTCTTTTACTGTAGGTGTTAAATTTATGTTACTAATAAATTACATACTTGGTGCAGTTAGTATTCCATTACCAAATAGCGGCTCAATGAAACTGTACAACGATCCTTTGGCAAGACATTGCTTCAGAACATATTCTAGAACATCTGAATCGGTAACTATAATGAATAAATAGGGACCCATCCAGATTTTTCCAACTGGTCCATATTTCTCCGCCACTTCCATTGATTTAAGAAACCATTCTTCCAAGAAAAGTTATTTAAGTAAGTATATATTTTCAAACACTCTCACATTGGTTTACCATCTGGACCTTTGACGATAAGATGAATGCTTCCCAAAAATGGTAAAGCAAAAGGTCCCTTCAACTTTGCAGCATGATAGTACAATTTTCTTCTTTTCCAACAGTAATTAATAATAAACAACACTAACACCACTGATGATAAATGAAACAGAACACTACTGACGTTAGAATTATTTTCCTCCATGACGACATCCATTAAAATTCAGAATCTCTTTCACGTCTACTATGAAATTAAATATTTCTTGTGGAGTATCCACCAATTTATATAATCGCGTAAACGGAACAAAAATCAAGTATTTTGTTAGAGGCCAACCGCTTCCTTGCTTCGGACAGTTTTTCGGTATAAACATACCGCGGACACGGTAATAATTAATATACATGGTGGCCCAAGGAAAAGTATCCACCTAGATCCTAGATTATCTTGAAAACTATAGACTTCGGGGGAAAATTTCGAAACAGGTTAATTTTGATATCGAAAGTGACACATAATAGTGACGAATCAGCGGCCCAATATCACCCTCTTGCAAGATGAAAGCATTTTCAATTCTCTTGATTGGGACATCAACATTTTTGAGTTTTACCTGATATCACTGGAGAAAGTACACTGTGAAGTGTGGTCAAGTGATACATCATTTTAAAGCAATTCCAATTATCTTTAAAATAGTATCATAACTTTATTGCTATTTATGTAGCATCAGTAAATAGAACGCTGGTGATTGAAATGTAAATGGTTTTCATCCTATTATTGACTATAAGTTCTGCAAATTGTTAGAAGCGAGCTGGACGAGGATGTTTTTATTGTATGCAGGCAAATGCTTCAGTTTGAAAATTTAATAATATTACGAGTACCTAAATAGTAAATAAATTGTGGTGTTGTTTTATTTATAGACAATTTAAATTGCGTGAAATTGTTGTATGAGTTCACAATTGTTTAAATTATATGTCATTCAATCCCTGTTATCCATAATACCGGGTGTATTTTAATAATTGGGAGAAATTTAGTGAGTTTGCATTCTGGAATAATTGGTACTGCTAGTCATTTGTCAAAAAGTTGTCTGTTGATTCGAACAAAAATAATTTCAGTCATTAAAAGTCACGCGGTAGTTCGCGAGACAGTAGCCACCTTGTCAAAAAATCAAGTTGCACTGCTGAATTTATCGCCGACACGTGTGCCTTGGGATATCAAAATTGACCTACTTCGGCGTTTGTCATGTAAATCTTTAGTTTTCAGAATAATGCAGGTGAATAATTTACGTCGGGTCACCCGGTATAATGATTTGAGCAGATTCTTAAAGTTAAAATTAAAACTTAATTAATTATTCCAGTTTCTTGCATGTTTAATTCTTTATTATACAGGCTGTAACAAAAATAAGTGCATTTATTTTAACTCGTAATAGTACTCATCAATTACAACAACTTTTCTAAATATTTTTTTTCGAAAACAAATTCATGTAGCTACCTACATTTCATAAAGAAATAAAACAAGGAGGTAACAAAAAACAAACGAAAGTGAGACATTTTTATGCATCAAATGCAATACGGGGGAAACAAAAACATTGAGTTTTTACGATTCCTGTTTAAAAAAATTGTTTAGATTTATAAAACTGCATTCAACGTGAACGTCACGTTAAAAAAAATGGGGGGACAAATGGTAATTCAGTTTTGCAAATTCCCAGAAATTTTATTTAGAAAAGTTATTGTAATTGATGAGTACTATTACCAGTTAAAATAAATGCACTTGTTTTTGTTACACCCTGTATTTGTCCTACTAGTCTAGTAAATACAATTATGCTAAAGACGAAATAATTTTGCAACAACGAATGAAAAAAACGGGAATCGTTCTTGAAAACTACTTTTTATAACGCGCTAGTTAAACCCATATTGATGTTTTGATCAACTAGGTATATGGAACCCGTTTTTTGATATTCATATTAATAGAACTCTTTATCGTTTATATTATATAACGTGTAACAGAAATAAGTACATTAATTTTAACCGGTAACAGAACTCATCATGATGAACAATTTTTCTATGTACCACTTTTTCGAAATCGGCAATTTTTTTTAACATTTTCCCCCCCATAAATTAACGAGCCGTTCAGCCGCATTAGTAAACATTCTAAGCACAGCGACCAGGTAGCGTGGTCTCCAGTGGCGGGTGGCGAAATTCGTGAAACATTTTAAACAATTTTAACTCATTAACAAGAACGTTTACAAAAAAATTTTATTTAGAAAACTTGTTGTTCTTGATGAGTTTTATTACCAGTTAAAATGAATGTACTTATTTCTGTTACACGTTGTATAAAATTATACAGGGTATTTCACGAGTGATAGTGAGCCTGACGGAATAATAAATTCAACCCACAATACATTTTCAAAAAAGCCGGACATTTTAATTTCAGTAGCCAGCTTTTTTCGGAAATATAGTGTGAGTTGCATTTTAAATTACGTCAGGCTTATTATCACTCGTGAAATATCCTGTATATATATATATACAGTTACTCCTGCAGCTCTGAACTGATGTCAGTCAGGTCACAACACAACGTACAATGAAAATTTAAAACTGATAAGTGACGCTTGCCACGAACGTGACGCTGCCAGCTGCGAACGTGATGCATGAAACTAATTCACTGCTCAGTAATTAAATGTACGGTGTGATCAACAATGACTGAGTCTGTTGGCAATGAACCAGTTGAAAAGTTCTGGTGTTTTTTGTCTCGTAATTTGCGTTGGCTGAATTTTTTAACTTGAGACGACGTTAAAAACAGTTTTGGTTATGCCGGTTATGTTTATGCTATTAAA
Organism: Tenebrio molitor; assembly: GCF_963966145.1. Taxonomy (NCBI): domain Eukaryota; kingdom Metazoa; phylum Arthropoda; class Insecta; order Coleoptera; family Tenebrionidae; genus Tenebrio; species Tenebrio molitor. Next base: position 21,880,831 of record NC_091049.1, read on the forward strand.
AAAATGAATCTTTGATGGTAAATTTAAAATTTGCCAAATTTCATTGTTACCAACAGACTAGGTCATTCTCAAGGGCGTAGCAATGATTTTTTGCTGGGGTGGGCCAGATTTTAAACCACAGACAGACGATAGATAGATATTGCAGATGTATATTGTTTTTAATGTGTTTTACTTTTATTCTGGGGTGGGCCAGAAGGATTCTGGGGTGGGCCGGGCCCACCTGGCCCCCCCCTTTGCTACGCCCATGGTCATTCTTGATCACACCGTATGTGGTGCGCCTAAAGAAGTTTTCACTTCACTAATTTGCCTCCATTTTGACGAATGCGACGTCATCAATTGCGATGTCATTATAGACATCTTACGAAAGTTTATAGGTTGGCAAAACTTAATGTGGAATTATCTTGTCATGCATATCAGTTTAAATTAGAAAATATGCCAAGAACAGGAAGTGTGCAGTGAAAAAATTTGACCATAGTTTTTGCAATTTTTAGGTATTTCAGGGAGCCTGCGTGCAAGATTACCTTGATTATCTGCCATATTCGTATTTCGTGATAAAATTTGGATAAAACAAAAGGCGACTAGATCAAAGTTTAAAATTAGTTTAAAATCAAGACATTACCAACCATTACCATTACCATTACCATTACCAAAAAAAAACTCGTTTCATCAGACCTTGAATGAAACTTGTTTTTAATACACTATTATGAAGGAATTCAATGAACCAGTCTCAATCTTTATTGGTGTTATTTCACTAAATTTTGCAATTTATTTGACAGTGTCAATTTGAACTTGCTGTTAGAACCGATATTGCTGTAAATGCGGCTACAACAAATGCCGTTAGTTGTAAACCTATTTCTGGAATAATATTAAAATTGTTGGATTTGCAGTAGGTACAGTCGTTAACCAAAATAAAATAGGACAAAGTAAATTCCGATTGTGTAATTCGATATTTTTGCGAAATCCATCTCTTAGGAAACAAAAGTGTCAAAAATAAAAAAACAATTCTGATAAATGTCATCATTCGACGATATTTCAAAAACTCACAATCACTCAATTGAACATAGTGATAGTGACGAGATGACAAGTAAAAAACACAACCTAACTTTTTGTAGATCAATCGTCAAGTCAAATCAAGTTGTAATCTGAGACACATACGCCTCAGTTACACTACACAAATCTTTAATTGTGAAACTGTCTAAAGTAACACTTTGTCCTATTTTATTTTGGTCAACGACTGTACATTATTTCCTAAGCGGGTCATTCCAGATAAAGATGCGTTCATAACAAAACAATTATATTAATTAATCCGTGCCATTCTTGGTGGAAATGAGTGGAAAGTATACTTTAAGTTTTGTACAGTTTTGAATATAATTATATAATTTTGGACAAATTATTATTCTATGAATTTGCAGTCGCCACGGAGAAAGATATTTTCAAAAAAGCGGCGCCGAAACTTTGTACCTCCCTCACAACCGAACCAGTGGCCTAACATCTTGCTTCTACCAATTTAGATTATCCGAACTGTAATTATCAGTAATCAATTAATCATTTATCACTGGACAACTACGCATCATGCAGATACATGTGTGTGGACTGCATGTCTAAGTTGTCACGATGAACATGAAGTTGTCACACATTTGATAGCATGACAATTAGTTGCTAACAGCAACCCCCGAAAACAACCCCAAATGTCAGAATCATGAGAACAATAGGATTTTTCGGTCTACGCCCAGGCCGCTATAGACATTCTGACTATCTAGCAAGTCGTGAGCATAAACATACCCGACATAACCTAATTTTTTTTTAATGTCGTGTCAAGTTAAAATATTCAGTCAGTGCCAATTACGAAACAGAAAAACACCAATATTGTATGTGATCCTCTTGCATTTATCGATTGGGGAAACGTGTTCTCGTCAAGGCGATCTATTACAAACTTATTATAAAATAACTTCATTTATTATTCATTACTTGGGAGCCTTCGCCGTCGGGGAAGCTACCGCCAGTGTCCATCGCACTAAATTAGCTGTGGTCCGGCGTAAGTGCACAAGCAGCCGCGTCACCCGTAAACGGGACAGTGACCAAACTAGGCCAGCTGACACGTGAAGAGAGGTACCCTATAAGTCTGTTAGAACCTTTTTCCCTTTTATTTTCGATCACCGGAGTAGAACAGGCTTTGACTGAAGGTTTCCAGGGCATCGCGTCGTGTTCAATTTATATTGTGGGATAATTCAAATCTAAACCGGATCACATAGTTCGCATCTCAAACTCTCATAATGCTGTTCGCGCCATAAACTTCTGTATTTACCTACCCAGTTTAGTCATTGTTCCGGAGTCAGTTCCAAATTCGCAGGCTGCGAGTCAAATATCATGGAGTAAAACCACCAACTTCTGTTATTAAATTCATTTATTTATTTTTACCCTTTGTTGGGACCAAACACCACCATAAACGATTATTTGTTAAGTAAAATTTAAGGAAGTGTGTTTGTTGGACAGTCGTTTTGGTCGTAGTTCATCGTGTTTTTTGTTCTCATTTTATTATTTCACTCAAAAACTATGATATGGTATCTAAAACCTTTTTGTACATAATAATTATTTTGTCTTTCATAAATAAACTCAACAGTTCAATGTCAAATTTTGGCGGGAGGTTGAGCCAACCCAAAAAATTAAACTTTTTCTAGGGATTTCTTTTTTTCTGCCAACATAATTCAACAGGTGGTGGATTTTTGATTTTGAAACAGATTATAAATATCTGTATAATTATGGTATACCCCTTTGATGAGATATTTTAAAATAATCAACTTATCAACTGATTTTTTAAAACCATAATGTCAAATGGATTTTTTTGCAAAAATAAATCTCTACTGGATAACCCGAGATTCACTATTCTCGACGTAACCTTTTACAGTCTACGCACATAGTATTGCACCACTACACATGGTTACTTTATCAGCACATATTGGCGACATACACAGCTCAAATTTATTATTGAACTAAAATTAACTCTGCTAAAAATTAAGTAATTTGACCTTGATGAGGAAAATCCAACGGGAATGAATTTTATTGTGAAATTGTTTTAAGTGTCACAAAATGCTCATTGTGACATAGAAATAGATTTATTTTTATTGAGAGTACCTACATAATACGGTGCGATCAACAATTACTTAGATAAAGGGCGGCTATGACTTTGACAGTCTTAGATTTTTCGTATCTTTGCTAATTCAGCTAATAAACGTCAAACTGTCACTATTAACCAAATTTTAACGCAAAAGTGGTTTTTACTTCAGGACATAAAAGATAAACCTTACTTTGGTAATAGTGTTTTCAATAACGAAAAATTGACATACAGCGTTGTTGCCTATTTGGCCCAATTTCGGCAAAAGTTTCCAAATTTAAATTGAAACGGGTATATGCAACCAGAAATACTTCCTTCCTTGTCGACATAAGGCCAAGATTTCAACGCCTTCTTTGATCGAAATAATTGTTGATCGCACGGTAGGTATATAAAATGTATCTAACGGAAATTGTCGAAAAAAAATGTAAACAATTGTACTAAATATATGTCGTTTAAATTTGTTAAATAGATATAAAATAAATTACGAGTAAATTCAACTCGTAAAATGAATTATTAATAATGCAAAAGTTGTTTGAAAATTATCCACCTAATTATTATACTCGTATAGAATTAAAAAGAAAATGTACAATCGATTAATATGACTAACTTAAAAATATTGCTGATACAAAAATCTTCAAATTATTTTTTTCTAAGTTTAAGAGTTACTCCGTAGCCATTCTTACTAGCAATTACTACATTGATACGAAGCTTAATACTTTCAATAGATTTGTGTTGAGTTGAAATAATTCGGAAATTTCTTATTATATTTGATAAAGATACTTTCATTGACATCATGGCAAATGACATTCCTGTAAAGGCAAAAAATTTAAAATATAAAATTTTTTAATGAAACATATTTTACCAATACAATTTCTCGGAGGAATGCTAAAGGGCATAAATGAATAACGAGGTCTTTTTTCAATTTCTTCTGGCAGGAATCTGTCAGGATCAAATTTTAGTGGATCTGGCCAATGTATGGGATTCCTGTGTATAAAATGTATAGGAATTAATAATTCGCTACCTTGGGGGATGACAATGTCACCTACAACATATTCATTACACTTCAGCAGTTAAAAGCGTTAAAAAACTTACGTATTTTAATATCTTCCTGAACCTGTCTAAACAGAACAGGTCCTATTGGAAATAATCGCATGGTTTCTTTGATAACACGTTCCAAATAGTCCATTCGAGTTAAATCATCCAACGTAGGATCTCTGTCGGTATTTTCAAAGATGTCGCACATCTCTTTGTAAAGTTTTTCTTGAATACCTTGGTGCAAGGCTAACATTATAGTGGCAAAACTTAATGTGAGAGCTGTTGTGTCGCTGCCTGCTGCAATCATCGTTTGTGTTTCTGACACCATTTCCTGGTCAGTCCATTTACCCTCTTCTTGAGTAATTTTCATTAAATTACTTAAATAATTTTTATTATTGCAACTATCGGCGACTTCATCCTTATTACACTTTTTTCTTTCAAGAATCTAAAAGTAATAGGTACAGTCGCGAGCAATAAATTTTGGTCGTCAAGGTCATTCTTTGACGCAATCGAAAATGCTCCATTGTAAAACAGTCGTAAATATCATAACCTATCATCATGTTGTATGACATTAATTGTCATTTTTTTCTTAATTTTTTGACACTTTGTTGAGGTGGGAATAATCCAGCAGGGAAATTTTTAAAATTTGTGACAATCTAACCAAATTTTGAAATGACATTGACGACCAAAATTTATTGCTCGCGACAGTACATTTAGAAATAAATTATTTAATCTACAATCACTATATTATAATTCAATTGCTTGGCAACCTTTAATGTGGTCTATAAAACTTTAGTGTTTTATAAGTCATAAAACACGCCATAAAACACTCAAAATGAAATTTTAGTGATTTTTGAGGTGACAGCCGCTGTCAGAGTGAAATGTCAAATTAATTTTGGATGACATGAGATAAAATTTCGGCGATTCTGATTCGAGTGTGATTGTGGATAAAACGTTGTATTGCATGCGTGTTTTAGATAGCATTTTATTCACTTAAGAAAATTAAACGCTCGAGCAAGCTCTGGTGTTGCGTGAATAAAATGCTATCTAAAACACTTATACAATAAATAACTAATTGAAGCGTCATTTGTACTCGCCTTTCTGACGTAAGCATCAGTCATTGTGTTAAGGTGATCCAATTTTTTCTCATATCCAAACAACCTCCACACAAGATTAATTTGTAACATTGGATTAAAGATACGTTTGCCTAGGTAAGATGCCCCTCTAAAACAATTAAGTTAAAACTCTGTGAACAATTATTATAGTTTATTTAGTTTACTCAGCAATCCACAACAAATACTCGTTTTGATAATTGAAATCGGCCGAATCTACCCCCATACATGTGTCTACAATAATAACACGTTAGAACAAAAATTTTTGCGATATAATATTGTAAAATTCTAACTAACCACAAATAATTTTAAATGTAGATTCGCAATATCGTGTAAAGATGTTTGTTTCACAATTAACGTAGTTTTTTTTTAAGTTGGCGATTAATTCATTTGAACGTCCCACAAAAATGTCAAAATACGAATTCAAAATGCTTTGATTAAATGTTTGATTGATTATCTTTCTATGGGTTCTCCATGTTGAAACTGAAACAGAATTAACATTGTGACAAAAGTATTATATACTATTTTCAAATTAGGAAGTCTGGTCAGTTGTTAAAATGTCAAAACACCAAAAGGACTAATCAGGGTGCAGGGTGGAGATGGGTTCGGTTTTCCGTAAGAACGGTGATAAACGAAAGTCAACCTTATAGCCACTGGTTGTAAAATCTACAATTCAATACGGTCGATCCTTATGGGAAAAGTGTTCATGAATATCTCACAACTTTAAAAGACAGAAGTTTCAAAACAATTTTTTTTTTTTAAATCTAACAGCAGTATTTGTTATTTATGATATGTAGTACAAAAATATTATATCATATCAACAACACATAAGTACCTACAATATTTACAATTAGACGATACTTGTTGTACCTACCTATACTACCGAAACAGTAAGCAGATTGACTTAATCTTTTCCAAATCTTCTAAAAAAAGGTAAATTTCTTTTCGAGACAGTAGGCTTTCAAATCAACTTAATCTTTTCCTAATTATTTAATTTTAAGAAAAGATAAATTTATGGTCATAACGGGGAAAATAGTGTGGGGATGAAAGTGTAAAGTCCATTCGTTATATCGTTGGAAGAAGATGACTCCGACGAGTGTTATTCGGACTCCGAAGATGAAAATTAATTTCATTAATTTTTATAAAATTCAAATAAAGTCTATATTAAAGTTGCTATAAATTTTAATTTTTAAACTTCAATGTGATCTACTTGTTGGGTGCCGCTGAAATAACTCGGGGCGCTTTCTAATGTACCTGGCTTCAACCCCACCCACGATGGCCAAACTCCAACTGCAGTCTCTCCATAAGTTCCGTAGCAATGAAAAGTGGACTCTATTGTTAAAAATATAAGGTATACAATGTTTTCAAAATTCAGCTTATGGGAATTTGCCCCTCCTTGATGGCTTTACAATATATTTTAAAATATATGGGGCTTCCTCGGTTGAAAATACTATAATATACATAATACAAGTGTGTAGCTATACAGGGTGTTATGGAAGTCCACGCAATAAATTTTATCACCAATGGAATTGAACTCTTTAAAATAAAGATTTTTGAAGTGAAAACTTCTTTAGGTGCGCCACATACATTTTGTTCCCGGGCAGTGAATTAGTTTTATGCGACACGGTAAAATTATTCGCAGGACAAACGAAAATCGTTCGCAGCACGACACGGCAAGCTAAAATCAAGGGAGTCGAGTTTTTTTAGCGGAGCGAGCGAAAACAGTCAACTGTGCGTCACTTGTCAATTTTAAATTTTCATTGTACGTTGTGTTGTGACTTGACTGACCTCAGTGCAGAGCTGCAGGAATAACTGTATATATATACAGGCTTTTTCACGAGTGATAATAAGCCTGACGTAATTTAAAATGCAACCCACACTATATTTCCGAAAAAAGCTGGCTACTGAAATTAAAATATCCGGCTTTTTTTGAAAATGTATTGTGGGTTGAATTTATTATTCCGTCAGGCTCATTATCGCTCGTGAAATACCCTGTATTGTTTTATATAATATAAACGATAAAGACACGACAAATATTGTAAGTTTACAGATGAATGTAGGATTTATTACGCAATCCTCAATTATAGGGCTTCAACAATTCATCTATTGGAAAAATTTGTGTAGCAAAATGTGAAGAGGAAAATGGACAAATTATCATAATACAGGGTATTGTTATTGCTATGAAAACTTGTGTTATGCTCAATATCATCGTCAAGAGAATAAAACTTAAACATCCAAACCTAACCTCACAAATTTTGCTAGAGTGTACCTCTAAAAGCGGACGCATTTGCAGTTTCTATTGAAAAATACAGATTTTTGATGTTGATTTAAAAACAGCATTGGATTTAAATAATATTAATTATTATTTATGTCTTGCTCCTTATTCCTCCAAGTCATCCATAATGATATATTTTTTTCATGCCGCCCCGTTATCGACGGTTTTGCATGATTCAAAATTCGCCGGGAACGTTAAATTCCCGGCCTAGTACTTATAAAAGTGACCTTGACTAGAGAATAAGCAGGCAGCATTGAATATAGCCAACGGACTCCGTTTCGGCTCAAGGACGCGAGGGTCGCCGGTTCGATTCCGCTTGTGAAACAAATTTTTTACTTTTAAAAAATGATTTAAATCTGTCGGCATGAAAAATTTTGTGGATTACACGTCCAGAAAATGTTTTGCGAGTGCTCGTGTTGCTTCGCCTCGGCTACGCAATATCACTCACACTCGCAAAATATCATTTTCTGGACTTGTGATCCAAATAACTATTATAGAATAGGAACATATTACTTAAAATCAGTAACGAGCATCATAGAAGTTTTCATTTCTGTCGTGCGGTCACTGTTTTTTACATATTGATCTTTTTATAGTTTTTTTTACATTTTTTTACACTTTTAAAAGTAACATCTAGATTTTTCAAATTCTTTTACAATAGGTATTAAATTTATGTTACTAATAAATTACATACTTGGTGCAGTTAGTATTCCATTACCAAATGTCGGTTCAAGAAATTTGTACAACGACCCTTTAGCAAGACATTGCTTCATAACATATTCTACAACATCTGAATCGGAAACTGTAATGAATAAATAGGAACCCAGCCAAATTTTTCCAATTGGTCCATATTTCTCGGCCACTTCCATTGATTTAAGAAACCATTCTTACAAGAAAAGTTGGTTAGGTATATATTTTCTGACATTCTCATCTTGTTTTACCATCTGAACCTTTGGCGAATAGATGAATGCTTCCCAAAAATGGTAAAGCAAAAGGTCCATTTATCTTTGAGGCATGATAGTACAACTTTCTTCTTTTCCAACAATAATTAATAATAAACAACACTAACACCACTGATGATAAATGTAACAGAACACTACTGACGTTAAAATTATCTTCCTTTATGACCATATTCATTTATTTAAATCAAAGGTCAGAATCTGTTTTACGTCTAATGTTACTATGAAATGAAATATTTTTTGTGAAGTATCCATCTATTTATATTATCGTAAAAAGAACAAAATTTAAGTATTTTGTTAGAAGACAACAGCGTCCTTGATTCGGAGAGTTTTTCGGTGTAAACATGCCACGGAGAAATAAAACAAATATTATAAATAGTAATAATAAAATTTTCTCTAGACCAGACGGTAATAATTAATATACAGGGTGGTCCAAGGTAATGTATCCACCTGGATTATCTTGAAAACTACACACCTCGAGGTGAAATTTCGAAACAGGTTAATTTTGATATCGAAAAGGACACATAATAGTGACGAACTCAGCGGCCCAACGTCATCTTCAGGTCAGGCTTACCACACTCTTGCATTTAAATTCTCTTCGTAAGGATACCAACATTTTAGGGTTTTACCTGATATTACTGGAGAAAATACACCGTGAAGTGTGTGCGGGCAAATGCTTCAGTTTGAAAATTTAATACTGTTACCTAAACAGTAAATAAATTGTGGTATTGTACAATTTAAATTACCTGAAAATGTTCAAAATTGTTCCTTGGGAAATTTTTCTAATAAAATTGAAAAAAAACAAAAATGTTTGGTATTTTTATAAAGAGAATTTAAATAGTGTTAAAATGATACGTTATTCAACCCCTGTTCTCTATAATACTTGGTGAGACAGTGGCCACTTTGTCAAAAAATGAAGTTACACTGATGAATTTGTCACTGAAATGAATTTTAATAAGAATGGCTTGTTTGCGAATGTAATTATATAATAATTGCCGGCTACATTCATATTACAATTTACTCGTACATTCCATCATTGTCCTAGACAACGACTTTTGACTTAGGTATCCATAGGTGATACCTTGGGCCTCCATCACACTATGTAGTCATGATATTTAATTTTTTATTTGTAAATAACATGTTACGATTTTGGATGGCTAATGTATGGAAAGGATGCCCAACTGCAAGGCTTGCCCAGAAAAGATTATAAGGATTACTTGGACTTCAAGTTTACAGTGGCCAAGTAACTATTGTCACAATTTGCACGACCCTCAAGTGATGGAAGTGCTGCTAATGAATCTTATAACGATGACGGTAATGGGCCGCCTGCACTCAAGAAAGCCAGAAAACCTCAACAAAACCTCAGCTCGTACAAGTACAGGTTGATTCACGTAGCCCGTTCATTAGAAACTTTTTCATATTAATATGAAAATTGGTAGTTGACAAAAAAGATGACAGGTCAAAAACGATGACAGATAAGTGTTGATAAAAAGACGTTCTAAACTCAAAATTTAACGTAGAATCGAAACGTGAAGTCAAAATGAGGCCTTTCCATTTAAAAAAATTAAGATGGTGTCGATTTCTGGTATTTTCAGAAGTGCCACCATTTTGAACATATTTCATTTGAACTTAGAGTAGTCGATTGTAGTCAACTACCAATTTTCATATTAATATGATTTGGGGAAATCAGAAAGTTTCTAATGAACGGGCTACGTGAATCAGCCTGTATATCCCTTAAAAGTCCGCTTTATTTAATGTGTAAAAATGCTAATGATTCGTGTGCTGACTGTGACTTATTTGTAACTAAATTATTTCACACGATATCTGGATATTTGCACCGTTTACCGCCTTTACCTGTTTAATTAATGGCCAGTATTACATTTGTTTTGCTATGATTTGTTTTTATTATAAGTTGATAGTTATTTTTCCTGTCTAAGGTATTCAAAAAGGTCGCACAATAATATTTTTTTCCGGAGCTGGCTTGACCCGACAATCATTTATACAGCATGATCACGAACAGTGTCTGATTTGTTTACAAAAATATAATTATTTTGACACAATTGTTTAATTTTTTTGTAATCAGATTACTATGATCACAAAATTTTATTCAAATGAAAAAACAGCGAAGTATTGTATGCGAGAGTAATTTATGTTGCAGGAATAAAGGCGCTAAATCAGACACTATTCGTGAATCACATTATAGATACCCTGTATACCATTCTCCCATCATCAGGTTAATTTAGTTTTTTAGCATTCTCAAATTTGTGGCATATTTGTAATTAAAGGGCGAGAATTGCAAATTAGAAACAGAGCGCTTTATCGTAGAAAACAACTAGAATCGTTTGCACTTCTAGTTAGAAAAGTAACAAAGCAAAGTAGAAAGGGACTGGGTAGAAAACACAGATAACAGGGTAACGGTAAAGCCAGGTAGTCGTAAAAATCAGAGGTGTGAGTGAGAGAGAGAGGGAGAATGAAAATTACGAATTAATTAGAACAGTTTTGGGGAATCAAACCAATGTTGAACAATTTTTAGAAGTAGCAGAACAACGGAATTTAGTTGCATGACATGGCATTTGCGTAACAGCGTTTTTCAAGTCCATGTAAGAACAATTAAACGAGATAGAAAATCTTTATACCGATTTATTTATTATGTCTGGTAGGATACAGTAAACGCACGTGACTTCACGTGATGCTTAGACAATAGCGAAGGGAGAATGTCTCCCTTCTTAACATTTTTAGCTTATATACTACCCCCTTCTCCGATATTTCACCACTGTGGCCACGTACACAAAAATGTTGCCAGGCCAAGGATATGACCATATCAACTATCACACCACCGTGTTTTCCACCACCGGAAGGGGTGAGGGTGATTTCACATCGTCTTCCACGTCGACATCCACGTCGACTTGATGACAACGACGAATTGTGTTGCATTATGTCGCAATTTCATGGAGTCGAAGATTTTCTTACAACCAATTTAGGTTTCACAATAATGTTAATTTGTGTTATTTTAATTCTGTTTGTTTCATTTTAATTCTGTTTAATTCTTGGTGCTGATTTTTATTATTGTATAGAGTCAGTAATTCAGTGTTCCTGTTAATTCTGTTTGTTCCATTTTTAATTGTGTTTGTTTCTTGATGTTGAGGTTTATTATTATATAAAGTCAGTAATTTAGTGTTCTTTTTCAGAGTTCTAATTCAACAACAAATTATGTACATTCGGTCTAGTCCTAACAAAAGTCTAAATTTAAACATGTAAAATAATGGTGGAAAACGGAAACTGTTATTTCAAAAGTTCTAGAGATATCAAAAAGGTGTCGCGATCAGCGTAAAGTAGAACCGAGCTGATTGGTCACTTTGGTCAAGTAGGGGTTGCGAAAGTGGGGTGCGCCAGAAATGATAAAACCTAATGCGGAACAGGAAACAAGGCTTTTTTGATTCACTCGGGGTTTGATCTTCAAAGTAGCCGGAGGTACGTTCGGTACCTCCAGCAGCCATTTTGTGACCACGTGCTTTACATTTACAAGGTAAATTATTTTTCTAATTCTTGTACTTATATTGTAGTCGCGGCTTAATTATTCACACAACATTAGTTCACCATCGTGTTAACGTAAAAATTATATTATTTTCTTTGAGTATTTGATGACCACGTGACTCTTTAGAATCTTGAATTAATTTCTTTATCGCGAAGTATGTGATCTTCTTGCATTTATCGACTGGGGAAACGTGTTCTCGCCAAGGCGATCTATCGCAAACTTAATATAAAATAGCTTCACTAATTATTCATTACTTGGGGACCTTCGACGTCGGGGAAGCTACCGCCAGTGTCCGTCGCACTTAATTAGCTGTGGTCCGGCGTAAGTGCACAAACAACCGCGTCACCCGTAAACGGGACAGTGACCAAACTAGGCCAGCTGACATGTGAAGATGTTAGGTTATTATTTTTACCTGCACTGGTGAAAAATTAAATTTCCCAACTACTCCGGGGAAAATTTAAATAACGCTTTTTTGCGACTGATTGTCTCCTAGTCCGGCACACACACACACACTAACGTCTCGAGAGCAAGACTGTTGAAGAAAACAAATGCTGACTTACGAACACGGTGGTATACCAGGTGTTAGATAAAAACACAGATATTATTTACTAAGTTTAATCCTCGACTGCTAGACTTACAGTGTGACACATTAAATAAAATAAAATAACACCAACCTAGATGCCACTGCGGGCGATACACTGTAGTCTAATAAAAGGAGATAATAGAACTTAAACTCAAAATTATACACTGAATACAAAGTTAAAGTATTGACTCTTACGGTAAAACTTTAACAATTGAAAAGGTTCAAAATGAAATGAAATAAGGTGATGAGCCAAGAAGTAATCCAGAATTGAAACGCTGAAAGCGCTTAAACGACTAGCTAAATTCACAAAAAGTGCCGGTTCTACCAGGCTATACTCAAAGTTTAAACAATTAAATGAAGTTAAAAACGAAACATCCTTTACACCGGGTCTGAGGTTTGGAATTAAATTGGAGAGTCCAGGGAAAGTGAGCTGGAGGAAGGTCCTCCGAGTCCCTCTTCCGCCGCTGGTCTATCACGCCGTTCTTATCCTCGGAAAGTCCTCGGGGTCTTTCCTCCCCTCGACCCTTCCTAGGAATAAACGAAAGTAAGTGAGAGTTAGCCCCGGTGTAAAAAAAAAGATAATGAAATGAAATAAAAACTTTCCGAGTGCCAGCTGGCGCGTCGTTTCTGGCGAGGTCACTTCAGGTCTGATAGCGCGAAACTATGTAAAAGAAATGGCCAAAATGGCGGACAGAAAAAGAAAGACGCTGAAGGACCTTGCCAGAGAAGAGTGCTCTCTGGTGGGATTCTGGGGGATGACGCCGGCCCAACAGGGTGGTGAACATGATCCGCTGACGCGTAGGGTCGTTGACCCTCGTGAAGGAAGCCTAAATCCGCCGCAACGTACGGTTGGAGCTCCTCCTGGACGATTTCCCAGCCGCTTCGGTCTTCCTCCACGGGTTCGCCAGCACCTGTTGCACTGAGAAAACACCCCCTAATCTCCCCCTTTGAGCACAAACACACACACACGGATTCGGTCGTAAACCTCTACCGAGAACTAGTCGAGAACCTCAAAAATGGCGTCCGTTCCACCCTTTATATCTTATCTCCTCCTCTCGCAAAATTGGTCGCGGCCGGCACCGGAAGTCGGGGTCCGAGAGCCCGTTCTGGAACGTTCGCGAACCTTCTAGCATTTACGATTTGCCGCGAAATTTAAATCGTAACAGTACCCTATAAGTCTGTTAGAACCTTTTTCCCTTTTATTTTCAATCACCGGAGTAGACCAGGCTTTGACTGAAGGTTTCCAGGGCATCGCGTCCTGTTCAATTTATTTGAGGAAATAATTCAAATCTAAATCGGATCACATAGTTCGCATCTCAAACTCGTATAATGCAGTTCGCGCCAGAAACTTCTGTATTTGCCAGCTTAGTTATTTATTCATGAGTCAAATCTCAATTCACGAGCCGCGAATCAAATCTACCTGAGTCAAATGTCCACCAACTTCTGTTATTAAATTCATTTATTTATTTCTACCATTTCTACCATTTCTACCACCACACTCAATTATTTGTTAAATAAAATTTAAGTTAAGTGAACCGTGCTCAATCGTTTTAATTCTATTTTTGAAAACCTTCCGAAGGTACAGCCTCTCGTTAGAATCTAATTAAACAACGTAAAATTCATAAATATTTCTTTTCTCATTATTTTTGTTTTGTATTTTTCCGCAAAAATTTCATCCTAGGGAATGCGGCAACCAACAATACACCAAATGAGAGAGGAAAGTTTCATCGAGGAAAACTCGAGGAAGTCGAAACGTTTTAATACTTAAATTACAAGCTGTCGCAAAATCACTGAACATGTTTGTAATAGTCGATTCTAATCTAATGGTAAGACAAAAAGTGTACGACAATTATGTCGCAAAAAATATCCCTTGTGCAATGATAAACCACAGTGTAATGTTTTTGGTCAGACATGGCAATAAACAGTTGTGGCTTATTAAATTTATGGATAGACAATGTAAACAAAATAAATCTCGATAACTGAACTGTTCCTATGGTGTATATTGCTTAGATCAAGACGTATAAAAAAAAGGGACGTAAGCTTTCAATTCTGGTAGAATTTTACTAGAAAACAATTATTTTAACAAATGGAAAGAGCCGCAACAGTATATCAAATATTTCTAACAGAAATTGATGAAAAAAAAATAATTAAAAACTTATACTAAATAGATATCGTTTAAATTCGTCCAAAATCTCAAAGCCTTGTTTGATCTAAATAATTGCTGATGGCACGGTATAAATTTAATAAATCAGAAAATTTACAATCGATTAATACGATTGGCTTAAAAATATTGCTGACACGAAAATTTTCAAATTATTTTTTTCTAGGTTTAAAGGTTCTCCGTAACCATCCCCACTGGCAAGTACTACATTGATACGAAGTTTAATACTTTCAACAGATTTGTGTTGAGTTGAAGTAATTCTGAAATTTCTTATTATACTTATTTGGTAAAGCAACTTTCATTGGCATCATGGCAAATGACATCCCTGAAAAGACAAAAAAATTAAGATATGAAAAAATTTAATGGAAAATATTTTACCAATACAATTTCTCGGGGGAATGCTAAAGGGCATAAACGAATAACGAGGTCTTTTTTCAATTTCTTCTGGCAGAAATCTGTCAGGATCAAATTTTAGTGGATCTGGCCAATGTATGGGATTCCTATGTATAAAATTTATAGGAATAAATAATTCGCTGCCTTGGGGGATCACAATGTCACCTACAACATATTCATTACAGTTCAGCAGTTAAAAGCGTTGAAAAACTTACGTATTTTAATATCTTCGTGAACCTGTCTCAATAGAGCAGGTGCAACTGGAAATAATGTCATGGTTTCTTTAATAACACGTTCCATTCGAGTTAAATCATCCAACGTAGGATCTCTGTCGGTATTTCCAAGGATATGTCGCACATCTCTTTTCTTTTTCTTGAATACCTTGGTGCAAGGCTAACATTATAGTAGCAAAACTTAATGTGATAGCTGTTGTGTCGCTGCCTGTTGAAACCATCGTTTGTATTTCTTCCATCATTTCCTTGTCGGTCCATTTACCCTCTTCTTCAGTAAATTTTATAAAATTACTTATTCCTTATTAGAATTTTGTTTTCTTTCAACAATCTAAAACTAATTCATTTAACAATAAATAATTAGAACGTCATTTGTATTTGCCTTTCTGGCGTAATCATGACCCATTGCATAAAGCTGCTCCATTCTGATATCCCAACAACTTCCACACAAGATTAATTTGTAATATAGGATTAACGATACGTTTTCCTACATAAAACCCCTCTCTAAAACGATTAAATTAAAACTCTGTGGAAAATGATGGTTTATTTAATTTACTCAGCCATCCACGACAAACATTCGTTTTGGTGATTAAGATCGGTCGAATCTACCCCCATACATATGTCTGCAATAATAACACTTCAGAACAAAAAAAATTGCGATTTAATTGTAAAATGTTAACTAACCACAAAGAATTTTAAATGTAAATTCGCCATATCGTGTAAAGATATTTGTTTCACAATTAATGTAGTTCTTTTTTAGGTTAACTATTAATTCATTTGAACGTCTCACAAAAGAGTAAAAATACGAATTCAAAATGGGTTGATTAAATGTTTGATTTATAATTTTCCTATGGGTTCTCCATGTTGAAACTAAAACAGAATTAACACTTTCACAAACATATTAAAATACATATATACAGGGTGTATCTGAAATACATGTGTTAATTTTAACCAGTGGAAGAACCCGCCAATTTATGAAACATTTTGAAATTTGCTAAAGATTTCCAACATTTTTGGCCCCCTAAACGAGTCGTTTTATGTGATCAACTAGTCTCAATTTTTTTGTAACCATGAGAATTTTATTTAATGCTGATTCATTATTTAACTTTTTCTATAACAATGTACCTTTTCTGGCAAAGCCTCGTTTCTATCACAATAAAAAAATTCGCCCTTACCCATTGGCGGGTATACATTTTGATGGCTAACTTATTTCAATTTTTGAATTTTGTAACGCTTTTTCGTAAAAAAAATCATATAGAAAAAAGAGAGTGTGCTTAAGACCGCACGATAGAAGTGAAAACTTCTATGACGCTAGTAATTGATTTTAAGTAATAATATACCGGGTGTATTATGAAAAACCTTTTGTGCTATAACTTCCTTATATTTTATTCGATTTTAATATATGATATGTCAAACAAAATTGTTTTTGTATTTGAAACAATTGATGAAAAATTGCCAAGCAACATTTTCTACACCCTTTAAAATCTGTCAAAAGTCAAAAATTACGTCAAAATCTTGTCTTTATCTTTGTAAGTGTTTGTAAGGTTAGAAAGATAAACGTCAAAAATGTCACCTGCGTTTGTGCGAAAAGGGGTGATCAAAATTGGGGTGACCAAAATTCGGCGATAGTGCGCGTTTGTTCCATATGCGTCTACGTATTTACTTTTTTAGCCACGTTTAACATAGTTTTTTTCTTTTTTCTTGCAAACGAGATGTCTTTCAAGGACGAGTTTCTACCTACAACATTTTTTATTGACGGTCAATTTTTTGATATACATTTTATAAAGGCATGTAAAAATTACGTTGTTAAGACTTAGGTTATTGCATTAATGGGATTTTACTCTTCACCGTCTAAAATATCTGCATTTTAAATTTCATAAAAATCCGTTGGAAAATAACCGAGATATAAGGCTCGAAAATCTTAGTTGAGACACCCTGTATAATATGTCACACCAAAGTTAACCTATTTGTGACACAGCCCTAAATAAACGATGCAAAATTGTAGATTTTGAATTTATGTGATTGTCAGTGGCGGCTCGTCAGGGGTGGCAGGGTGGGCAGTGCCCACCCAAAACCAAATGACATATTTTTTTTAAATTTATGTATTTTAATGTTTAAATTTACCAATTATTTAATTGATGATTTGTTATTAGAAAGTAAATGTTTTTATAGGTACATCAAAACATTTCCAAGGCGAATTTTTGTCAGGGTAGACATGTCTTCCCTGAGAGGTGTTCGTTGAAATATGAAAGCTCTACGAGTATTATGGCTAACCGTGCGAAACTGCGAAAGAAAGAGACCGAAGTAGAAATGTTTGTTTAAGATTGAGTAATTAAGGCAAGACATGTCTGCCCTGAGTGAAAAGCATTCATTTGTACACATTTTATTAAATTTCTCGCAACCTGTTCAATTGATTTATTCCAAATTTTGTGTAATAATATTTAGGGCTAAGATACATTGAAATAACTAGTAATTGTGAGAAATTATTCACTTAATTTTAAATAAAAAAAATATTAAAATAATTTTTCTTTGACCAAGATTTAATTATTGCAAAACGCTGGCGTTATTCTTAAAAATATAAAAAAAAGTTATAAAAGAAAGTTGAATATCAGAGAAAAATCTTCAAAAACCTCCGCGACAGCATATGTCTAAAATAAACCATAAAGCTATTAAAACAATAATAAATAAATTCATTCGTATAATATTCGTAGCAGGCCAGACATGTCTTCCCTGTAACTTCGTCAAGAATCGGTACCTAATCGGTAACGTCCGCACAACTTAGTCGTTGGCAAGATCGTTGGTTTTCGTGCGGTAGTTCGTCAATTCGTCACGAAGAATTTGCGAGATTTAGTAAGAAATAATGGTGATTTGGTTAATTATTTAATGACAAACGCGTTTAATAAATTATCGTACGATGACAAAGTTTTTATTAAACAATTAGACAGGCGAACCCCTTCATTAAATTCATTCTAATCGTAAATTTAATTCATCGTGTCATTGGCTGACGGGTAGTGAAATCAAAAGTAATTTTTTTGCTGGCCCTGTTTTTTGTTCAACAATTCCAAATTAAAAAGCCCATCGTGTACGACAGGAGTCGATAATTTGAAGACGTTGCATCAATCGGTCGAAAAACACGGGAAATCTAAAGATCATACGTACGCGGCCTTAAAATTAAAATTATTTGGAAAGCAAAACATAGAAAATTCTTTGGAAAAGTAATCGGGAAATTAAAACGTCTCATCGATATGACAATTTTTTTGGGTACCCAAGAATTGAGCTTTCCGAGGTCACAATAAAAAAGAAGACTCGTCAAATCGCGGTAATTATAGGGAACTCTCGGAATTCTTGTCTTCTTATGATTCAACACAATAGATCAATTTCGACTAAATAATCTCAGTCAAATTTCGATAGAAAAAGAATTAATAAAATCATTGCGTAAAACGGATACATTTTTTGACCAGGTAATTGATTATTTCGCCGATCGATTTAATTTATAATTACTTATTTATAAAAAAATGCAACATCATTTTTTGTTTATTTAGAATTTATTGTATTTACTTTATTGAGAATTTATTTTTTGTTTTATGTTTATGGAAAATTTGTTATTTTTGTTAACTATATATTAACACTCTCATCACTTCCATAATAACAAATAACACTTCCTATTCCTAATTCCTTTCCCGGCAAGAGATTTTCTGAACCTTCCCGTAGGTTCTTGCTGGACACTGCAATTAGCAGTGACTAACACAGAAATTCCTTTCCAGCAATTACAACAAACATAATAAAAAATGTAATAATAACATTAAAATGTCTGCCCACCCAGCCAAAAATGTTACGAGCCGCCACTGGTGATTGTCATTTTTGTCCCAGTTTAATTTGTCCTTCGACTCTACCTATACAGGGTGTTTGAGGTATAAGGTAACAAACTTCTCCCGTGTAAAGAAATAGACAAAATAAGACTTTTATTCTAGTAACATTTTTTAATGTGTTATACTTTTCTAGTAATCATTTTTTCAATTTGAGGAACCACTGTTTGAGATTCACCGAAATTCTAAATTATAAAGGCGGCAGCTAAGGCATTTTCCTTTATAAATCTGTATTAGCTTGGTATTAATAATTACGTGTTTACAGATACGAACAGTGGCTCTCAAACAGTGGAAACAGAGTTTAGTTCAGCGTAATAAAAAAAGCAAATTGAAAAAAATGTCACTAAGAAAAGTTGTTCATTTAACCTAGCTGTGCATCTCAGAAAAGTTTGTTACCTTAAACACCAAACACCCTGTATACAGGGTGCGTCCTAAAAAACGTCGCAAGCCAGATATCCGTTATTTATGGCTCGATTTAAATAAAACAATAACTGGAGTAAATAACTTTAAAAACACTATAAGTACAACATAGATCTATTTTTTTCAAAAAGTCATTCAAGGTCAGATGATAGTCAACTTTGTTTTTAAAAAACAGCTTGGTATATCCTTTTATTCCGATTTTGAAATAAATTATTCTTCTGAATCCAACGATATGTCACATGTTAGAATGCATTTAACAGTAACCCCGAAAACAAATAAAAAAAATTGCATTATTGGAAAAATTTTCTTCGAGAAAAATCAGGTATACCTACTATGAAAGACAATCCTGTTATTCATTGTTTCATTTTTCGAAGAAAACACGAGCAGAAACAAAAAATAATATGACCGAACGTCAAATAAATATTGCGCTTAGGATATACATACGAGTATAAAAATGTAAATGTCCGTTTATTCAAAATATAAGATCTCCGAAAGTTCTTCACCGATTGCTTTGAAATTTTGACACAGCGTTGCATTCGAATAGGCGCGTGTTGTTATAATATTGTTATTATGTTGATGTTACACCTTGTGACAGGTAAAAACATGCTTTTTTGAACAGGACTATCCGTTGGACGTAAAAGCAACACACGCTATACTAAATATCACAACCTACTGTATTATAATTATAAGTTATAACCGGCTTGTTCATTACATTAAAAATACATTATGAAAATGTTTCGGAGAAAGATCCAGTTTCCGCTGATGAGGGCGCCACATTAAATTACGACCTTGATTTTTAAATCGTCTATAAAACACTTGTTGTCTTAATAGCTGTTAATTCACTGCTTATTATAAAATTTTGATGCGCTGCTTAAATAAACAAAATAAACAATTGCTTCAATAAGTAGTATGATTTGACGTAAATAAACGCGATTTTATAAGGTAGAATTGAATAAAATAAATTATTTATAAAATAAAAATAAAGGAGCTGAGAAAGGAGAACCAGGAAGTCAAGATATAAATAAAACGACTAAGGAAAGAATTTAATAACAATTAAAAGAAATGGGAGAAAGAGAAAAACAATATGTCTGAGGAGTAGCACGGATGGAAAGGAAAATGGAAAATGAAGAGAGGAGAAGAAGAAGAAATAACTTAGTGATAACCGAATGGAGATGTGATAGAAAGAGCAAGCAGCAGATCAGAGCGGACATAGAAAAGTTCATAAAAGAAAATATAGAGGAATAACCATAGCGAAAGAAGAAAAAAGGGAAGGGAAAGAAGTAAAAGTGGAATATATGAAAATAACAATAGAGGGGGTACAGTGGAAATGGAATGAAGAAAGGGGCAGGCTAAAGATTTTTCAGTAGAAGGAGGAAGATGGGATGGAGGAAACGGAGATAACGGAAATGGACAAAGGACAAAGAAAAAGGTAGATGGACGAAGAAAAGGAAAATCGGAAAAGAAGCACAAATGGAAACACAAGAAAGGAGATATGAAAAGGAGGAGAGGAGCAAAAGTACTATATTGGAAGTTATGGGGACTAAGTAAAAAAGGGGAAGAATTTTGGGACTACATACGATAGTTCGAGGTAATGGGTTTGGTGGAAACTTGGGTTGAGGAACGAAGCTGTGAAGTAAAGTGTGGTCAAGTAAAATATCATTTTAAAGCAATTTCAATTGTCTTTAAAATAGTATCATAATATACATATATAAAATATAGCCTAAGGGAGTACGTTTCGGCTCAGGGACGCGAGGGTCGCGGGTTCGATTCCGACCCAGGGCGAAATTAAAAATAAATAAATAAATAAATAAATAAATAAAAAAGGCTATATTCTGTCTCGTGATTCGGAAGTCACGTTAAGCCATTGGTCCCGATCTATTTTTTTTGCTATTTTTTTATTGTATGCAGACAAATGCGTCAAATTTAATAATGTTACCTAAACAGTAAATAAATTGTGGTGTTGTTTTACGAGTATTAATAGACAATTTAAATTGCTTGAAATTGTTGTATGAGTTCACAATTGTTCCCTGGGCAATTTTCTAATAATTCTGACAAAAACCCAAGATGTTTCGTATTGTTGTAAAAAGAGTTAAAATCGCTTTATCTGTCATTCAATCCCTCCATAATACCGGGTGTATTTTAATGATTGAGAGAAACTTAGTGCACTCTGGAATAATCGGTCCTGCTAGTCATTTGTCAAAGAGTCTGTTGATTTGTTTGCAAACCGAACAAAAATAATTTCAGTCATTAAAAGTCACCCGCTGGTGGTCATCTTGTCAAAAAGATGAAGTTGCATTGCTGAATTTATCGCCGACGCGTGTGCCATGGGATATCAAAATTGACCTACTTCGGCGTTTGTCTTGTAAATCTGTATTTTTCAGAATAACGCAGGTGAATAATTTTGTTTGGGTCACTCGGTATAATGATTTGAGCAGATTCTTAAAATGAAAATTCAAATTTAAATAATTATTCCAGTTTCTTGCACTCTTGCATTCTTGCATATAATTCTTTATTATACAGGGTGTAACAAAAATAAGTGCGTTTATTTTAACTGGTAATAGTACTCATCACTTACAACAACTTTTCTAAATAATTTTTTTTCGAAAACAAATTCTGAACGGTTTTAAAAATTAATCTGGTTTTACTAAAACTTTGCTTACCAGCCTATCAAACAATTTTAATCTAACTATGTACCTACATTTAATAAAGAAATAAAACAAGGAGATAACAAAAGACAAATGAAAGTAATATGATTTGATGCATAAATGCAATACGAGGGGAATAAAAACATTCAGTTTTTGCGATTCCTGTTTAAAAAAATGTTCAGAGTTATAAAATTGTACTCAACGTGAAGGTCACGCTAAAATAAAAGGTGGACAAATGGCAAGTCAATTTTGCAAATTCCAAGAAACTTTATTTAGAAAAGTTATTGTACTTGATGAGTACTATTCCCAGTTAAAAGAAATGCACTTATTTTTGTTACACCCTGTATTTGTTCTACTAGTCCTCCAACTAGTAAATTCAATTATGCTAAATACCAGATAATTTTGCAACAACGAATTAAAAATAGGAATCGTTCTTGAAAACTACTTTTTATAACGCGCTGGTTAAACCCATTGAAGTTTGAATCAACTATTTGGAGCCCGTTTTTTGATATTCATATTAATAGAATTGAAACTGTGCAACACAGATTCCTCCAATAAGTAGCTATAAAATTAAAAATAACCAATCCAAGGATCACGCACGATTATTGTCAAATCGCGAACACATCTTAGTTCACTGGAGTCACACAGAATTTATGCGGGCGTAAGTTTTTTGCATGGCATATTGAATAGTCTGGTAGACTGCCCTGAATTAGGAAGTAAAATTAGCCTTTACGAAAATTGTACAAGTTTAAGATCAAGAGGTCCGTTGGTCATTCCATTCAATAGAACATCCAGGTTATCAAAAATAGGGAACTCCTGGACTTTAGGAAATTTGATGCTCCCACAATCACAGTTTAAAGTGCTAGCGAGGAACATGTACCTCAATGACTTTAAGTAAGTGTAAACTGTTATTGTTAGTTAAAATGAAATTATTAGATGTTTGTAATTTAAGTTTTTCTTTTAAGCGGAAAGTGGGTACGGACCATGTTAATTTATTATTAGGGCCCGGATTTTAGGCAATTAAAAAGTCGGAAATAGGTGCCTAAAATAGTCCCTTAAACTACTGCAAATAGTCCCTTAAAAACTGAAAATAAGCCATACTAGGTCCTTAAAGTTGTGGTTAATTAAATTAAAAAATGTGTTTTTAAAGTTTTAAGTAGGTACACACAACAAGATATTTACTAATTATTTTTTATTAATTAATATACAATACTACAAGTTTGTTAGTTATTTACATTGTTACGTATTTACATTGCATACAAGATATTGCTCTAAATTTTCTACTTTAAAACATTGTCGGTTATCCACCAAAATGGACTTATATTTTGAAAAACTTCTTTCTACCTCGCAAGAGGTAATGGGCGCAAATTTGTAATAAATTTCTTCCATTTTGGTGTCATGTTCCGGCACATCTTCACCTCTAAAAATTCTTGCCAATTCTAGAAGAAATTTGTATCCAGGATTTTTTTCAGTAACATCTTCAAGTTTTTTTAATGCTACTGCTGCTACAGGGCCTGGAGATTTTTTTAGGGAGGTAAATACGTTTTCAACAATTTTGATTGAATCGGTTAAAGGTAACCCATTTTTTTCCAATTGAGTAATACTTTCGCAGATTATTTTAAAATTACTGCGAACATAAATTAATTGGTTTTTTATTCCGGGTTTCTTCATTATAGACTGTGCTTTTTGAATAGCAACAGCAGAACTTCCATCAAAGGACATGACAACCTGTGAGTAGTTAAAAACAGTTTAACAATCAATTAATTTGCTTATCTTTTATATACTTACTTCTTTAATGGAATCAAAGTGTTCGCTGTAAAACATAGCAGCCTGAAGCCATGTTCCCCATCGTGTTAAAATTGGCTGTGGAGGCAGTGGCATTTCTTTTAGTTTTTCTTTGTACATTTCAACTCTCAAAGGTGCCTTAACGAAAATTTTTTTCACGTTCGAAATTAAATTATCCACATCTTCATATTGATAGCGAATTTTTTCAGCCACTAGATTTAAAGCATGCGCTAAGCATGTGACATGCACAATTTTTGGATAAAACACCTTAAGGTGTCTACCAGATTTTATCATATATGGTGCTCCATCCGTTACAAACAAAAGAAACTTTTCAGCAACAACTCTGGTACTCCACAAGATTTCTACGCATAGAAATTTTAAATCAAAATAAATTTAAAAAAGTGAAAAACCCTTACCTAAAGATTGATTTACGAATCTAGCTATTGTCTCATGATTTGTTCTTTCTAATTGTTTAGACGCCAAAAGATAAGATTTTCCAGGTTCATCTTCTGAAAGTTTCCCAACCAGACAATTCGCCACATATCGCCCAAGTGCATCTGTTGTTTCGTCAACTGAAACCCATATGTTAAAAGGATCCAGCTCATTCCGAATGCGGTCAATAGTCTAAAAGTGAAAATAATTTTAAATTAAATATTAAAAGATAGTATGTTCATACATCTTTGTAGCATTTTGGTAAATAATTTTTCCGTAAAGTAGACTCATCCGGAATTTTTCTACCACAATATTTTGTCAGAAAATTCTGAAACGCAGGATTTTGTAGTTTGTGCCATGGTATATTGGCAGCTAAAAAGACGTTACAAAGTTCCATATTGAATGTACTATTTGCCGATTCCTCCAAGTTCTGTGTCAGCAACGTTTGCCGAAGCGGTGTCATAATGTTCTCTTTATGGATGGCCGTTTGCTCATGCTGTTGCAAGTGACATTTTTTTTCGCATATAAACTACAAAAAATAAAATTTTCAAATAAGTAAAAAATATAAAATGACATATTTTTAATTATGCTTAACTTACCAGTTTACCACAAGCTTTACAAAACATTTCTCGGGTTGATTTTATTTCATATAAATCTTTCTTGCTTGTCCACTGTAATATTTTTTCGCGTAAACTAATTTTTTGTTTCGGCATTATGTTCACTTTAAACAGGTTCACAAGAAACACGACCACTGCACGGAGATAAAGTAAACGAGAAATGACAAATTTGTAATGCTTATATTTACGTCTCCCACCAAATTTCAGAGGAGATGGTTAATTTTATATTTCTTAAATTTTTAGAAAATGACACCCTTAAGGTTTCTCTTATTGTTTCACTTCGGGATTTTAATTTTCGTTTTTATGGCAAGGACCATTTTATAAACGTTAAAGCTTCTAACAATACCTAAGTATCAGAAAACATTAGACCGCGTATACCTGCACCCCTTCGAACAGAGGCAAACAGATAAACTCTGTAATTTATGCCAGTCCAGTCTAATGGTTTGTGGTACTTAGGTATTGTCGGAGTATTTACCGCTGACATCATGGTCCCAACCGTAAAAGCGAAAAAGTAATTCCTGTATTGTACTGCACTTTGTACATTTCAGTAATTACATCTCCTTAAATTTTAAAATCATAAAGCATTGTAAATTTTATTGAGGTACCACTTTTACATTTTCAATACCGTAAACTTCCCAGAATTCGAAAATTGGGAAAAAACCGCAAAAATGAAATTGATTTTTGGTCATTTTAGGCATGTTCAGGCAGTTAAAAGGTAAAATAGGTATTTAAAGGGCATTTTAGGCCGAATAGGCAGAATCAAATATGGCTCTAATTACTCTAATTAAGCCAGAAATCATTTATAGACAAGTTTCATACATGTGCCTTAAAAAATAAAAATAGTCCATTTTGCCTAAAATCCGGGCCCTATTTATTATATTAAATAGGCTTAAGCTGTAGTTAGCGTAATAAAGAAATAAATAATTTGCCTCCATTTTGACTCTCTAATAGACGTATTAACGAACGCGACGTCATCATTTGCGATGTCATTAACATTATTGACATTTTACGAAAATTTATAGGTTGGCAAAGCTTGAAGCGGAATTATCTTCCATATTCGTGTTTTGTAACAGAATTTGGATAAAACAAAAAGCGACTAGATCAAATTTTTACTTTTAAAATTAAGACATTACCAACCACCACAAAAATCCCTAAATCGACTAAAGTAAAATTGTTTGTGTAAAAACGGCATAAAAAGGGAAAATTACAAAAAATAGTGTAAAAAAACTCGTTTCATAAGACCTTGAATGAAACTTGTTTTTTAAATACACCATTATGAAGGAATTTAATTAACCAGTCTCAATCTCTGTTGCTGTTATTTCACTGAATTTAGGTGAATTATTTGCATCAGCAGAGAACAAAGACTTAAAGTTTGTTTTAGCCGTTTTTTCAATTTCCTCTGGCAGAAATCTGTCAGGATCAAATTTTAATGGATCTGGCCAATGTTTGGGATTCCTATGTATAAAATGTTTTTTTTTGAGCTTTATTTGCCCTACGGGCTTTCTGATTCCTGTTTACAATTTCATACAAACATAAAATACAGGGTCTCTATAAATGATTGTCTGGTCAAGCCAGCCTTGGAAAAAATTTTTACTGTTCCGCTTTTTTGAAACCGATGCCAAATTCTTGTTCGTTTTCACGGTCAGTTCTGACGTTAATGACGTTTTGTTTGCGCTTGTCAGTGGAGTTTTCGTTCCTTATATTCGTTTTATCGCAGTTAATCACAATTAATAAACACCAAAAATCTGTATTTTTCAATAAAAATTGCAAGTACGTCCACTTTTAGAGGTAAACAGACTGGCAAAATTTGTGAGGTTATGTTTTACTGTTTTATGTTTTATTTTAGTTTTATTTTCTTTACAATGGTTTATTCTGTTGAACAGAACACGTTCATTGTTGTTTTTTACTTTCGAAATTGAAGGTTTATTAATCGGGAATTATCTGTTTGTAAAAAAAGATGATTGTTTGTTAACTCACACTGGGCGAATTGTGAACAGATTTTTAACAATCGGAACAATTAGCAAGGGTAAATCATCAGGACGACCACCAGTATCTGATAAAATAGTCAAGGATTTGAAAGGAATGGTGGAAAAGACTCTATACATTGCCCGTTTGTCTCAACAATCTGGTGTACCACTAAGTACTTGTCACAAAATCATTAAAACTAGGCTACAACTGCATCCTTATAAAATAAGTGTTGTACAAGAACTCCAACCTGCAGATTATCAAAGTTGTTTTAATATTGTAATCACCTCCATTTCAGAATTTGGAGTGCTGAAAACCCACACCAATTTGTAGAGACTCCTTTACATGTTTTGAAAATTGGTGTGTGGAACTGTGGATAGCAGTGTTGCTGTACCCTTAACCAAGAAATGCTGCAAAATATTTTTGAAAATAAATGAAGAATTATCAAATGTTTAGAAATTAATAGGGGACATTTTCAATCTATTTTATAAGAAAATACCAATTTGTTATGGTTATTTAGTGTTGTAAATTATGTTGTTGAATACATTTGATTTTATTGAAAAACCAGTAAGACTTATTTGTCATGAAAAACACTGTTATTTATATTGGAAGAAAAAATGGGACTCAATACCGCATTCGACAATTCAGTCTAGGTCGTATTTATCACTAGCATAAAAGAAGAAATGTGAGTGGTCTTTGGGAAATTTTCAGCCGTCAAGTTGAATTTAGGGATTTTTGAAAGTTCCATTGAAAATGTGCGTAGTTGTTGAAAAATATTCAAATATTACAATAATGTACTTACGGAGACGCCGCAAAGTCTTTCTATTTATTATTTTCCAGGTTAAATTGCTCATGATTCATATGCACCGAGACCACCGAGACATAACCTCAAATGTGTCATCTTCATATCGCATCGTTTGCTAAAATTTTAATAACTTGCTTGGGAATTTCAAAATGTTCTAGACCGGCCACACACTTTCCGGTCAAATTTGGTCCGGTTTATGGTTTAAGAATCCGGTTAATTTCTCATACACAAACTTCTTTGCAATATTGCCCTCACGGGACGGGAATAATGTTCGATCGTTCTGTACCTTTCTTATGTTGACAGCTTTTCATCTCCTAATTATGACGTCATGAATATTTTTTTTTAATGACAACCCCCACTTTTTTCTTCTCTTTCTGACAGACCTTCGTACTACCTAAACAATGAGTGAAAAAAATTAGTACTGAAACGTTTCGACTTCCTTGATTTTTCCTGGATGATTTTTTTTCTCCCTCATTTGGTGTATTGTTGGTTGCCGCATTCCCTTGGATGAAATTTTGCGGAAAAATACGAAACAAAAATAATGAGAAAAGAAATATTTATGGATCCTACGTTGTTTTATTTTTTATTTTGTTTAATTAAATTCTAACGAGAGGCCGTACCTTCGGAAGGTTTTTCAAAAATAGAATTAAAACGATTGAGCACACTTCACTTAAATTTTATTTTAGTGTTGTGAGGTCTGGTAATTGACTTAGTCAATGACCCATTTGACCGGTCAATAATTGTCAATGACTTGACGAATTTGACCAGTCATTTTTAAAATTTAAATTTCCCGCTTATAATGTTGAAGATTATAGGATATGATGACTGTTTGACTGATGACATGAGGTTATGTTGGGTTGTCTGATTTCATTTACGTAGCTGCTGACAATGAAGAAATGGATTATGACAATAAATAAGTAAATTATTACAATGAAACATCTAAAAATTTAATAAAGATGTGGAAAACGATTATTACCTAAGCTTTTCATCTGTTAGGAAGAAGTGCTTTTGTTTTTCAATCGTTTTTTGTCTTCTTAACATGACATACAATATATTTTTATTTTCATAAATTACTTACCTACTTTTTTAAATTCTAAACGAATGTTCAAGTATTTTAAAAGAAAAACTGAAAATACACACACACAGTTGTGTTGAAAGTTTTAAAGCGTTTTAAATTAACAAAAAGTTCAAATTCAAGCAAATATGTTAAAGAAAAAACAAAGTATAACTTCAAACAATTTAAACTTAACCTCACTTACACAATTTTAGAACAATAATTTATCGATCAATAAATCTTATAAAAAATGGAATTAAGAACCATTATTTGGTATTAAAATAATCCTTGACATTGAAAGAATCATTTTGTGATGTTTAACTAGTTCCTACTTTTTGACCAATAATGACTGGTAATTGACCGATCAAGGACCGGTCAACTTTGACCAAAAATAAATGACCGTTCATTTATCCATCACTATTTTATTTAACAAATAATCGAGTGTAGTGGCGTTTGGTCCCAACAAATGGTAGCAATAAATAAATGAATTTAATAACAGAAGTTTGTGGAAATTTGACCCAATGAGACTTGACTCACGGCCCTCGAATTGAGATCTGCCTCATGAATAAATGACCAAGCTGTGCAAATACAGAAGTTTCTGGCGCGAACAGTATTATACGAGTTTGAGATCCTATTTAGATTTGAATTATTTCCCCAATTAAATTAAACCCGACGCGATGCCCTAGAATCTCATAGATCACCCTGGTCTAATCCTTTGGTCGAAAATAAAAAGGAAGAGGGTTCTAACAGGGCCAAAGGGTACCTCTCTTCACGTGTCAGCTGGTCTAGTTTGGTCGTTGGCCCCCTCGGGGGTGACGCGGCTAATTTTGTGCTCTTACGCCGGACCACAGCTAATCGAGTGCGACGGACACTGGCAGTAGCTTCCCGAACTCGAGATTCCAAGAGATAAATAATGAAAGAAAATGTTTTATGATAATTGCATACTAGTTCCTCTTGACAAGAGCACGTTTCCCCAATCGGTAAATGCAAGAAGCTCACATACTTCGCGATAAAGAATTTAATTCAATATTCCAAAGAGTCACGTGGTCGTCAAATGCTCAAAGAAAATAATATAATCTTTACTTTAGAAGGATAAGGAACTAAATGCCGTTTGAATAATTAAATCGCGATTACAAATAATGTACAGTTGCGGAATTAAAATTTCGGGCATTATTGTCAATGTCATGATATAAACCTTTACGTTAATAACCTTAGTTTTTACTCTTGTCATGTTTTTGTCTTTTTGGCATTCAAAAACTGTGGTATAATAACGGGTAGGCAACATATCAAAGCGATGATTTAATTGCACCAGTGCAACTAAATGAAATCTCAAAATTAAAAATTGATTGGGTGACTGACACAAAAAAGTTTAATTTTTGAATGTCAGTCATGATGACAGTAGAAGGTGCTTTATAGAAATTTTGTTGAAGTGACAGAAAAATAGTGCCCGAAATTTTAATTCCGAAACTGTACAAGCATTAGAGAAATAATTTACCTTGTTAATGTTAAGCACGTGGTCACAAAATGGCTGCTGGAAGTACTGAACGTACCTCCGGCTACTTGGGAGATCAGATCAAACACCGAGTGAATCAAAAAAGCCTTGTTTCCCGTCCCGCATTCGGTTTTATCCTTTCTGGCGCAACCCCTACTTGACCAAAGTGACCAATCAGCTCGGTTCTACTTTACTCTGATCGCTACACATTTTCGACATCTCTAGAACTTTTGAAATTACAGTTTCCGTTTTCCACCTTTATTTTAATTGTTTAAATTTAGACTTTTGTTAGGATCAGACCGAATGTACATCATCTGTTGTTGAATTAGAACTCTGAAAAAGAACACTAAATTACTGTCTCTATACAATAATAAACCTCAACATCAAGAAACAAACACAATTAAAAATGGAACAAACAGAATTAAACAGGAACACTGAATTACCGTCTCTATACAATAATAAAAATCAGCACCAAGAATTAAACAGAATTAACATGAAACAAACAGAATTAAAATGAAACAAACAGAATTAAAATGAAACAAACAGAATTAAAATGAAGCAAACAGAATTAAAATGAAACAAATTAACCTAATTTGAAACCTAAATTGGGCTTGAAATGCTGTTACGTAAGTGTCATGTCATGCAACTAAATTCCATTGACCTGCTACTTCTAGAAATTGTTCTACATTGGTTTGATTCCCCAAAACTGTTCTAATTAATTCATCATTTTCATTCTCTCTCTCTCACTGGGCAGGGGACGATTGCGCCGATATGACCTGCTATAATCCAGGGTCTCTCAAACTACCTGTAATCCACAGGTACGATTGCGCCGGTACTAAATTTAATCCCTTAACGGAAAGGGTAATTAGGAAGGTAGCTGTACCTGTTTGCAAATAAAGTAGGGGTAGTTGGGAATATTCGGACAGCGTTTTACTAAAATCATTAGTTTCGTCCAACAATATTCAAGTGATCCCTGGAACAAACGCTACAATGGAGAAGATGCTTAGTGAACGTGGCAAGATTCTTGTAATTTTCGAAAATTTTAAATTCCGAAATTGTGGAAGCACGGAAAAAGCTGTAGTTTGTATATATTTTTTTTGTAAATAATTGGTTTGTTGAGAATCTTTTATATTATTTGGTTTTCATAATTGCTTTTAAACATCGTTGGGGCCCACCATTACCTACTACCTGTATTTTATTGAGGGGTTTGGATTGAATATTTTCCATGTAAGTACAGTTTTGAAGTAATTTTAAATGACTAATGCCATAAAAGTGCTGTTGCAAAGACAAAGTGGTTTTTTGCAACTTGAGTCAACTATAGTTTACTTTAACGGCTGTCGTTAGGAACAACGGAAGCGAAATTGGATTTCCAGCTCTGTTTTGTGTATTTACGGGAAATGCGATATTATCTATTAGGTACAAAGTTTCCTCTTGCAGGAAAGTTTACAAAGGGCCGCATGTTATAACACTTTATATGATAATTTATGGTCTTTTAGAAGACATTTTCTTTAATACTTTATTTATTAAAATTGGACAATAAATAAAGGTGCTACAGCGTTTTGGAAATTTTAAAATTCACCCTGTATATGATAATCTGCACCAGTGCAATTCTCGATAATTTGCACTAGAGCAAAACTGTTGTCAATAAAGCACCTTAGACACCAATTCAGTGCAAATGTCATGCTCATAAGTCATGACCGTCAACAACTGCGTAAAAATGTAAAGAAAAACCAATTTTTAAACGCAGAACTACGTTTATTTGTACAGGGTTATTCTAAATGATTGTAGTTGTAGGCGTGAAAACTGAATGTAAAATTTATGGTTGCCGCTCCACATAAAAAAACATCAAAATGATGTGAATAAGTGAGTACAAAGGGGAGTTAAGTTGGGTGCAAAACAACTCAATATTTTTAAAATTGATTGCAAAACAACTCAATATTTCTGGATTCAATCGTTAATTTAACAAAAATAAATAAAAATCTCATCACCGCACTTTTCGCCTAAAAAATGACAGTGACAGCGACAAAACTGACAGTTCACATTAAAGCGGCAAAAATGTAATAACATGGGCATCGCCTACTTCGACCACAATCATTTAGAATAACCCTGTACTTACCATTTAAATTTTTCTCAGGAAAAAGCCTGCCAAAATATCCTCTCGTGCATGTCAAATTGTCTCATAATTTCCTCTCGTGCGCCTCGCGCTCTCCAGAGAATTAAATTATCGACAATTTTACATGCACTGGGGATATTACTATTGATTATTTCATTCATCATCGTTTTCGACCAATCGTAAGGCTTTATTTTTTGGATTACAGTGACAATTCGATAATTCGTCAAGTAGGTTTCTCAGATGTTTTTAATCCTATTGCTAAAGTAATAAAATAAATACTGTTGTCAAATGGTACTATTTAATTCATGAAATAATCAACCGAATTACACTCTAGCTCTTGAAATGATCTGTTTTAACACTCAAGCTCTCAAAAGGGAACCACTCGTATCACTTTGGCATAATTTATACTGTCAAAGTGACGCTCGTTGTTACAATTACAACCGAAAATTTAGAATCGATAATCGGTGCGATTCTGATTTTTTTCGTCTAATTTAAGATTGCTAAGTAACAACATTGCTATCTCTGCAATGTTGTAACAATGTCGATAACCATAACGAAATTTGAGCAATGATTATTATTGCCGCGGCCCATCATGAACATCGTTATTATTTTAATAAGTGTCGCGCATGCGCAGTTTGCTTAGCTAGTGAATATTGCTCAAATCAAACGTCAAACCCGCGTCAACTAATTTAAAAACTGATTCTTGCCGTTCTTCTGCTAACGGTAAAAAAAGGAACAAGAAGACTAATTTCCAGCGAATGGAAATTATGGTCCAAACGTTGGAGAACGAGCAAATTTTAGTAATTTTGAATTTATTTTAATTTCTCATCAATTTATATTCTAATCTCAATCTGGCCTTGAAACCACAATAGAACTTCGTAATAGCAAAAAAGTACATATGTATTATTCAATTATTTGACCTATATATGTAATATCTATAGGCTCTGCCATTTCTATTGAAACACCACCTGTTGGATTTTTCCTAAAATTTAGCAATGTGTAACAGGTTCGGTTGGTTGTAAAAGGGCTTTTAGTGAGAAATTTGAAATTTTGACATTTTCTAGTTCCTAAAACGTCAAAGCAAATCACTGTCAAAATAAGTATGATAAATTGTTAAATCAATGATCTAACTACACATTTAGCAATTATTTATCTCGTCGACGCATCGTGCATTCTTAATATATATAATAATTAATAATTTAATATAAATGTCAATAGAAATCTAAAAATTTTACGCCTGCGAGTCCTACCACTACAAATGTGAGTGAGTGGTTTTTAGCGTGGTTATCTGTCGTGGTTAGTGTTCCTGCTGGAAGGTGGAAGGTAAAGCCCAAGGGAAACTCAAAGAATTTTAATCAATGAATAAGGAAATTACAAAATCAAAGGATTGGCGCCAGTTTTGGAATCTTGAAGGATTTCGCCTCTCAGGTGTGATTGGATAATTCTCTAGACAGTAATATCAGATACCTATCTGGAAAAAGAAATTGGTATTATGGGGGTATATAGACAATGTGGGATAAGATTGTAAGGATTAAAAAATCAGGAGTTTGAGGAACTCATAATTGAATGAATTGGGGAAAAGTTTAAGTTAAAAAATAATTATTTTGGTTTATTTTAATGTACTTATATGTATTAAGTATTTTAATAAACTACACTTGCTGAAATGCTTTTTTTATTGAATATTTCTTATACTGAAACCACAGAGGATCGACGAAACTAACACGTAACCTCACTTTTCTGCTGTTAAAGTTAAATGAGTTATAATAATTAATAACAAATAAAACTGTACTTAAAGTTTAGCTGAAGAGATGAAAATCAAAGTTACAATTAATTCCAATTTAGAACAATAATTTAAGGTGTCCCCTCAAGACGCATGTGCCAAGTGGCGTGTGATAAAAAGTGCGGGATTTAATTTTGATGTTATACCTACCTAAATCAGCATTGTTAGCAAATGGAAATACGTTCTAAGCTGAAGACGCTGACGCTTTTTAGAATGATAGAAAAACACCTTTTTTAACTTACGGAAAAGATTTCTGAAATTTCAACACAAATTTTTTCGACTGACCACATTGGTTGACTTAAATGCAGTGTATCATATAATTTAATAAGAGTTCTCTTCATGTCAGCACCCATAAGGACGTTTTTTTTTTCTATTTTGCTCTATTTTCGCGAAAAAACAATAAATTCTTGATAATTATTGGGTTATAATTGAATGAAAGACGCGTTGAGTCAAATATGACATGACATTCAAGATTGGCAATAATAGTCAAAAAATTACTAAACATATTTGCAGCGTTGCCAAACTGTCAATCAACAGGTGGTGTTTCAATAGAAATGGCAAAGCCTATATTCACTTTGATTGTGACCACAACGAAAAACATAGTAGGCGCTGTTTAGCTGTGTGCTGCATACGTTTTACACTAAATATTTGTGTGGTGTGAACATGATGTGAAAATGTCAGAATTGTCAAAACTTGACCATGGTAGTAAAGCAATGATTTTAATGTATTTATCAATATTAATAACGGAAATCAATATTTGAAGTAGGAGAAACTAAAAACGTCTGTCTGATTCTGTAATCACTTTTGTTGAAAAGTGGGGTAATATACAGGTACAAATTATTTACTTAACGTAAAAACTTCGAAATCACCTCATGCAATTCTCGATATTAATGAAGGACGAAGGAAATGGTCATTTGGCAGTAAGACAAACGCGAAAAATGCCTGGGGATTACCTGCTAAAGGTAATCAGAACTTTCAATTAGCATTGATTAATACAAATATGTATTTTCAGATAAAAACTAATCAGACAGAAAGTTCAAAAAATGATTTGCAGGGGATGAAAAGGCAGAAGGTATCAAACTACAACACTTACTAGCCAAAATGTACAACAAAAAAGCACAAATAGAGTTAACTTTATTGGTGATGTTCGTCTTTGTGAGTTGTTTTCCCGTTGGTTTCAATAAATGTCTCGAAACAAGTCAATATTAACCGTTTAGTCCCAACTTTGGGAAGACGACGTGGCATTTTCTTTTTGAATTCTAGAATTTTGTACCAAAACGCAATTTTATAGATATGCGCACAATGTACGTCTAAAAACGTTTGCGCAAGTCGTTCTCCGATCTGTCTTCTGTGAGCGTGACGTTTCTGTCAAAATGGCGCCCCCGAGAGTTGCCAACTGCAACTGAATTTAGTGTTATCTAAAATTCCCTATCAATAACGTAGCAACTGAAAAGTTGCTAGGGAGTGGTCACAATCAAAATGAATAGATTATATTACACTTACTGATTCTCAGCATTTTCCACGGTATTTTGAAAATGCATAAGAAAATTTGCTCATCTTTCAAATTAGCAAGATGATTTGTCACACGTTTATATAACAATCTTCATAACCATGCTTGTTAGAAAAATGGTTATGATTTGGCAAACTAGAATGGAATTTTGGACAAGACTCTTTATATAACCAGAAAATGTTTACATAACAATTTCTTGTATTGCTAAGGGATAACCATGTTGAATTAGAATCGCACCGAATATGACTTTTAACTTAAAAATATTGTTGATACAAAAATCCTCAAATTATTTTTTTCTAGGTTTAAGAGTTACTCCGTAGCCATCCTTACTAGCAATTACTATGTTGATAAGAAGTTTAATACTTTCTACAGATTTATATTGAGTTGAAATAATTCGGAAATTTCTTATGACATTTGATAAAGAAACTTTCATTGACATCATGGCAAATGACATCCCTAAAAAGATAAAGAATTTAAATCACGAAAAATTTTAATGGAAAATATTTTACCAATACAATTTCTTGGAGGAATGCCAAAGGGCATGAACGAATAACGAGGTCTTTTTTCAATTTCCTCTGGCAGAAATCTGTTAGGATCAAATTTTAGTGGATCTGGCCAATGTATGGGATTCCTATGTATAAAATGTACAGGAATTAATATTTCGCTACCTTCGGGGATGACAATGTCACCTACAACATATTCATTCATTACAGTTCCACAGTTAAAGGCGTTGAAAAACTTACGTATTTTAATATCTTCCTGAACCTGTCTAAATAGAATAGGTCCTATTGGAAATAATCTCATGGTTTCTTTGATAACACGTTCCAAATAGTTCATTCGAGTTAAATCATCCAACGTAGGATCTCTGTCGGTATTTCCAAAGATGTCGCACATCTCTTTGTAAAGTTTTTCTTGAATATCTTGGTGCATGGCTAACATTATAGTGGCAAAACTTAATGTGATAGCCGTTGTGTCGCTTCCTGCCATAATCATCGTTTGTATTTCTTCCATCATTTCCTCGTCGGTCCATTTACCCCCTTCTTCAGTAGCTTTTATTAAGTTACTTAAATAATTTTTATTATTACTACTATCGCCAACTTCATTCTCATTAGACATTTTTTTTCTTTCTAGAATATAAAAGTAATTCATTGAACAAATAAATTATGAAAACTTCATTTGTACTTGCTTTTCTGACGTAAGCATAAATCATTCCACAAATCTGATCCAATCTTTTCTCATATCCAAGCAATCTCCACACAAGATTAATTTGTAGTATGGGATTAAGGAAATTAATTAATTAATATTAAAATATATCTACATATAAACGTTAATTAATTTATTTTTTTGGCTCTGTAATTATGTTTTGTAAATAGTAACATGCAGCTATAGGGCATTCATTTTAAACGTTGGGTAAAGTTGTAAACTCAAAACACCATAAATTACGAAAGTGGCAAATTTTCATTGCATCGGTACCGTAAAATAGGAATCCCTCTGTTCATATAAAACTGGTACCACGTCGTACTTTCACCATCTTATCGACGAGCAAAAGAAAGAGACACAAGTAAAAAAAAATTAAAACACATTTTGTGATCAGTGACCAAAAAAATGTAAAGAGATTGTTGATTTTAAGTAATGTATTAGACAAATAAGATTACTTAATAAAGAAATAAGAGTAATTAGTAAAGTAT
Organism: Tenebrio molitor; assembly: GCF_963966145.1. Classification (NCBI taxonomy): domain Eukaryota; kingdom Metazoa; phylum Arthropoda; class Insecta; order Coleoptera; family Tenebrionidae; genus Tenebrio; species Tenebrio molitor. The sequence continues at coordinate 21,918,395 of NC_091049.1, forward strand.
CCATTACATGTATCTTTTAAAGTAAGTAAAAAATAAATAATAAAATACGTAAACAAATAAAAAATTAATCGTCATCTGAATCAAATTCACTAGATGATTCACCAGTATTGGCAACAAATCTTAATGGTTTCACTTGGTCTTTTAAAGGTTGATCTCGATCCCATTCTTTAATTTTGGACCCGAATATATTGAACACAGTTTTAGATTCACTGAGTTTCGGACAAGTGTCAAAGCAGGCAAGTTTTATTACAAAACCCAACATTTAAAATGAATGCACTATAACTAACATAATGCGATTTAGCAATGCTCAATCCAACGTGTACGGTGTTTACCTGCATGTTACTATTTACAAAACATAATTACAAAGCGAAAAAATTAAATTATTTAACCTTGAAATTGTCAACTCAACGTGAACAACATATACTCGTATGTACTTTAAGCTACGTATACACTGTTAAAATTAGTTTATAATTGGTATCAAAATACTCTGTTTGCGATTTGCTGGCGCTATCTAGCGCACTTGTGTGGACATTGTAGTTGGTACTTGTACCACAGAATAATAGAAAATAAAGCAGTTGAGAAACGTCCGTTGCACGTATTTTATTAGGTTATGGGCCCAGACCAGCCCAGACCCGCAAAATCTAATAATTTCTCAAGTAATTTCTAGAAATCAATTTTCGTGTTGTGTGAAAAATGTCGACATCAAGCTACCTGGTCAACGTTCCGAAGTTAAAAGGACGTGAAAATTACGACGATTGGGCGTTCGCAGCAAGAAATTTTTTGGTGTTGGAAGGTATCGACATTGATGCGTTACCAGCCGATTTGAGTGAAGCTGATCAAAGAAAAGCGAAAGCGAAGCTCGTGATGACAATTGACCCTACGTTATATGTGCACATCAAGAATGAGAACACGGTAAGTGCCTTATGGAACAAGCTAAAACAGTTATTCGATGACTCAGGATACACAAGGAAAATCAGTTTACTTCGAACATTGATATCCATTCGACTCGACAACTGTGACTCCATGACAAGTTATGTGTCTCAAATGGTGGAAACAGCGCAAAGATTAAAAGGAACGGGTTTCGAAATCAACGAGCAGTGGATTGGTTCATTGCTATTGGCTGGACTTCCTGAAAAATTCGCACCAATGATAATGGCCATCGAACATTCGGGAATAGAAATCAGTGCTGACGTCATAAAAACAAAGTTGCTTGACATGAGTTCTGAGGTCGGAAGTACTGAAACAGAATCTGCGTTTTGGTCGAAACAGCGAACAAAAAACACCGATCGTGGTGGAAAACAAAAACAAACGTCAGATAAAACGGGTAAGCAGATAAAATGCTATAACTGTAAGAAAATTGGCCACTACAAAAACCAGTGTCCTGAATTGAAAGAGAGGCAAGCTAATGCTTTTAGTGCGGCTTTTCTAAACGGCAAATTCAGTACAGAAGATTGGTATGTAGACTCGGGAGCAAGTGCTCATATGACGCCAAATCCAGAAAAGTTACAGCGAGTTCGACAAGTGCACGAAATGAAAGAAATTATTATTGCAAATCAGATGTCTATGCCAGTCAAATGTTCCGGGGATACACAAATCACTACAAGAGTGAAGAATTCTCAGTTTGACATCACAGTGAGAAACATTTTATGCATTCCTAACCTCACAACAAATCTGTTATCAGTTAGTCAGTTGGTGGCGAATGGAAATACAGTATCGTTCAAGAAGAATATCTGTCACATCCATAATCAACAGAAAGTGCTAATAGGAGTAGCAGAATTGGAAAATGGGGTGTACAAATTGAACACAGTGAAGTCCGAGAAGGTGTTGGCAGCGACGGTGGTTCAGGCTACAGATGCAAAGACGTGGCATAGAAGACTAGGACACATCAACAGCAATGACCTTGAAAGAATGAAAGGAGGCGCTGTAGAGGGAGTATTCTACAACGAGAAAGCTGACATTCAGAAATCGAATTGTCAAGTGTGCTGTGAAGGAAAACAGACCCGTTTACCTTTTCCGTCGGCAAACCATAGAAGCAAGAAACTACTAGAAGTGGTACACTCAGATTTATGCGGACCGATGGAAACCAAGTCAATTGGTCAAGCTAAATATTTTCTCCTGTTTGTAGATGATGCCAGTCGAATGTCATTTGTGTACTTCTTGAAGGAGAAGAACCAGGCATTACAACGTTTCAAGGAATTTCGAGGTATGGTTGAGAACCAAACTGAATCAAAAATCAAAACATTGAGAACCGACAATGGAGGGGAGTTTTGTTCACAACAGATGGAAAGCTACTTGAAAGCAGCAGGAATTACCCATCAGAAGACCAACCCATATACTCCGGAGCAGAACGGTCTCTGTGAGCGTTTCAACAGGACAATAGTTGAACGTGCAAAATGTCTACTCTTTGAAGCTGAACTAGACAAAAGTTTTTGGGCCGAGGCAGTCAATACGGCAGTATACCTCAAGAATAGGTCGCCGTCTTCAGGTCTAGGACAGATGACACCATTTGAAAGGTGGACAGGTAGGAAACCTGATGTCAGTCATGTTAGAGTATTTGGAAGCCCTGCAATGGTGCATATACCCAAGAACAAAAGACAAAAGTGGGATAAGAAAGCGACCAAATACATTTTTGTAGGTCATCCAGAGAATGTGAAAGGATACAGACTCTACAACCCAAAGACGAGACAAGTCACTACGAGCAGAGATGTGATAATCATGGAAAAGAATGAAATCAACTCGGACAAGTCTCAGATAGAAGTGAAGGAAAACGACAAAGTACCCGAGGTACAACAAGTGGAGGATGAAGACTCGACAGAAGAAGACAACACTGTTTCAGATCCGGATGATCCTACGTATGTCTGTGACACATCGAGCTCATATTCAACGAAAGATGATGCAAACCATACACTTTCTGAAGAAGAAATCCCTGCACGATCCAGCAAGCGTGAAAGACGACCGGTCAACAGGTACGGTTTGACAAACCTATGTGTGTTGGACGAATCGGAATCGTGTGGTGAAGAAATCACTTATGAAGAAGCGATGAACGGGCCAGAAAAGGAGATGTGGAGACAAGCGATGAAGGAAGAGCTGAAGGCTTTCGAAGACAACCAAGCATGGGAATTGGTAGATGTGAAGAAGGCAGACAGAGTGGTACAGTGTAAGTGGGTTTTTAAGAAGAAATTAGAAAGTGACAACAAAGTGAGATTTAGAGCGAGATTAGTAGCCAAGGGGTTCACCCAAAAAAGAAGGTGTGGACTACAAAGAAACCTATTCACCTGTTCTTAGATATTCAACTTTAAGATTGTTATTTGCTTTAAGTGTAAAACTCAAATTTACAATTACTCATTTAGATGTAACAACAGCATTCTTGAATGGTTACCTTGATGAAAATGTTTACATGCAAGTTCCACCAAATTTAGAATGTAAAAGTAATTGTGTACTAAAACTAAAACGTGCAATCTATGGTCTAAAACAATCTGCTAGAGCTTGGAACAAAAGAGTCGATGATTGTTTGTTAGAGTTAGGCTATGTGAAGTCAAAATTAGAACCTTGTTTGTATAGTAAAAAATTTAGGAAGGAGCGGATAATAATAGCAGTTTTCGTAGATGATTTTTTCATTTTTTCTAATAGTGAAACTATGACAGATGAGTTGAAAAAGAGTTTAATGTCAAAATTTAAAATTAAAGATTTAGGGCAACTGAAACAATGTTTAGGTATAAGGGTAAAAATGTATGAAAATGGCAGTATCTCCTTAGATCAAAAGCAATTTGTAGAATATATTTTGAAGAAATTTAACATGTCAGATTGTAAAGGTGCTGATACTCCCATAGATACAAATTTAAGATTAGAAAAGTCAGAAGATGTTTGTAAACAGTATCCTTACCAACAACTTATAGGAAGCCTTATGTACTTATCAGTGTTAACGCGCCCTGATATCTCATATAGTGTTAGTTATTTAAGTCAGTTCAATAATTGCTTTACGTCAGTCCATTGGAAACAAGCAAAAAGAATACTGAAATATTTGCAAAAAACTAAATCATATGGATTGATGTTTACTAATGATAATTGTAACTTGGAAGGTTTTGTCGATGCAGACTGGGCATCAAATGCAATAGATAGGAAATCCTACACCGGGTTTTGCTTCAAATTTTCAGGTGCTGTAATATCCTATGAATGTAAAAAACAGCAGACAGTAGCTTTATCGAGCACTGAAGCAGAATACATGGCGATTGCTGAAGCCTGTAAAGAGGCTATATATCTGAAAAATTTATTGTCAGAAATTGCAAGCTGTGACTATTCAATTGTTCTGTTTAACGATAACCAAGGTGCTCAGAGGTTGACAGAAAATCCTTTGTTCCATAAACGAACTAAGCACATTGATGTGCGACATCATTTTGTTAGAGAATCTGTTGCTAACAACCTAGTAAAGATAGTTTATCTGCCAACTTCTGAAATGCCTGCAGACCTGTTAACCAAAGGTTTACCTAGCGTAAGGCATAATTATTTTTTGAGTAAATTAGGGATTCAGAATATTGTTTAATGGTTGAAGTTCTTTTAGGTTCAGATTATTTTGATAAGTGGAGGTGTTAAAATTAGTTTATAATTGGTATCAAAATACTCTGTTTGCGATTTGCTGGCGCTATCTAGCGCACTTGTGTGGACATTGTAGTTGGTACTTGTACCACAGAATAATAGAAAATAAAGCAGTTGAGAAACGTCCGTTGCACGTATTTTATTATACACGAGTCACTCAAATGTCGACACTCGTGTCTAGAGGTGGTCTATAGAGTGAATGTCGGTGTATGTACAGCACATAGATCGGTGTCGCTAGAGGCGACATTCGGTGTCGCGACACTGCTCTCGCAATGTAATAGACTATGGTGTGAACAGTGTTCTTTCAACGTGTCGAAACACGATCTAGCTCCTAGCTGTACCAGCAAGCTGGAAATTTATTCCTACACACACTACGTATACAGTGCGTTCGTAAAGTTCGGAATAAATTCGATAAAATTGTAAGTATTAATTTCCGAGAAAAATCCTCGAAGAGGTCAACTGTGTTTTTAAAAAGTGCATGTTGTACAGTACGTTATTTAACTTGACAGCTTGTCGTCAACTAATAATGACGTCATCCATAATTTTTTTAAATGACAACTCTCACTTTTTTCATCTTTTTCTAGTAGACCTTCTTAGTACGACTAATGAAAAAAATTGATTCCTTACATAACAATTTTTTTTGAGAAAATCAGAAATTTCACTTTAAAATTTTACTTAATTTTTAATGTAAAAATTTTAATTGACCTCCAACAAAATCAAACAAACATCTCAGGTTAACAATAAAATTTAACGCAAATGTTGAAATTGCCTCCCGCCAACTATTTGGCACTCACCGATACTTTGTACACTGGGCTCAATAATGTCAAGGCTTATTTGTTCCGTTTCAGTGCGAATTCTCTACCGCAAATCGTTCTAAATTGTTTGGTCTATTAAAATAAATCTTCCATTGCAACTAAATCAATCGAAAAAAAAGTTAAAAATTAAATTAAATTTTTTGAAGTAAAATTTTTCATTTTCTCAAAAAAATTGTTATCTAAGGTGTCAATTTTTTTTATTAATCGTTTAGCTAGTACGAAGGCGTACAAGAAAAATAAGAAAAAAATGGGGGTTGTCATTTAAAAAAATATATTGATGATGTCATTATTAGGAGATGACAAGCTGTCAATATAAGCAAAGTACTGAACAATATGCACTTTTTAAAAACAAAGTTGACCTGTTCAAGGATTTTTCTCAGAAATTAATACTTACAGTTTTATCGAATTTATTCCGAACTTTACGAACGCACTGTATAATTACTAAAACGGAATTGCTCAGTCCGTTGTTTGGACCAAAGAAATGACAAAATCATTAATTGAAATGTTGGAAGGAAGTCCTGAATTATAGGATACCTCAAGTCCACTCTACCGGGATCGAACAAAGAAAAATGCTGCGGTTGGAAAATTTGCAGAACATTTCCAAGTACCCCACGTGGAAATTACTAGAAAGTTGCATAACCTGCGAACGCAAATGAATAATGAAGAGCGAAAAATAACAAAAAAATTATATTAAAGTTGCACTCCGCATCGTTGTGTCTTGTTTCTCAATTTTCGACTTTACTTTTGTTGCAAGATATTCGAAGTCCTCCTCAGACATTCTCAAAAAGTTCCGGTAATATTCTGCATCTTGCATTCTCAGTTCTGATAGCAAACGATTATATGCCTCTCTTCGTTTCATGATCCACTCACTCCTTCACCCAGCAACTTCTTGTTTTTTTGGAATTCTTTCGCTTTTTTACAAGGCAATAAATTATCATCGCTGCCGCTAACCGTCTTTTTATTCTTGACATGGTTGAAAATAGCCCACTACATACAAGATACCTACAACCTTTTACTTCATGAAATTGCCGGAGATTTAAGTAGGTATGTGTAAACACTTCGTAGAGCAGTCTATCAACTTTAGTGTACTGAATAACTCTAGAAACTAATCTATGCAACAATTTACTAAGTAGTGTGAAGACATCTTAGACTAAATCTAGACACGAGTGTCGACATTTGAGTGTCTCGAATATACGTAGCTTTACAGTTAATTTCAAAATTATCGAGTACACCTCAAAAATCAAGAAGTCGATTTGCTACAGTTTTTTTCACATGTAAAGATGCCTTTTTGAAATTTGAGCGTCATATTTTTTATATAGGTTAGGTAAGTTTAACAACATAAATGTCGCTGATATTTTAGAACACCAAAATATTGTCTGTTCTATCCTCTGGATGGTGCGCTTTGCGATGTTATTATACTGGGCAACCCTCCTCCGGATCGACCACCCTTCTTGTAATTTGGAAAGAATGAGCACTTTCGCGTTTTCGGTTAGATTAGGCATTTTGTTTGTCAAAATTGACATTGATCATTGACAAAAAATCTAAGTGCATTTGACACTGTAAAAAATTCTATAATTAACTTTACCTATATATACAACCTAATTTTGAAGTTATTTTTATATTTTTAAATTTTATATTTTGAATAGTTGCAATTAAATATTTTTACAATAAATGAAAAATAAATTTTACTTTTGTCTGCCGTTATCGTTCGCTACTAATAATTTGCATTAATTTCTAAAACACTATTTAAAAGAATTTAAAAACTATCTTAAAAGTAACATCAAGTGTTTTAAAAAAGTTACATTTAAGTACCTACTCTCTTACAGTATGTACTAAATTATGTTACTAATAAATTACGTACTTGGTGCAGATATTATTCCATTACCAAACAACTGATCAACAAATTTGTACAACGACCCTTTAGCAAGACAATGCTTCATAACATATTCTAGAATATCCGAATCGGTAACTCCAATGAATAGATAGGGACCCAACCAGATTTTTCCAATTGGTGCATATTTCTCCACAATTTCCAATGATTTAAGAAACCAATCTTACAAGAAAAGTTGGTTAGGTATATATTTTCTAACACTCTCACATTGTTTTACCATCTGGACCTTTGCTAAATAGATAAATGCTTCCCAAAAATGGTAAAGCAAAAGGTCCCTTCAACTTTGCAGCATGATAGTACAATTTTCTTCTTTTCCAACAATAATTAATAATAAACAACACTAACACCACTGATGATAAATGAAACAGAACACTACTGACGTTCAAATTATTTTCCTTCATGACGATATTCATTTATTTAAATCAAAGTTAAAATCTGTTTTACGTTTGAAGTCACTATGAAACGAAATATGTTTTTAGAAGTATCCACCTATTTATACAGGGCAAGTCACATAAGGTTTATTTCTGAATTTATTTTGAACGCAACCAATAATACTGATGACGCTGACTCCTTGATACCCTTTATAATGTGATTTAATTTAGTAATCAACGTAGGTATGTAATTTGACTAAAAATGTCAAAATGACGTTTTCCTGTTCTGAATAATGAAATCAAAAATTAAATTCATCAACTGTCATTTTGACATTTTTAGCCAAATTACATACCCACGTTGATTACTAAATTAAAACACATTATAAACGGTATCAAGTGATCAGCGTAATTAGTATTTTTGGTTGCGTACAAAATAAATTCAGAAATAAACCTTACGTGACTTGCCCTGTATATTCGTAAAAAGAACAAGAATCAAGTATTTAGTTAGAGGACAACAGCGTCCATGATTCGGAGAGTTTTTCGGTGTAAACATGCCAAGGAGAAATAAAACAAAATATTAGAAATAATAATAATAAAAATTACTCTAGACGGTAATAATTAATATACAGAGTGGACCAAGGAAAAGCATCCACCTGGATTATCTTGAAAACTACAGACTTCCGATAAAAATTCGAAACAAGTTAATTTTGACGATGAAAGGGACACATAATAGTGACAAACCGAGCGGCCCAACGTCATCTTCCGATCAGCCTTACCACCCTCTTGCGAACCATTTTAGAGAGCCACGATGAAATTGTATATCATTTTAAATTCTCTTTACAATAGTATCGTAATTTTATTGATGTTGATGTAGCATCAGTTAACAGAATGCTGATGATTGAAATGTAAAATGGTTTTCATCGATTTCTATTATTAACTGTAATTACTGCAAATTGTAAGAAGCGAATCTGGACAAGGATTTTCTTATTGTACGCAAGCAAATGCTTCAGTTTGAAAATTTAATAATGTTACCTAAACAGTAAATAAGTTGTTGTACTGTTTTATTTATAGACAATTTAAATAGCTCCAAAATGATGTATCAGTTTACTATTGTTCCCTGGACATATTTTGATGGTACAGTTTTAACTGACATTCATATTCAGCATATCAGACCAGACATTATTATTTTAAATAAACAACAAAAGCAAGCATATCTTTTGGATATAGCTGTTCCAAATTCACACAATATAACACAAAAATTAATAAATATTTAGAACTCGCCGTTGCTATGAGAAATCTTTGGTGTTTAGAAAAAAATTCGATTTTACCACTTATAATTTCAGCAACGGGAATAGTACCGCAATCTTTTTTTAAAAATTTAAAAATTTTGGACTTAGAGAACACATTGGTGGTTGAAATTCAAAAAAGTATATTATTATACTCATGTCATATCGTGAGGAAATTCCTTAACATTGACACAGAACATAAAACACAAAAAAGTCAAAATGTGGAGGCGAGACGCCGGTAATTATGTTGATTAGCACTGCACTATTACTTGATAGTAATATCCATAATAGTGTATGTACTCCGGCAAAATTGCTTTGCCGCCGGATGGTGGAGGGTTCAGATTGAGTAAATCCCAAAATTTTTGGTATTGTTGTAAAGAGAAATTGCTTTAAAATGATATGTCTTTATAACAGTTCTCTTTGCCAAAAGGAACAAGTTGCACTGCTGAATTTCTCCCTGTCATGTGTGCCCTAGGATATTAAACGTAAATCTGTTGTCACGAATCATTTACGTTGGACCACTAGCTACGTATAATGATTTGAGAAGATTCTTAAAATAAAAATTAAAATTAAATCATTATTCCAGTTTCTTGAATATTTAGTTTTTTATTATCTACATATGGCGTACATCCTCCTACTAGTGAGTATAATTATGATAAATACGAAATAATTTTATAACAAAAAATTAAAAAATAGGAATCCTTCTTGGATACTTTATGAAGAAATTTATTGAAGCTTTGTAAACGTTGTGCAGCATCTTCGCGTTTTCGGGCATTTTGAACTGAATAACCGTGTTGTTCTTGGCCGCTTAGGAATTTCGTCAAAACAGAAGCATTCTGAATCCAGTTCGGCTTTCTTCAACAGGTCGAGATGAAGCTTGCAATGCAAACGATGACAGGCATTTTTAGTAACTTCTTTGATGTTTCATTTTATGCTTTTACTCACAAATACAGTCTTTTTGCTTTGTAGTTTAAGCCTTTGTTGTTTTCTCAACCATATCTTCAAATGATTCGAGGTTATGTTTGATTTTTATCGTTTAAGTATTTTGAGGTTCATCATAAAAATTCTAAAGTGACGATAAAATAGTGCCGAGTAGAGTCCCGTTTTCCTGCGTTAATGAGGGTAATGTCTGAGCGGAGTTCCGGGTCATTAAGGGATTAACTACCCTTGCCCAACCCTTGATTAATAAATATAAGAAGAATAATTAATATTTACAAATTAGAAGAAATTGATCCCCTTTTACAACCATCGAAAGGTACAAGAATCCAGAAAATTCAACCACCCCTTTAGTTTTCATTCTGTTTGCTACCCGGTTAGTTAAATAAGTATGAGTTCATTAAAAGTAGTCGGCCTATTTGAAAACAGAGGGAAACAAATATCGTTGTTAGCGATAACAATAATCATCCACCACATGAAGAAAAAATACTTAATAGGAATGAACTAAGTAATTCCTTAAAAAGAAAAGCTACAGCAGATTCAAACGAGAGGCCTACAAAATTCATTCGCAGGAACTGAGGAAAGGAGATATCGAAATATTGACGAATCGCTATATCAAGCGTCTAAGAAAAAATATCTACCAAGCACGAAGGGGTGTTGTTCCAAACTTACCAGCAACTCAAATTCCTGTAAGTTTTATTATTTTCATGCATGTTCTGACTACCTGAGTTGATAAGCTTCGGCTACCTGAGCTGATGCGCTTCGAAATCTATGCGCCATTTCTGAAACATGATTATGAGGGATTAGAAAATTTGGGATTCTCCGCAAATAAGATATTGCAACATGGTCTTGATTGCTCCTTTTTATTTCCATGGAAACAGATAATTGGGATGAATCGAATGTTTTCAAATATTTCCACACTAAGGCCCGGTTTATTCACCTTCAAGTAAATTTATCTGGCCAGTAGTTGCTATGATTTAGAATCTGCTATTGATAGATCCATGGTAATTACCGTTCAAATAAAGTTACTTGAAGGTGAATAAACCGGGTCTTAGTCTAATAAAATGGTCCATATCTTCTACAAAAACGATAGATTTCTATTAACATTTTTACCTGATAATTATTTTATGACTACAACTTAATAACGTACTGCTAAGACGTTCCCCGGATTTTGGGACACCATAGTCATGTCAAATGGATTTTTTTTGCAAAATAAATCTCTACTCGATAATTTAAGATTTATTATTCGCAATTCAATTCTTTCTATACAGGGTGATTCATATAGTATCTTACAAACTTCAACCAGTGGTAGACTCCAACCCCTAGACACTTTTACAAAAATGTCTAGGTTCTAAGGTTAAAATTGTTGAAGATAAAGAACGTTGAAGAGTCTACTACCACCTTTTAAGAACTACAGATATAGAAAGTATTTTACGCTGAAACAAATTGTCAGGCATTGTTGTCAAAATGAAACTAAAGCGAACTTTATAATACCAATATTTTCTGTATAGCAACAATTGTTTGCTTCTATTATGACATTCATGATTTTTGCTATACATTGGATGTAAAGTGGAATAATTTAGCGAAGAATGGCATTTACTAATCTAGTGAAAAAACCGATGTGGTAATTTTTGCCAATTTTTGATGTAGGTATCAATTTTATTGTCAAGAGCCTTTTGAGACCGGAATCTGCCGCTGGTTAAAATATTTAGCAAACTATATGAATCACCCTGTATATTGCAAAAAAATAGTCTAAAACTACAAATTGCAGTTATTATTAATTAACTAAAATACTGACGCTAGCGACAAGTTTTTTTCATCATAAATATATTTATTATCGAGACATCTGACTTTATTATTTCTATTTGTTCTTTTTTGGGGCTGTTTATTCTTTATTTTTATATTCATATAGTCATGAATTTGTTGTTGTTTGTTCCTTCAGACGAAGGTCATAGTTAAGTAGTTAACTTTCAAAAGTTCAGACGAAAATAATTACTTGTTAGGTTTTCTTATAAATGGAAAATAATCATATCGTATTTTCGAAACAGGCATCTCATTGATGGTGAGCGGCAATTTTCAATTGAAGTCTATTTCGAAGAATTTCGCCAACAATTTCCCGATGCCGTGTTAACTTATACAGTGAGGATTTTATTTCGCTGAACATGGGTTTCCATATGTTCAGTTTTTGAATATTCGTGTCAATAATTGTGCCAGCGCGGCGCATACAATGTCGCTGGGTAGGCAACCAAACTTGCAACTTTTATTTTATTATTTTGACGGAATTGAAATTTTAGTTTTTTGGTTAAGTATTATTACATCCAAAAAACAAGTTTAAAGAGAAACTTTTAATTAAATTATTTTCACAAATATTCAAAGTGACCACCTACTGTTCGAAGCAATATGCCAAATGATTGTATAATCTTTTTTAATTAATGGCAATTGTTTTATCAGAGGTTGCTTGGATATGTTGTAATTGCTGTATGCATTGACATGTTTTTTTTTATTTGAACACATGGTTAATGTGTTGATGTTCAGCGAAATAAAATCCTCAGTATAACAGTTTTCGTCATAATTTACCGCAATGTATTCAAGTCTTTCGGGAAACTGGATCGGTTGATCGGAAAAAGGATAGTGGTCGCCCTACAAAACGAACAGAATTGCGAACATGAGTTATGGAAGAAATCCTACCAACTTCTGTTCGTCAGCTCTCACAACAAGTTCAATTGTATCTCTATCGTCTGCAGGCGATACAGCAACTTCTTCAAGCTGATTATCCTGTACATGTTGAATACTGCCATCGATTCTTAACACTCCAAGAGAGAATTTGCTCAACTGGAGTTTCTACACTGACGAATCGTGGTTTTACTTGGACGGTTATATCAACTCACAAAAGATGCGATGGTGGAGTTCAGAAAAACCTAATTTCTTTGAAGAGGTTCCACTTCAACCACAAAAAGTAGGAGTGTGAGCGGCGATTTCAAGACGCAGGATTATTGGACCAATTGGTTTTTGAGGGTACAAATACCATAAAAATTTTCTTCCCAAAAAAGATAACGATACGATTTTTTTCAGGAACATTGACGGCTGTAAGGTATCTGGAAATCATACAGCAATTTCTTGGACAGCATCATGATGATGTGTTTGTGAACGGGTATTTCCAACAAGACGGTGCCCCTACACACACCACATACGAGACCTTGAATATAATACAAGAAATGCACCGTCAATATCATGCGACCTCACTCTGTGCGACTTCTTTTTATTATTTTATTTATTTAAAGAAATCGATTTTCCAGCATCCGTTAAATAACCTCGAGGAGTTGCCTGAGGCAAATGTTGGCGAATGTCAGTACCGCAATTGTTTCCAAGAGTTCCCAAATGCCTTGAAGTTGATGGAGCACATTTTGATCATTTATTATAAACGTTATTTCCCCATTAAAGTTAATTTTTTCGTTCGTTATAACACTCAACTGCTTCCTTTGGAATCTTTCTTGTTCAGATCCAGCTTGGCATTTAATAAAATTTTGAGCACATCATTGTGGTTCCACAGAGCGGCCTCGTGTAAAGTTCTTGACAAATCAACGTCATTTGGGATTAACAATTTCACAGCCTCTTTTTGATCTCTTTCCGAAGCTAAATTAATAATAGATTTGTCGAAATTGTCTAAATTTGACAAATATTTCAGTTTAATTAGCATGGACAAGAGATTTACGAAACCAAGGGACACACAGTACTGACATAAACTCTTCAGATCTTTATAATTCCTCAAATAATCTCGTTCCAGTTTATTACATGTGGACAATTCTTCTAAGGAGCGTGCAGACAATGAAGCATCAGTAGATTCACAACAATTCCACCCAAGTACTGTGTTCTTCTGTAACGAGTAGATTTTTCTGCTCGTAATCTACATACTTTAAAATTTGTCAAATAGGTATAAAATTATATTATGATAAATTTATCCTCTTTACCCAGACTGTCCAAGAACATATGACTAGAGTAAATTATTTTCAAGTTTTTTTGTCGTCAGCACATCTTTTTAGTAGGGTACTTTTGCCTGTTACTCATTCTCATTCTCCATTTCTGAGTTGGATGCCGGTAAGTCATAAAACCGGGTTGTCATAAATCAGCAAAAATCACCGCTTAACGCCGATACAAGCAACTTTCTTTTGTTGGGAAGATATTTGCGCTCCTTGTTCTGAAAACTGTGTGCGGGCGTAAGAGTGAGGAAACATGATACTTAGAAACACTGCACACTAGTTCGCTCCTGCGGTCAGATAACCACGTTAGTCCTATGCTTGTTCGCTTCGGTAGCCGTATACTAGTTCGGTCCTATATTTTAAGAGGAATTAACTAATTCTAGGAAATAACCAACCGGATTTCGAACCAAGCCATGATTATCTTCAGTTTATTAATTAACTGTTACCAAATAGAAACACAATGAAATGTCAAATTATGTACCAATGTGTATTTAATTTTTATATTGCATACAAATTACTGAGTAGCATTTGGCATAAGTAATGAACGACGAGTGAGTGAGAAGTGATAAGCAGAAGGCAGTGAGCAAGAAAGGAAGGGCATGCCGAAATCGCCCAAAGCAAAGAAAGAAAGAAGCAAGAGAGAAAGAGAAGCGAAGGAGAGGAAGAATAATGTTATAATAACTGTAATAAGGGCAATAAGTGGAAGTACTGAGAGGGGGGTGGAAGAATGGTTAGAAAGGAAGATAGGGGTGAAAGTGAACGTAAAGGAAGCATTTGATATAAATAAAGATAATATGTTTCTGGCAAAAATAGAAAGCTGGGAGCAGAAGAAGAAAATTATGCTAAATAAGGGTAAGTTGAAGGAAAAAAAAGATGAGAGGATGTATATAGATGACAAAAAAGGGTGAAAATAGGATACAGGAAGATATAGATAAACGGGGAGTGGTTTAGATAGGATGAGAGAGAGAGGATAAACTGAAGAAACAATTCTAGAAGAAGGAGAGGAAGAGAAAACGACCCGGCGAGAAAAGGTACAAGGAGAAGGTGAATAAAAAGGTAGCGGGACAAAGACACGGATAAGTAAGAGAGAAGAGAAAGAATGAGAGAATCGAAGTACAATAGGGAGGGAAGAGAGTGTGTGTGACAGAGAAAAAATATGGCGAGATTCAGAGGTGGGAACGTGGAGAGAGAGTGAACAGGAATGGGATGGAAGGAGAAGAGAGAAGGTGCAGGAGGTGACGCGAGGACAGTGAGACGATCGAACACATGTAGAACGGATGCGGCGAAATGAGAGAGAGGCAGAGAAAGGAACGGAAAGAAATACTGAATGAAGACGGAAGAGAGATGGAATGGATGAAAGAGAAATGGAAGAGGAGGGAAAGAATAGAGAACGAGAGGAGTGGGGGAGAGTAATCAAAATCTTGTTTTTTGGAATGGATAGATTTTATGTTTGTATGAAAGTGCAAACAGGAATCAGAAAGCCCGTAGGGCAAATAAAGCTCATTAATTACTACAATATCTTTGCGGCATCAGGTTCAGCAATAGTTATAGGCATTTTACCACACTTGGAAAATTAACGGGCTTGAATAAATGGTAAGAACTGTAGAAAATTTTCGTGAGTGGGAATTGTTTCATCGAGGAAAAGTCAAGGAAGTCGAAACGTTTCATTATTGTAACAACATCTGGGAAACCATTTAAAATTTAATTTTCAATGAAATGACATTGCCTCGTCAATACCAACCCAATTCCATTAAAATAAAAGTCACTAGATAATAACTTTATATTTAAAAAAATTAAATTAATGAAGCCGAAGTAGAAAAAATAGCATGTTACACTCGTTGCACAAGACATGTTGTCGAACTCGTTCCTTTAGATCTAGAACATTCCTCACTGCGTTCGTCGTGTTCTAAACCCTCTCGTTCGACAATAGACTGTCTTGTGCAACTCGCATAACAATACAGGGTGATTCTGAAATAAGTTTGGAAAAAAAAACGGTAATTGGTGATGATGAAAAGAAGTCATAAACAAAAAAAAAAATTCTTATAAAAGTTTTTTCGTTTTCGAGATACAAATGATTGAAAATTTGGTCAAAATTGCTAGTACGCTGCTGAGTTAAAGTTGATTACCTGATTATTTTGGTTGTTTAGCAACAAAAATAATCAAATGTGCCCGTCACTCACAAACATAACCTTACTCCTCTCGATCATTTCCATAGAAACATTTACAAAGCAGTGTGCTTGCACCTACGCCTTTATTGTGGAGTTGATGTAACAATGGTTGCTAATGAAGTGAACAAATTTGGACAAATTTTCCTTATTGATAGGCGTTGAAAATACAAGGATATAGGGTAATTTCCTTCCTTTTGATTTCACCTCCAAAAGTCATTAACGCAGAATTATGTTGCGTCAAGGATATTCCACATTTTTTTTCCAAACTTATTTCAGAATCACCCTGTATACTACTGAAGTAATGATTTATAGACAATTTAAATTTCCTGAAATTGTTGTCTCAGTTCACAGTTCATCTAAACAATTGCTGATGGCATGGTAGGTATAAGTTTAATAAATTTAAAAAATTACAATCGATTAATATGACTAGCTTAAAAATATTGCTGACACAAAAATTTTCAAATTATTATTTTCTAGGTTTAAGAGTTACTCCGTAGCCATCCTTACTAGCAAGTACTATATTGATACGAAGTTTAATACTTTCAACAGATTTGTGTTGAGTTGAAATAATTCGGAAATTTCTTATTATATTTGATAGAGAAACTTTCATTGACATCATGGCAAATGACAGCCCTGAAAAGACAAAAAATTTAAAATATGAAAAAATTTCATAAAAGATGTTTTACCAATGCAATTTCTCGGGGGAATGCTGAAGGGCATAAACGAATAACGAGGTCTTTTTTCAATTTCCTCTGGTAGAAATCTGTCAGGATCAAATTTTAGTGGATCTGGCCAATGTATGGGATTCCTATGTATAAAATTTATAGGAATGAATAATTCGCTACCTTGGGGGATCACAATGTCACCTACAACATATTCATTACACTTCAGCAGTTAAAAGCGTTAAGAAACTTACGTATTTTAATATCCTCCTGAACCTGTCTGAGTATAACAGGTGTTATTGGAAATAATCTCATGGTTTCTTTGATAACACGTTCCAAATAGTCCATTCGACTTAAATCATCTAACGTAGGATCTCTGTCGGTATTTCCAAAGATGTCGTACATCTCTTTGAAAAGTTTTTCTTGAATACCTTGGTGCAAGGCTAACATGATAGTGGCAAAACTTAATGTGATAGCTGTTGTGTCGCTGCCTGTTGCAACCATCGTTTGTATTTCTTCCATCATTTCCTTGTTGGTCCATTTACCCTCTTCTTCAGTAAGTTTTATTAAATTACTTAAATAATTCTTATTATTGCTACTATCGGCGACTTCATCCTTATTAGAATTTTTTTTTCTTTCAACAATCTAAAACTTACTCATTTAACAATAAATTATTAGAACGTTATTTGTACTCGTATTTGCCTTTCTGGCGTAATCATGACCCATTGCACAAAGCTGCTCTATTCTTTTCTGATATCCCAACAACTTCCACACAAGATTAATTTGTAATATAGGATTAACGATACGTTTCCCTACATAAAACGCCCCTCTAAAACGATTAAATTAAAACTCTGTGGGAAATTATGGTTTATTTAATTTACTCAGCCATCCACGACAAACATTCGTTTTGGTGATTGAAATCGGTCGAATCTACCCCCATACATGTGTCTGCAATAATAACATTTTAGAACAAAAATTTTTTGCGATTGTAAAATGTTAACTAACCACAAATAATTTTAAATGTGGATTCGCCATATCGTGTAAAGATGTTTGTTTCACAATTCATGTAGTTCTTTTTCAGGTTAACGACTAATTCATTTGAACGTCTCACAAAAATGTCAAAATACGAATTCAAAATGGTTTGATTAAATGTTTGATTAATACTTTTTCTGTGGGTTCTCCATGTTGAAACTGAAACAGAATTAACATTTTTACAAACATATTAAAATACAATGGAGCATTTTCCATAGCGTCAATGTCATTTCAAGATTTGGTTAGATTATCACAAATTAAAAAAAAATTCCTGTCAACGAAATGAGAAATAAATGCCAATTAATGTCACACAACTTGATGAGAGGTTATAATATTTACGACCGTTTTACAATGGAGCATTTTCCATTGCGTCAAAGAATGACATTGACGACCAAAATTTATTGCTAGCGACTGTACGGTCGATGGACAAATAAAACTGGGACACTTAAAATTTTATCTATGTACTCATATATCATCTTATTGAATTGTCAACATATTTGACAGTGTCAGTGTCGCCTAATATTTCGGTTATTTGCCCGGATTTTTATGAAATTTAAAATACAGATATTTTAGACGGGGTGAAGGTTCAATTAATGATAATAAAATTACCTCAAGTTAAAAAATGTAATTTAAGACATATTTCCTTTATTGAAAATTAGCGCAATTATTATTACATCGTTAAACATTAAAAAATAGTTGTCTACACAAACAATTAACTAAATCACTCGTCTGATTCATCGAAAAAATTAGATTTTGTTGTTACAATTGATCTAAATTTCGAAGGTATTAGAGCAGTACCTTTTGAAACAATTGATGAAAAATTGCCAAGCAACATTTTGTACATCCCTTAAAATCTGCCAAAAGTAAAAAATTACGTCAAAATCTTGTCTTAATCTTTGTAAGTGTTTGTGAGGTTAGAAAGATAAATGTCAATTATGTAACCTGCGTTTGTGCGAAAAGGGATGACCAAAATTCGGCAATAGTACGCGTTTGTTTCATACGCGTCTACGTTTTTGCATCTGCAGTCACGTTTAACACAGTTTTTTTCTTTTTTCTTGCAAACCAGACGTCTTTCAAGGACGAGTTTCTCCCTACAGCATTTTTTATTGATGGCCAATTTTTTGATATAAATCTTAAGTGATTCAACATTTTAAAAAGGCATGTAAAAATTATGTTTTTAAAACATGGGTTATTGCATTAATGGGATTTTACTCTTCACTGTCTAAAATATCTGCATTTTAAATTTCATATTAATCCGTTGGAAAATAACCGAGATATAAGCCTCGAAAACCTAGCTGAGACACACTGTATAATATGTCACACCAAAGTTAACCTATTTGTGACACAGGCGTAATTAAACGATGCAAATTTCTAAATTTTGAATCTATGTGATTGTCAATTTTGTCCCAGTTTAATTTGTCCTTCAACTCTACCTACATACAGGGTGCGTCTTAAAAAAACGTGGCAAGCCATATCTCCGTTATTTATGGCTCGATTTAACTAAAACAAAAACGGAAATAAATAACTTTTTCCGTTGACCGCTTGTTAATTTCAATATTAATGAATTATTTTGTCTAAAATATAGGGTAATAATGGACCTCATTGATACACTATTTTTCATTAATCAACGATTTTTGCGATTTTGACAAACAACCTCGAATATTAATTGCTTACACTTACCAAAACTGCAGCAAGATTTTCTATATTTTATAGCTCCATAACTGCACAATTATGAATTCACTTTTTCAAAAGCCGACCTTTTTGGTTATAATTCGCATGTCATATTTTCCAAAGGTAACTAGGTTTTCTTAGCAACCGTGATTTTTACGTGAAATTGAATGTGAATGAAGTTGACGGCTTCTGACACCCTTGTGGAAAAGTGAATAGAAAGTGTTGAAAAATTTAAAAATGCCCTACCCTGAGGACAAAAAAAAGGATGAGGGTATTTTAGAAGGTCTCATCGTTATCGAAACAGATGAAATTGGTTTTGATTTGCCTTTAATTTGAAATTTTGTCACAAAAAAAAAGTTTGCGGTCAACGAAAAATTTTGGTAATCAACTCGTTTGTTAATGGGCGATTAATAAATCTCAACTATTAAAGGCGTTTAGGTTTGTTTTCCATAGTATACTTGATTTTTTCGAAGAAAAAATTTCCAATAATGCTATTTTATGTATTTATTTTCGCGGTTACTATTAACTGCATTCGAACATGAGGCACATTGTTGGACTCAGAAAGATAATCTCTTTCAAAATCGGAATTAAAAATATACCAAGATATTTGAAAAAACAAAGTAGACTATCGAATGACTTTTTGAAAAAAAATTAGTCTATGTTGTGCTTATAGTGTTTTTAAAGTGATTTATTACAGTCTTTGTCTTATTTAAATCGAGCCATAAATAACGGAGATATGGCTTGCGGCATTTTTTAGGAAACAGCCTGTATAAAAATGTAAATGTCCGTTTGTTCAAAATCTAAGATCTCCGAAAATTCTTCACCGATTGCTTTGAAATTTTGACAACACGTTACATTCGAATAGGCGCGTGTTGTTGTAGTATTTTTATTATATTGATGTTACACCTGTGACAGGTAAAAACATGCTTTTTTTGAATAGCGCTATCTGTTGGACGTAAAAGCAACACACTCTATACTAAATATTATAATTATAAGTTACAACCGGCTTGTTCATTCCGTTAAAAATACATTATGAAAATGTTTCGGCGAAAGAGCCAATTTCCGCTGATGAATAGGAGAGAGAAAGTGGGGAGGTAAGTTCAGGAGGAGAATGACGATGTTTGAGAGCATGGTAGAGAGCGTGCTGATGTACGGGACAGAGATCTGGGGATGGAGGAACAAGAGCAGGTGGAGAGAGTGCAAGAGAAAGATTTTGGATGGATGCTAGGAGTGGACAGAGAAACACCGGGGTACATAGTGAGGGAAGAGTGCAAGAGGAGCAAGCTGAAAGTGAAAGCGGGAGAGGAGAGCGGCAAAGTGCGAGGACAGAATGGGCGAAAGGGAAGAGTGCAGGATACTGTCCGAGTGTTATAGAGAAAATAAAAAGAACGAGGAAGAGAAGGAGAGAGAGAAGTACTGCAGGAAGAACGGGTAGGCCAATGAGAAAGTAGAAAGGATGAGATCGGGAGGAAGATGGATGAGTGCGGAGCTGAGCGAGAGGGACACGGATAAGCAAGAGAAGGGAGAGAATCAGAGAATCCAGGTACAACAGGGAGTATGAGAGATGCATGACAGAGGATGTTCCGGTGTACCTGGAGAGAGAGAGCGCGAGAGAATGATGGCGAGATTCAGATGCGTGAACGAGGAGAGAGAGAACAGGTATTGGACGGAAGAGGAGGAGAGAAGGTGCAGGATGTGCAGAGCGGAGAGTGAGACGATCGAGCACATGTGAAGCGGATGCAGCAAAATGAGAGAGAGGGAGGAAAAGGAGCGGGAAGAAATACTGAAAGAAGACGGAAGGGAAATATAATGGATCAAAAAGATATGGAAGACGAGAGAAAGGATAGAAAAAGAAAATGTTAATTTTTTAGAATTGCATGTATTTTTATATTTGTAATCAGGAATCGGAAAGTCCGTAGGGCAAATAAAGCATTTTCATAAAATTAAATGTTAGTAGAGAAAAGTCAAACCAAATTGACATTTGCTTAGATTTTTTAACAAATAAAATAATGTGCAATAGTGAAATAGAGTGTACCCCGCAAACTACGATACCAAAAAAACCTACAGAGATTTTCGCGATTTAAAAAAATAATAAAAAGAAAGTTGTTTGGAAAATGACAATTACAAATTATATTTTGATCGTACAGTTTTAACTGACATTCATATTCAGCATAACAGACCAGACATTATTATTTTAAATAAACAACAAAAGCAAGCATATCTTTTAGATATAGCTGTTCCAAATTCACACAATGCAGGCTGATTCACGTAGCCCGTTCATTAGAAACTTTTTGATTTCCCAAAATCATATTAATATGAAAATTGGTAGTTGACTATAATCGACTACTCCAAGTTTAAATGAAATATTTTCAAAATGGCGACACTTCCGGAAATACCGGAAATCGATGCCATCTTTGTTTTTTTAAATAGAAAGGCCCCATTTTGACTTCACATTTCGATTCTACTTTAACTTTTGAGTTTAGTACGTTTTTTTGTCAATACCTATCTGTCATCGTTTTTGACCTATATCATCTTTTTTGAAAAAAAGTGAGGTTGCAGAGCTTCACTTAAAAATTTATAATTTCTGAACCATCAGAAATAAATAATTTATTTTTACTTTACTGACTTGCCAAAGCTTTGGCCGCTTTTTTACGCTAGCAACGACATTCTTTTATGTTTCATGCGCCTACTGCAGTTTTTTAAAATTGATAATCAAGAAATGTCGAAAACTTCATTTTTTTAAATGGCAACTACCGTTTCTGATACTAGACGTAAGTGTAAAATTAAATTTTAAGGCCACTTTTATTAACATTATGTACGCCTATTTGCAGCCGTTTAGGCGTAATTTCAATTTTTTGAATAAAATATTTTTTTTTATAAGCAATTGTTTTATTTGAATTTTTACTCAAAAATAACATTGCAATAAATATTAGATAACAACAAAACAATAAAAAATAAGCAAATTAACAAAAAAATATTTTAATGAAATGATTTCATTGAAAATATTTTTTTGTTAATTTGCTTATTTTTTATTATTTCGTTGTTATCTATTATTTATTGCATGTGATTTTTGAATAAAAATTCAAATAAAACAATTGTTTGATAAAAAAAGAATATTTTACTGAAAAATTCGAAATTACGCCAAAACGACTGGGAATAGGCATACACAATGTTAATAAAAGTAGGCTTATAACTAAATTTTACATTTATATCTAGTGTCATAAATGGTGGTTGCTATTTAAAAAAATGAAGTTTTTGAAATTTTTTTAATAGTAATTTTGAAAAATTTCAGTAGGCGTATGAAACATTAAAAAAATCACTAATGGCGGAATAGATCGGCCAGGTCTTTAGGAATTCAACTAAAAAAAAATTATTATTTATTTCCGATGGTTCAAGAGTTATAAATTTGTTAATGAAGCCCTGCAACCTCGCTTTTTTGCAAAAAAAGATGACATAGGTAAAAAACGATGACAGATAAGTGTTGACAAAAAGACGTTCTAAACTCAAAATTTAACGTAGAATGTGAAGTCAAAATGAGGCCTTTCCATTAACAAAAATAAAGATGGCGTCGATTTCCGGTATTTCCGGAAGTGCCACCATTTTGAAAATATTTCATTTGAACTTGGAGTAGTCGATTATAGTCAACTACCAATTTTCATATTAATATGATTTGGGGAAATCAGAAACTTTCTAATGAACCGGCTACGAGAATCAGCCTGTATAACACAGACAAATAATACAGGGCAAGTCACATAAGGTTTATTTCTGAATTTATTTTGTACGCAACCAAGAATACTAATTACGCTGACCACTTGATACCATTTATAATGTGATTTTATTTAGTAATCCACGTAGGTATTGTAACGGTCCGAATAGGTTCGATAAATTAAGAATTTTAATTTTAAAATAATTTCAACGAAATATTTTAAATACCGTTCATTTGCGACGGAAATGCTGGTCAGTTGTAAATTTTATTGTTGCTTTGTTCACAAGAGTGGCACCACACTCCTCAAGTGAAATCTGCCAACCTTTCTTTGAAAATGCAGGTACGCGTCCGGGGCAAAACATAGCCCAAGGGGAACAAGTGTTCAGGGGAAAGGGAGCGTTGCAATAAATTTATTGTAATTACATGTTCGACAATTTGGGTGGTCCAGTTAAAATCAGGGGATAATTGAATTAATGAATTTGATGTTAGCAGGTTTCGAATTGAGAGAACAACAAAATTAATGTTCATTAGGTTAATTTACTTTTTTTAGCATTCTCAAATTTGTGGCATATTTGTAATTAAAGGGCGAGAATTGCAAAGTAAAAAAAACAGAGCGCTTTATCGTAGAAAAGAACTAGAATCGTTTGCACTTTTAGTTAGAAAAGTAACAAAGCAAAGTAGAAAGGGAGTCGGTAGAAAACACAGAGGATCGGGTAACGGTAAAGCCAGGTAGTCGTAGAAATCAGACGTGTGAGTGAGAGAGAGAGAATGAAATTTACGAAGTAATTATTAATTAGAACGGTTTTGGGGAATCAAACCAATGTAGAACAATTTTTTAGAAGTAGCAGATCAACGGAATTTAATTGCATGAGATGACAATTACGTAACAGCGTTTCAAGCCCAATTTACGTTTCAAAATAAGGTTAATTTGTTGTATTTTAATTCTGTTTCTTTCATGTTTATTATGTTTGTTTCATTTTAATTCTGTTTAATTCTTGGTGCTGACTTTTATTACTGTATAGAGTCGGTAATTCAGTGTTCCTGTTTAATTCTATTTGTTCCATTTTAATTGTGTTTTTTCTTGATGTTGAGGTTTATTATTGTATAGAGTCAGTAATTTAGTGTTCTTTTTCAGAGTCCTAATTCAACAACAAATTATGTACATTCGGTCTGGTCCTAACAAAAGTCTAAATTTAAACATTTAAATTAATGGTGGAAAACGGAAACTGTAATTTCAAAAGTTCTAGAGATATCGAAAGGGTGTCGCGGTCGGCGTAAAGTAGAACCGAGCTAATTGGTCACTTTGGCCAAGTAGGGGTTGCGAAAGTGGGGTGCGCCAGAAATGATAAAACCGATTGCGGGACGGGAAACAGGGCTTTTTTGATTGACTCGGGGTTTGATCTCCAAAGTAGCCGGAGGTACGTTCAGTACTTCCAGCAGCCATTTTGTGACCACGTTCTTTACATTCACAAGGTAAATTATTTCTCTAATTCTTGTATATTATTTGTAGTCGCGATTTAATTAGTCAAACAGCATTTAGTTCTTTATCGTTCTAAAGTAAAGATTATATTATTTTCTTTGAGCTTTTGATGACCACGTGACTCTTTAGAATCTTATATTAATTTCTCTATCGCGAAATATGTGATCTTCTTGCATTTACCGATTGGGGAAACGTGCTCTTGTCAAGGCTTACCAGTATGCAATTATTATAAAACATTTCCATTCATTATTTATGTCTTGGATTCTCGAGTTCGGGAAGCTACCGCCAGTGTCCGTCGCACTCAATAAGCTGTGGTCCGGCGTAAGAGCACAAAATTAGCCGCGTCACCTCCAAGGGGGCCAGCGACCAAACTAGGCCAGCTGACACGTGAAGAGAGGTACCCTTTGGCCCTGTTAGAACCTTTTTCCCTTTTATTTTCGACCACCGGAATAGACCAGGGTGATCTATGAGATTCCAGGGCATCGCGTCGGGCTCAGTTTAATTGGGGAAATAATTCAAATCTAAATCGGATCACATAGTTCGCATCTCAAACTCATATAATGCTGTTCGTGCCATAAACTCCTTTATTTGCCCAGCTTAGTCATTTATTCATGAGTCAGATCTCAATTCGAGGGGCGCGAGTCAAATCTCATTGGGTCAAATTTCCACCAAATTCTGTTATTAAGTTCATTTATTTATTTCTATCATTTGTTCGGACCAAACTCCACCACACTCGATTATTTGTTAAATAAAATTTAAGTGAAGTGCAATCGTTTTAATTTCATCTTTGAAAACCTTCCAAAGGTACGGCCTCTCGTTAGAGCCTAATTAAACAAAATGAAAAATAAAACACAACGTAGGATCCATAAATATTTCTTTTCTCATTATTTTTGTTTCGTATTTTTCCGCAAAATTTCATCCGAGGGAATGCGGCAACCAACAATACACCAAAAGAGGGAAAAAAAAATCATCGAGGAAAAGTCAAGGAAGTCGAAAAGTTACAGTATGTAATTTGGCTAAAAATGTCAAAATGACAGTTGATGAATTTAATTTTTGATTTCATTAATCAGAACAGGAAAACGTCATTGTGACATTTTTAGCCAAATTACATACCTACGTTGATTACTAAATTAAATCACATTATAAATGGTATCAAGTAGTCAGCGTCATTTGTATTCTTGGTTGCGTACAAAATAAATTCGGGAATAACCCTTATGTGACTTGCCCTGTACAAAAATTAATAAATATTTAGAACTCTTCGTTGCTATGAGAAATCATTGCTGTTTAGAAAAAATTTCGATTTTACCATTTATAATTTCAGCAACAGGAATAGTACCGCAATCTCTTTTGAAAAATTTAAAAATTTTGGACTTAGAGAACACATTGGTGGTTGAAATTCAAAAAGGTATATTATTATACTCATGTCATATCGTGAGGAAATTCCTTAACATTGACACAGAACATAAAACACAAAAAAGTCAAAATGCGGAGGCGAGACGCCGGTAATTATGTTGATAAGCATTGCACCATTACTTGATAGTATTATCCGTAATAGTGTATGTACTCCGGCAAAATTGCCGTGCCGTTGGGTGGAGGTGGGATACGAAAATTATACACGACGGTAAAATTTAATTATCTTCTCGAGCGTAGTTATTAATTAGCGTCTCGACAAAAAAAAAGCTCTCGAAGATTTTAATACAATTTACTCAAATTCTATTACTGTAGGTATTAAATTTATGTTACTAATAAATTACATACTTGGTGCAGTTAGTATTCCATTACCAAATAGCGGCTCCATTAAACTGTACAACGACCCTTTGGCAAGACATTGCTTCAGAACATATTCTAGAACATCTGAATCGGTAACTATAATGAATAAATAGGGACCCATCCAGACTTTTCCAATTGGTCCATATTTCTCCGCCACTTCCATTGATTTAAAAAACCATTCTTACAAGAAAAGTTATTTAAGTAAGTATATATTTTCAAATACTCTCACATTGGTTTACCATCTGGACCTCTGACGATAAGATGAATGCTTCCCAAAAATGGTAAAGCAAAAGGTCCCTTCAATTTTGCAGCATAATAGTACAATTTCCTTCTTTTCCAACAATAATTAATAATAAACAACACTAACACCACTGATGATAAATGAAACAGAACACTACTGACATTAGAATTATTTTCCTTCATGACGATATTCATTAAAGTTCAGAATCTCTTTGACGTTTGATGTCACTATGAAACGAAATATTTTTTGTGAAGTGTCCACCGATTTATATATTCGTAAGAAGAACAACAAACAAGTATTTTGTTAGAGGCCAACAGCTTCCTTGATTCGGATAGTTTGTCGGTGTCAACATACCACAGAAATGGTAATAATTAATATACATGATGGGCCAAGGAAAAGTATCCACATAGATTATGTTGAAAACTATAATAGACTTCGGGTAAAAATTTCGAAACAGGTTAATTTTGATATTAAAGGGACACATAGTAGTGACTCAGCGGCCCAACGTCATCTCCCGGTCAAGCTTATAACCTTCTTGCAGGATGAAAGCATTTTCAATTCTCTTGATAGGGATGACAACATTTTTGAGTTTTACCCGTTATCACTGGAGAAAGTACACTGTGAAGTGTAGTCATGTGATGTATCATTTTAAAGCAATTTCAATTCTCTTTAAAATAGTATCATAATTTTATTGCTATTTATGTAGCATCAGTAAATAGAACACTGATGATTGAAATGTAAATGGTCTTCATCTTTGCCTAAGCGAGCTGGACGAGGAACAGTAAATAAATTGTGGTGTTGTTTTATTTATAGACAATTTAAATTGCCTGAAATAGTTGTATGAGTTCACAATTGTTCCCTGGGCTATTTTCTAATAATACTGACAAAAACCCAAAATGTTTCATATTGTTGTAAAGAGAGTTAAAGTCGCTTTAAATTATATGTCATTCAATCCCTGTTCTCCATAATACCGGGTGTGTTTTAATAATTGGGAGAAATTTAGTGAGTTTGCACTCTGGAATAATTGGTACTGCTAGTTATTTGTCAAAGAGTTGTCTGTTGATTCGCTTTCGAAACGAACAAAAATAATTTCAGTCGTTAAAAGTCACCCGATAGTTCGCGAGACAGTGGTCACCTTGCCAAAAAGATGAAGTTGCACTGCTGAATTCATCGCCGACACGTGTGCCTGGGGATATCAAAATTTACCTATTTCAGCGTTTGTCATGTAAATCGTCACGTTAAAAAAAAGAGGGACAAATGGCAATTCAGTTTTGCAAATTCCAATAAGTTTTATTTAGAAAAGTTATTGTAATTGATGAGTAAGTGCTATTACCAGTTAAAATAAATGCACTTATTTTTGTTACACCCTGTATTTGTTCTACTAGTCCTCCAACTAGTAAATACAATTATGCTAAATACGAAATAATTTTACAACAACGAATAAAAAAATGGGAATCGTTCTTGAAGACTACTTTTTATAACGCGCTGGTTAAACCCATATTGATGTTTGGATCAAATATTTGGAGGCCGTTTTTTTGATATTCATATTAATAGAATAGAAAGAGTGCAACACAGATTTCTCCAATAAGTAGCTATACAATTAAAAATGGCCAATCCAAGGATCACGCACGATTATTTTCAAATCGCGAAAACATTGCATCTTAGTTCAGTGGAGTCACACAGAATTTATGCGGACGTAAGTTTTTTGCATGGGATATTAAATGGTCTGGTAGACTGTCCTGAATTAGGCAGTAAAATTAGCCTTTACGAAAATTGTACAAGTTCAAGATCAAGAGGTCCATTTGTTATTCCATTCAATAGAACATCCCAAGGAGTAAATTCGCCAGTGTCCAGGTTATCAAAATTAGGGAACTCCTGGACTTTAGAAAATTTAATGCTCCCACAATCACAGTTTAAAGTCCTAGCGAGGAACATGTACCTCAATGACTTTAAGTAAGTGTAAACTATTATTGTTAGTTAAAATGAAATTATTCGAAGTTTGTAATTTAAGTTTTTATTTTAAGCGGAAAGTGGATACGGCTACCATGTTAATTTATTATATTAAGGCCCGGTTTATTCACCTTCAAGTAACTTTATTTGAACGGTAATTACCATGGATCTACCAATAGCAGATTCTAAATCATAGCAACTACTGGCCAGATAAATTTACTTGAAGGTGAATAAACCGGGCCTTAAGGATGAACTGGAGTAACATTGAAAAATGGCGAAAATTGCTTAAAATTGGTACAATAGTCCTTTCATCCATTCTAAAGTACTGTGCCAAATTTAAAAAAATTTGATCGAGGAATTTTAAAGTTATTACCTTTTAAAGTTTCGGGATATTTTACACGTGTTCTTATGAGAAATCGAGCAATGGTCGCATAAAAATTGATAAAAAACATATTTCAAAAAGGCCAATTTTTCTTAAATTTTTCACACATAAAGTATCGATATCGTTGAATTTTCTAATGAATTTACAAAAAAAGTTGGTCGAGGATTTTCCATGTAATCGCTAATGTGGAAAAACACGGTTTTTGAGGTTATGAATCTGTTTTAATTTCAATAAAAGTGAACAAAATGCATATAATTGACGTCGGTATGCAACATTACACTCATATCGCACGTTTTACTACAGTTACGTTAAGAACTTTAAAAGAAATCAATGAAAATTGAAATTCAGTGTGCTTCTGTTTACTTTCACGTACAGTCTTAGTCAAAAGATTGTAAAATCACATGTAAGTAATTATCTAAATATCAAGAAAATAAACACAAAATTTGCTTGCAACTCATTACAATTCGTTTCCACAAATTAAAAACTTTTTTTTCAAATATTGATATCTCGTAATAAACGTTTCATAGCATAATTAGAATTCCGCAACTTTTTGCTGAGATTGTTACTCCAGTTCATCCTTAAGCTGTAGTTAGCATAATAAATAAATAAATGAAAAAAAGAGTGTGTGTTTAAGACCGCACGACAAAAGTGAAAACTTCTATGATGCTCGTTACTGAGTTTAAGTAATAATAATATGTACTATCGGTGGACATTAAAACCTGGGACATCCAAAATTTGCTCATTGTATATCAGACTTTTGAATTGTCACTCAAAGTAAAAATTGTCAGTATTTAAAATTAACTCCTTGAACGTAAGAGATGCTAGATCAATTGTGTTATTATATAAAATCATTGTCAATGAAGAGAACGTTAAAGAACTGAACTTTAACTTGGTGTTTCTGACAATATGTCATAATTTTTATAACCTTGTTTGTAAAAAGCCAAATTTACCCAATGTATATTTCTGATTTTTGACTTTACACAATTGTGACGTTTGTCCCAGGTTTTTATGTCCACCGATAGTACCTTATTCTATAAAAAATATATAATTATGGATGATAGTACTTGGAGGAATATGGAGTAACGCATAAATAATTAATATTATGTAAATCCTCTGCTGTTTTTAAATAAACATCAAAAATCTGTATTTTTCAACAGAAACTGCAAATACGTCCTCTTTTAGAGGTACACTCTACACGCAAAATTTGTGAGGTAAGGTTTGGATGTTTAACTTTTATTTTCTTGACGATGGTTTATTATATTGAACAGGACACAAATTTTCATAGCAATACTCTGTGTTGTGATAATTTGTCCATTTTCCTCTTCACATTTTGCTACACAAATTTTTCCAATAGATGAATTGTTGAAGCCATATAATTGAGAATTACGTATTAAATCCTCCATTCATTTGTAAACTTACAATATTTGTCGTGTCTTGATCGTTTATATTATATAAAACTATACAGGGTATTTCACGAGTGATAATGAGCCTGACGGAATAATAAATTCAACCCACAACACATTTTCAAAAAAGCCGGACATTTTAATTTCAGTAGCCAGCTTTTTTCGGAAGTATAGTTTAAATATATTTATTATATTTTAAATTACGTCAGGCTCATTATCACTCGTGAAATATCCTGTATATATATACAGTTATCCTGCAGCTCTGCACTGAGGTCAGTCAGGTCACAACACAACGTACAATGAAAATTTAAAATTGACAAGTGACGCACAGTTGTTTGTTTTTCGCTCGCTCCGCTAAACTCGACTCCCGAGATTTTAGCTTACCACGAATGTGACGCTGCCAGCTGCGAACGTGATGCATGAAACTAATTCACTGCCCAGTAATTAAATGTATGTGGGGCGCCTAAAGAAGTTTTCACTTCAATAATTTGCCTTCATTTTGACGAACGCGACGTCATCAATTGCGATGTCATTATAGACATTTTACGAAAGTTTATAGGTTGGGCTTGAGGCATATCAGTTTAAATTAGAAAATATGTCAAGAATAGGAAGTGTGCAGTGGAAAAATTTGACCGTATTTTTTGCAATTTTACGTATTTCAGGGAGCCTACATGGAAGATTACCTTGATTATCTGCCATATTCGTATTTTGTGACATAATTTTGATAAAACAAAAGGCGACTAGATCAAATTTTTATTTTTAAAATTAAGACATTACCAACCACCACAAAAATCCCTAAAACGACTAAAGTAAAAATGTGTGTTTAAAAACGGCATAAAAAGGGCAAAAAAAAATCGTTTCATAAGACCTTGAAGGAAACTTGTTTTTTAATACACTATTATGAAGGAATTCAATGAACCAGTCTCAATCTTTATTGGTATTATTTCACTAAATTTATACAGGGTGACTGATGAAAAACCTTTGATGCTGTATCTTGCTTATTTTTTATCCAATTTGAATAAGTGACACATCAAATGAAATAATTTTGAAAACACTTTATTAACAACTAATTAAAAAAAAAATCTTCCGTCCAGTTTTTGACAGATGAACATCAGCTTCTTTTTTTCAAATAGCACTGTACATTTTTTTTTATTCAGTATTGTAGAGATTTGTGTTCTGAATATAAAAATGCAAAGAACTATACCCACTCATTAAACAAAAGTCAAGAAATTAAAGAGTAAATGTACAAAATTTAAAAATCAGGTGACCAAAATAAACAAGAGAGAAGTTTGTTCTAAATGCTCGAAATGACTAAGTGAGCTCTGAGTATTCATTTGTCAAAACGGTTTGATGATATAATAATATTATAATGTTGCTGTGGAAGAAAATTTCCAAAGACGATTTAGTGTTAACCTGTGGTGTGGCATTTTTGGAGATAGAATGGACTAGTGGGTCCCTTTTTTGATAGCAGTCTCGATCAAACAAAATATCATATTATTTATTATCAAACGAAATAAGCAACTTTCTGGGTGAGATACCATTAGCAGTGTTGAATAGAGTCGTGTTTCATCAGGACGGCGCCATACTACATAATGCACACATGAATTTTGTATTTTTAAATCATTTAAATTATGTTGGTGAACGATGAATGGGTGCTCATGGAACTATTCGATGGCCCGCTAGATCCCCAGATTTGAATCCATTGGATTTCTTTATATTCATTCGAAACTTTCGAGACGATGTTTATTTGACCTCACCAGGTACCCAAAGAGTTAAAAAAAGGGTAGTGCGAGTATGTCAGGAAAAATCTCGAAATTTTTTACTGAATGCCAAAGTGGGCATTTCCAGAAGGTATCGACAGTGTCTGCAACAGCATTGAGGAAATTTTGAGCAACCAGAATAGATTTTGTATTGTTTACAAATTTGATTACTTGATTTTGATTTTCAATTTTTTTCAGTTAAAATACATTTTTTGTTTTTTCTTTTAACGTACGAATATTCAGAAGAAGATTCTTTATAAGAACGAATAAAAAAATATATAGTGTGATTTGAAAAAAAAAAGTTGGCTATCGTCTGTCAAAAAATAGATGTCGAAAAAAATATCGAATAGGATAATAATGAAGTGTTTTTTGAACTATTTCATTTGATGTGTCATTTATTCAAATCGCATAAAAAATAAGTAAGATACAGCGTCAAAGGTTTTTCGTCAGTCACCCTGTATTATTTACATCAGCAGAGAACAAAGGCTTAAAGTTTGTTTCCTCTGACAGAAATCTGTCGGGATCAAATATTAATGGATTTTTTTTTAGCTTTATTTGTCCTACGGGCTTTCCGATTCCTGTTTACAATTTCACACAAACATAAAATATATCCATTCCAAAAACACAATTTGTATTATTCTCCCCCGCTCCTCTCGTTCTCTATTCTTTCTCTCCTCTTCCATTTCTCTTTCATCTATCTCCCTGTCGTCTTCGCTACATATTTCTCCCCGTTCCCTTCTCTCTCATTTCGCCGCATGTGTTCGATCGTCCCACAGTCCTCGCGTTACCTCCTGCACCTTCTCTCTTCTCCTTCCGTCCTATTCCTGTTCTCTCTCTCCTCGTTCTCACCTCTGAAACTTGTCATCATTCATTTTTCTCTCTCACACACTTTCTCCCCTCCCTATTGTACTTCGATTCTCTTATTCTCTCTCATCTCTCTTACTTATCCGTGTCTTTGTTCCTCTACCTTACTATTCACTTTCTCTTTGTACATTTACTCGCCGGGTCATCTTTTTCTTCTCTCCTTCTTTTAGAAATTTTTCTTCAGTTTCTCCTCTCTCTCATCCCATCTAAACCACTCCCCGTTTATCTATATTTTCCTGTATCCTATTTTCACCCTTTTTCCTCTATCTCTCTCTTCTCTGGCCAACTCTCTTAACTTCTTATGTGTTTCCCTTTCTTCTTTTGTCAAATCATCATCTATATGTATACATACATCCTCTCATCTTTTTGTTCTTCTTCTGCTCCCAGCTTTCTATTTTTGCCAGCGTCGTCTTATCTTTATTTATTTTAAATGCTTCCTTTACATTCACTTTCACCCCTAACTCCCTTTTAAACCATTCTTCCACCCCCTCTCTATATTTCGACTTATTGCCCCCATTCCAGTTATTATAACATTATTCTTCCTCTCCTTCTTTTCCCTTTGTCCTCTATCATTTTCATCCTTTTCATCCAATCCGCCTTCTCCGCCTGTCCTTTTTCTTCTCTTCCTCTCATCTCTTCTCTCACTGTCGCTAATTCGTTCCTTAGCTCCCCATTCTCCTCTCTCACTGCCTCTAATTCCTTTCTTAGTGTTTTGACCTCCTCTCTTATCTCTCTAATCATGGTTGTTTTCATTCCTTATCCATTTCCTTGCTTTGATTTTCTTCTTTGCTTCTATTTGGTGATCTTCTCGTTCTGGAACTATTTCTGAGTGGGTTCTTGTCTTCTTTCGACATCCTACCCTCTTCTCTTTCTCTCTTGCTGCTTTCTTTCTTACTTCTGACGAATTCGGCATGTCCTCTCTTTCTTGCTCTCCCTTCTTCTTTCTCACTGCCGCTAATTCCTTTCTTCGTACTTTGCTCTCCTCTACTATTCCCGCCACATCCTCTTTTATCTCTCTAAGCACGGTTTTTATTTTCTTCTCTATTTCTTGGCTTTGATTTCCTTCTTCGCTTCTACTTAGGGACCTTTCGGTTCTGGAACTCTTTCTGAATGGGTTCAGTCCTTCTTCATTCATATTCATTACAGTTCCGCAGTTAAAAGCGTTGAGAAATTTACGTATCTTAATATCCTTCTGAACCTATCTCGGGATTTTTTACAAAAACCGCCTATGTCCAAGTTGTGAATTGTATTCCAGTTAAAGTTTCCACACTGTATTTTACCATCTGGACCTTTGACGATAAGATGAATTCTTTCCAAAAATGGTAAAGCAAAAGGTCCCTTCAACTGTGGAACTCGAATATATTATTTTTGCCGCTTTGTCGCATATTGTGGTACCAAATAGAAAAATAGAGGATATGTAACTTCATTAATGAAAGATTCTTTGATTTTTGCAATAACAGCAGTTAAACGCTTTCGTGAGGCAGCAATCCATACTCCAACCTTTATAGGATGCAATCGGGTTTTTCTACAAATGCATGTGGATTTTCTGAAGTCCATATTTTATAGTTTTGCGCTTCGTCCAAAAAAAAAAACTGATGTCTAATAATCTGCAGACAAAGTTAAAAAATTTGATTGTTGAATTCAATTCATTATTATTACGAACCTGTCATCATTCAAATTGTTCAAAAACCAGTGTTCTAAGCGCCTCTCAGAATCATCTTTCGAAGTTCTTGAAGTGTTGTGATTTTGTGTGGATAGAAGTTCCGGTTTTTTATAACAATTTTCTGATAAGTTGAGAGTGGTACATCAGCTTGAAGTGATATCTTTCTGAGGGATTTTTTAGAGATTTGTTCCATTCATTGGCGGTCTGCCTTCACTTTTACCTTTTTCAACACTTCCAGTTGCCACAAATATATCCACAATCCTTCTAATATGGAATTAAATTTGCTTCCACGACGTTCTCATTTGGAAATTTTGCGAAAAACTCTTCCTTGCAAGCGTTTATAGAATAAACCCACTCTCCATTCTGCAGGGTACCGTTTCGGTAATACGACATCACAATGAAGGTGTTTTGCTCTAGCGATAAAACCATTGCGGTTTACTGAAAAGATTGTTTATTACGTACTGTAAACGTACGAAAATAAATGTCTTACCTTTGCTACTTCGTAACATGTTTTTGGTATTCACAGTTCACACTTGCGGAAAAACGTTTTACTCTTGTTGAAGAAAATCACAAGCAAATCAACTAAGACGCAGAACTCACAAACTTACGCTAACATTTAATTAATAATTTGACATTTGTCATTTGACATCTAATTTGCCAGCTTCAACGATTCGACATATTTCGGCCAAAAAAAATATAGAGCCGCACAATTCCACAGGACTCTTGATGCATGTTCTTTTATAGACACTTTGTACAATTTTCTTCTTTTCCAACAATAATTAATAATCAACAATAAACATTTCTCTAGACGGTAATAATTAATATACAGGGTGGCCCAAGGAAAAGTATCCACCTGGATTATCTTGAAAACTACAGACTTCGGGGAAAAATTTCGAAACAGGTTGATTTTGACATCGCAAGGGACACATAATATTGACGAACCCAGCGGCCCAACGTCGTCATCTCTCGCTCTAGCTTATGAAGTTATGAACCTCTTGCAGGATGAAATTGTACATCATTTTAAAGCATTTTAAATTCTCTTGATAAAGATATCAATATTTTTTAGTTTTACCTGATATTATTGGATAAAGTACATTGTGATGTGTGGTCAAGTGATATATCATTTTGAAACAATTTGAATTCTCTTTACAATATTTAGTAATAGGCATTCACGATCTTTTTGGGACCGAGTTGGCTATGATTTTTTCTTTTCATGTTGGACTAACTGACTCAGTGATGCAACGGATGCAATTTCTTTTTTCTGTCAGTGCCAGATTTATTATTTAATATTCGTGAGAATCTAAAAATGATTTATTATGTGTGTAAAAATAATTTTCCTACCATCGATGTAGAAAGTAGGTCTTTGCGCTTGCATTTGACAACGCAAAGTTGACGTTTTCCGAGGACTTTGTCGCTCACGCGCGAAAAAATGTACAAAACGCTCGTTCTTCGAATTTTTTCTTAAAATCAGATGTCCAGTGATTATTGTAACTGGTGACAACGAATAAACAGAAAGAATATTAAATAATAATAATAAAAATTAAATGAAATGTTCAAAATGGCCTCCAGAGGCAGTTGTGTGATTGCTTACACAATCAATTACATATATATCAAAATTACAAATGTCAGGTGAAATTTTAGCCTACTGAAAAGTTAAAATTGGAGCAAACGGAATTCAAAAAATGTCTTTTTGCTAACTTATTCCTTGATTCTGGTTATTAAATTGAAATTGTTTGAATACATTATCATATCCCACAACTTTACTACAAAACTGGGTTCAATATTTTCATGAGGACAAAAGTTAACAGGCGGTTGAAAAATGTAGCTTGTAAAACCCTATGGCCAGTCTTAAAAAAACTCACTGTATAACAATTCATCACTTTACATAATTCATCACAACGACAACCACCGAATATGCCCATCATCAGTACAACTTTCTGAAGGATCCACTCTTGGTCCAGTAAAAACTTGCAAACATCGTTTCTTGAAAAAGTTCTAGTTTTTTTCGGCTGATAGTTTCTACATTATGTTTTCAAAAAGGAGGTGAGACTGTTGCACCTGTACCATTTATTACATTAAAACAACTAATAGCTGATTAAAAAACCTCTTACGTGGATACCTGGAGATATCAACGTTTTGACATACAAACAGTGTAGGTACTCTTCAACATTGAATATCACAACCGCGCTGATGCTGCTTTGGTCTTTTCCCTTGATCTCGGTCTGCCATTGTGTAAATATTTCCAATTCTTTCTGGTATCGTAATTTTGATTTCGTAGGCACCATTTGGTACTTCGCGGCACTTGCCTTTTCCAGGACATCATCAGGAACACAGAATTCTTCGTCATCCATTTCCACAACGTGGTGTACACAATCACTTTATTGACTTTGCAAAACTTTGTTTATTTTGTATTTTATTTTTTTCCATAGCAACAGATCTTTCTGAAAATGTGGTTTATTTATTTTATTTTAATATTATTTAAAATTTTGAATATAAAGTTACAAACTCATTTTCTAACGAGTTATGTCAGGTATCGAACAAAATCAAATACAGCACTCGAGAGTAAGGCCGCTTTTTTTCACTTGAATTGCATCGTCCACTCCGCTGCGCGTCGTGGCCGAACATGCAATTCGCGTGAACAAAAGCTTTATCTTCCTCTCTCGTAGTGTAAATAACTATTCATCTTTGCCTATTATTTACTGTAAGTACTTCAAATTGTTAGAAGCGAACTGAAAATGTAATAATGTTACCTAAACAGTAAATAAATTGTGGTATAATGATTAGGGGCCGGTTTCACCAGCGTGAGTTAAATTTAACTACAGATTAAAATATACGAAAACATTGTTATAACAGTAGGTAACTAAAGTAACGAAGCATTTTAACCTACAGTTAACTTTAACTGTCATTGGTGAAACCGGCCCTGAGAGAAATTTGGTGAGTTGGCACTCCTGAATAATTGGTACTTCTAGTCACTTGTCAAAGAGTTGTCTGTTGATTCGTTTGCAAACCGAACAAAAATTACTTTAATCATTAAAAGCCACTCGGTAGTTCGCGAGACAGTGGCCACCTTGCCAAGTTGCACTGCCGAATTTATCACTGACACGTGTGCCTTACGAAATGAAAATTGACCTATTTTTGCGTTTGTCATGTAAATCTGGAATTTTCAGAATTATGCGGGTGAATAATTTACTTTGGGTCACTCGGTATAATGATTTGAGCAGATTCTTAAAATTAAAATTAAAATTTAAATAATTATTCCAGTTTCTTGCATATTTAATTTTTTTCTTATAGGTATTTGTCCTACATCCTCCAACAAGTAAATATAATTATGCTAAATACGAAATAATTTTGCAACAACGAAGTAAAAAATGGGAATCGTTCTTGAAATAGTATATTATGTTATGAGGAGCAAAAATGAAGTTTTATGTGCTGCGGCTGGTAGATTGGCTGCCGAACGCAGTGAGGCAGACAAACCAGCCAAAGCACATAAAACCATTTTTGCTCCGAATAAGATATTGAGATAACCGCTTTTGAATTCAAAACTAACCGCCAATGAAAGCTATAGAATTACCGGCGTTCGGTACCGTCGGCGACCGCTTGGGGGCGTGGGTGAGAGTCGACAGGGGATGAACGGCCATGTTTTTTTTTGGAGGGCACTTTTTTCTTGACCGCAGAGTAGTACAGAAGTACCGTGTATTTTTTTCTGTGTGCTAATTGTGCGATTTTAGTTGTTTTTTATTGAACTGTGCTAAATGTTGCTGTCCAACTTCTGTTTTGAACTAGGTATGTGTTTGGGGTACTAAAATTAATTCTGCTTCGCGCGAAATGTAGTTTAACAATAATAAGACACAAATGGGTCGCACGTGGGTTTCCACCATGTTTTACAAAATCCACATTTATCTCGACCATCCCCATGTATTATGTTTTTAACATTATAAGCTTGCGAAGGAGCGTAAGGCAGCCTGGTTCTAGTTTTGCTAAATTTATAAAATTGACGGATCACGTTTTCCCTTTGTTGTCAAAGCAGGTTTTTACAATTCACTAATTTTCCTAAAAGAAAATGACTCCAAGTTTTAGCGTGGGTCTGTGGCTTTCACTTTTTATCAGCGCACTCCCTCACTTTGATCCCCTTTCTAATTATTCCGAGTGACGCTTTTGGTGTAACAAGTATTTATTTATTGCTTAACATTTTTAATCAAAATTTGAAAGTTTCCACTTTCCATCCCGGTAGCAACCAATTGGGTTTATATTTCAGGTATCTGCGCGGGCTTTTTCCTTATCCAGGGATCTTCTACATTTAGGTATTTTCATCGTTTAGTCCCGGGGCGCCCTCCATATTATCCAAGGGGGGGGGGCCTTGTCGATGATCCGGCTCTAATAGGCTAGGGTCGACTGGACTGTGTTTTTTTGTTTTATTGTTATGTATGTGTTATTGGTTGTTACCACTTTTCCATCCCAAACTGAAAGTGTTCTTAGATTACTCCGTCAACAAAGTTTTGTCGCGGTTTCGTTTACATTTTCCAGTTGCTGTAAATGTCAATTCTTCCTTATCGCGAGGGTCTCTCTCTGTTTGAGGGGTTTAGTTGCTCCGAACATCCAATCGTTGAACACGACCCCGCGGCCCCTCGTTTAACATGTTGTGCCCCAAGAGAGACCCGAAAACCATAACGCTTGGCGGGGCTTGCTGAATGCTGGTCCGCAACGTCGCTCATGGTGTAAGTTGAATCCGAGTTCCTTGGCACAGAACTTCCGGAATGGTAATCTGTTCTCGAAGTTTGTGGTACTTGACAAGCGTCGTTTGTTTTTGCTCTGAAATAGTCATATTCAATTCAACCGATGAACTTAGAGTACCTCAATTTGTTGACTTAACGTAAAGCAGTTAGGATTTTTCCCCTTAGCACTAAATCACGGGTAGGCGGGAAATGATAAAGTCGTAAGGATAGGTACCACAGACCTCCGGACCACCCAAAGCCACTCACTCCTTCTATAGCGTATCTGCCGTATTTTGTAAATTAACTTGGAAAAGAAAAAAAAGAACATCCTGAAGTTCTTGCCTAGTGCCCGCTCTCGCTCGAACGGTCCGAAGTAACTGTTTTGTTTGTAATGTACATGACCCTCCTGTTTTTTTCTGAATTTGAATTGTGTTGTTTATGAAATCAGTTTTGCTCAATTCTCACTAACTGTCCCGTCCACGTTGTCACTTCGGACTTGTTCGTATTTTCAGGAGAGGTTTTAGCGGAGCCTCATTCGGGGGTCTGGGAGAATGGCCAGAGCTCACCATTTTCCTAGAGTTCTAAATGAGTAGTCTTCTCACATTTGAGGAGACTTGGGTGCCCTCTCCCGAGACGTTTTATTATTCATGAATCCCGGCGTTAACGAAAATCATAACTTTGAATAAATAGCTGGTTTAATTATTGTGTTGTTTTATTTGCACTCTTCTGTGTGGTTCACAAACCCTGTTGGAACGAATCTGGTAATGTTTAATTTGTATTAAAAAAAAAAAACACAACGTAGGGAAATTAACGAGGTACGATCACGCGCTCTTGGCCATTTTTTGAATTTCGCGGGTGTTATTTTCATTGCGTATGTTGGTAAAAAAAAAAAAAAATGAGATGGCCGATTGGTGGGAATTTTGAATTACCCACTTGGTTCATCACAATATACTATTTTTTCTTCAAACCTTCACAACAAATTATTTAAGACATGTTAAGAAACCAGGTAGGAATTTCAAATGATTCAGCTAGTTTACTTTACTGCCGCTCATCAGCGGAGATAATAACTTCACGGACGCCCTCAGCGGAGATAATAACTTTATCTGCCGCTCTCAGCGGAGATAATAACTTTATCTGCCGCTCGTCAGCTCGTTAGATGCCATGACAATCAAGTGACACTTTAGCATTATCAATGCAGCAGGATCATGTCATAATTTACGGACGTTTGAAGAAAAACTACTTTACAAAGGAATTTAAAGAACCAGTCTCAATATCTATTGCTCTTATTTCAAAGAATTTATTTTATTTGCATCAGCAGAGAGCTAAGGCTTAAAAACATTGTTTTAGCAGCGCAGGACGATATATTTTATTACGCCAAAGTCATTATTATTCTGTCATTAATTTGTTTGTTTCATTGAACCAACACGTCATAATTTCTGTAAAATTTTAATGAAACAGTTACTATTCCCTTCTTATAATAAATCGTTTATTGTCCAATGGATTAATCCATTATACGACAAAAATATCTAAAATATTTATATTAAATCAGAGAAGTATTCAATAAAATGAATATAAATTACTTATACAATTATAGGCTGTCCCAAATTTCGGGTGTTCATTTAATATTCTGGTAGCATCACCTACGGAAATCTTTTGTTTTGAAAAACGGATGTCGCAGTGTTAAAATACGACATAACCTCACTATAAAATAACAGCATGACACGAATTATGATAAAAAAGTAACACAATTACAATTCACGCAAAATGAAGTGCTGGAAGTGTCCACCTTCTTCTTCGCTACACTTTAATATTCCCATTTTTAATACATTTATTACATTTTCTAACATATTCGGGGCGTTATTAATTTCTTCTTTTCCTCTAATTTTTCCATCCAGTTGGAAGTATTCTTCCTGCAGTTCCTCAAAAAATGGTTGCAAAATTTCCTGTCGATACCTTGCTGCATTCATTTTGCCCAAAATCAACAATTAATTTAAAAAAAATTGATTTTAAAATCATGAAAATTACCTTCAAAAAATATTGGTCCAATTATTCGTCTTGTACTAATGGCTGCCCAAACACCAACACCAACATTTTCGGAATGTAAAGAGCTTTCAATGAAGACATGAGACAATAACTGAAGCAGTGCGTTTTAGCGGTCGATCTGTGGTTTTTCTTCGGGAAATGCCTCCACCTTCAGACCTTCACACCGGCTCAGATTGTCTTAGAACAACAGCAAACAGTAAACCTCTCTGAACGCAAATGTCAAAATATGACAGTTCTACTCCAATTTTACTAATCGGAAGTTCAAACGATGACATGCCTTCACAAAAACAAAATATTTCCATAGGTAATCCTACTAGAATATTAAATGAACACCCGATACATGGTATTGTTGTTTATATAATAATGTACGTTTTGTATTTGCTTTCATTGCTCCAGTCGGTTCAATTTATTTTTCGACTGTACTTACAACAAGAGGTTTCATTTAGTCTGATAAATAATATTTTTTGCAAACGAAAACGTATTGCTTAGCAATTAGACGAGAAAAATTGGCACGATAAAACCACGACGGCCGTAGGCCGGAGTTAATGTTATCGTGGTTTCTATAAGTTCGTCCTCATGGGTGTGTTGTAAACAATGTGGAGGGCGAAAAAATTTGAAATATCCCAAGGGAGTTATGAGTTGTTTTTCATAATGTATATCTATAACGAAAAGAAACAGTATCGTGTTACTAAAAAACAAACAAATTTTTTGTGATCGTTTGCTGACGTAAGTAACGTAAAAAGTGGTATATTACTTAATATACAGGTTTATTGTAAATAGTAACCTCGTAGATGGCGTAAAAAACTACACAAATTTTGGACGTGCCGCTCGCCTCGTAATACGAGACAGACTTGTATCGCAGATAAGTGGCGGTACTGGGTCTCAACGTCATGTGGGAATATACCTCTATAAAGCGGCATACATAAAATACAGTGTCGTCTGAAAAAAATTGTTTCATTTGATGTGCCATTTATTCAAACCAAATACAAAATAAACAAAATACACCATCAAATGTTTTTCGTCAGCCACCTGGTATGTTATTTTTATTTGTTTTTTTTTTGTAAAATGTTAATTTCCAAGTTCCCATCTAAGAAATCAACTGCACCCAAAAGTAAATCTTAATTAATTAGTTATTTTTTGCCGAATCAGAACAAGATTTTGTAAAACCAGATATGCAAGTTTATAGTTTTTAAGGTATCAAAGGTGTTATAAGGTTGATCACCCGTGAGGTCGCCAGAGTGAAACCCGATTATTATAACACCCGTGCTGCCTACAACGTTTAATGTCCGACTGTCATTAAAAAAAATATATTGATGAAGTCTTTTGTTAGGATGAAAAGCTGTCAAGATAAGTAAAGTACTGAAGGATATGCACTTTTTAAAAACAAAGTTGACCTCTTCGAGGATTTTTCTCAGAAATTAATATTTACAGTTTTATCGAATTTTTTCCGAACTTTACGAACGCACTGTATACAATACGTTGCAAAAATAAGCGCAAAACCTAGAAAGGGTACTTTTTTATTTTACATGTCTTTTGTATTACAATTACAACATAGTAAAAATTTGATTATAAAATATTTAAGCTTTCCCATTTTATGAAAAAGCAGTTAGAAACCGGACAGGCAGCAGTGCCTAGAAAAATGGTGCAATGTTATTTTCAGCAACGAGCGTAACTTCTGGCAGTGGTTATCTGATGGCCATAGGAAGGTAATAAGAAGGTCAAAGTGTCAAGGGCCTCATTCAGGGTTTTTCCAGAGATGCCACGTCAGATTAACACAAGACTTGGCGATGTAGGAGGGTCAATGTGTAATGATAGCCGATCACATTTGGTATTCATCTATGGTAGTTTAAACGCTGGGAGAGACGTTGTCTTAGTATTGCAACCTGTCTTGTTGCAAAATTTTCTGGGATGGCAGGGGGCTCTTTTTCCGCAAGATAACGTGCGTCTTCACATGGACGACAAAAAATTTTTAAGACTTACCCCCTTGACCTTCCAGGTCGCCAAATTTATTACGAATACAAAATGTGCCTCTCTTTTAGCAACAATCATACAGTGTAAAATTGTACTGGAAACCACAACAAATAGCTATTTATTGTACAAGTGTCTTATAATAGTAGTTTATTTGACGAGTTCTTGTGTAAATTAGGGTATTTTGGCACGAGTGGGCCAGTTTAAAACGCGAGTGAAACGAGTCCACAAGCCCACGAGTGCCAAAAGAGCCCAATTGACACACGAACGAGTTGAATACAACGTTTTTTTGTTCGACGAGTCCCTTAAAGGCTGCAAATCGCTTAAAATCTTTAAAATTAGCTTGACGTGTCGTTTTGACAAGTGGTGACATTGATCAAAATCCGTTCACATAGGAGAAAATTCTCAAATTCTGACAGTGTCGAACAAAAAAGCAAAGAAGTCATCAAAGAAATGTTTAGCCATGAGAGCTGGATCGAGTGGGCTAATTTTTCTCGAGTGATTTATTTCCTGTTAAGGCACGAGTGTAATACATCGTTTTATCCAACACCTCATTCTGTAACAGTTCTTAAAACATCATCAAAACCCAAAAATTTATTTTATCTTTTAATTAAATGTTAACGTAAGCCTCAACAAATGATTTAATCTGAGATTCCTGTTTCACATAATTCTAATTTTATGTATTACACTTTTTGATGTTCAATAAACTGTTCAATTCTCTCTAAACTGTATAATTATAAAAACGGTTTAATAAGTCCCCTAGTGTTTTATAGACCTCATAATATATTCAAGATCGGCAGTCATAATAAACAGGTGTTACTGTTACTTTAACAGCATAATACACAGATTTTTCTCTTCACTTTAATTAATACAAATCAAATTAATTATAAATATACATATGCTTGTTTTTCACGGAAGACTTGATAATTTTAGAAGATAAGTTAATGTGGAATTTTTTTCTTTTTTACACATTATCGGATCAAAATTAACTTGTGAAACTCTAACAGAATACAATAAAAAAATATGCATTGCTGTTTAAGAAAAAAAAAAGTATCACTGGACAATGAAGTTAATGTTAAAAAAAAAATCTGAATTGGAGTCTTCTCATAGTGCTTGTAGAATCATTAATTTTAATTTCTATTGTAATAACAAAGTTACATCTTGCGGCGTTTTTTAGGAGTCACCCTGTATATCTGGTGTGTCAAAAAGTACGCACAAGCGTTTCAGTAGCATAGCATTAC
Organism: Tenebrio molitor; assembly: GCF_963966145.1. Lineage (NCBI taxonomy): Eukaryota > Metazoa > Arthropoda > Insecta > Coleoptera > Tenebrionidae > Tenebrio > Tenebrio molitor. The sequence continues at coordinate 21,962,980 of NC_091049.1, forward strand.
ATAATGTATACCCCGATTTTATATCAAAAACTGTTGAGCAGCTTTCAGTTAAAAAAAGAACTCACAGAAACTGAAAATGAAAATGGCAGCAACGCAATAGGTACCTAACTAAAAACTACTGTACGAGTATGTAGTTGTCATGATGACATTTTATAAGAAATTCAAGAGAAACTCTACAATCCACTAATATGATTTTAGCTTAAAAATTTTGCACACGAAATATCATAAAATTATTTTTTTCTAAGTTTAAGAGTTACTCCGTAGCCATCCTTACTAGCAAGTAGTACATTGATACGAAGTTTAATACTTTCAACAGATTTGTGCTGAGTTGAAATAACTTGGAAATTTCTTATTATATTTGATAAAGATACTTTCATTGACATCATGGCAAATGACATCCCTGAAATGATGAAAACAGTTAAAACATGAAAAATCATGACGTAAAATATTTTACCAATACAATTTCTCGGAGGAATGCTAAAGGGCATAAACGAATAACGAGGTCTTTTTTCAATTTCCTCTGGGAGAAATCTGTCAGGATCAAATTTTAGTGGATCTGGCCAATGTTTTGGATTCCTATGTATAAAATGTACAGGAATGAATAATTCGCTACCTTCGGGGATGACAATGTCACCTACAACACATTCAGTACAGTTCGGCAGTTAAAGGCGTCGTAAACTTACATATTTTAATATCTTCTTGAACCTGTCTAAATAGAACAGGTCCTATTGGAAATAATCTCATGGTTTCTTTGATAACACGTTCCAAATAGTCCATTCGAGTTAAATCATCCAACGTAGGATCTCTGTCGCTCTTTCCAAAGATGTCGCACATCTCCTTGTAAAGTTTTTCTTGGACAGCTTGGTGAATGGCTAACATTATAGTAGCAAAACTTAATGTGAGAGCTGTTGTGTCGCTGCCTGCTGTAGTCATCGTTTGTATTTCTTCCATCATTTCCTGGTCGGTCCATTTACCCTCTTCTTCAGTAATTTTTATTAAGTTACTTAAATAATTTTTACTATAGCTGCTATTCGCGACTTCATCCTTATTACACTTTTTTCTTTCAAGAATCTAAATGTAATTCATTTACAAATAAATTATTGAAACGTCATTTGTACTCGCCTTTCTGACGTAAGCATAAATCATTACACAAACGTGATCCAATTTTTTCTCATATCCAAGCAACTTCCACATAAGATTAATTTGTAATATTGGATTAAAAAAACGTTTCCCTATGTAAAACGCACCTCTAAAACAATTAAGTTAAAACTCTGTGGACAATTATGGTTTATTTAGTTTACTCGGCAATCCACGACAAATATTCGTTTTGATGATTGAGATCGGCCGAATCTACCCCCATACATGTGTCTACAATAATAACACTTTAGAACAAACTTCTTTGTAATGTAATTGTAAAATGCTAACTAACCACAAATAATTTTAAATGTAGATTCGCAATATCGAGTAAAAATGTCTGTTTCACAATTGTCGTAGTTCTTTTTTAAGTTGGCAACTAATTCATTTGAACATCTCACAAAAATGTCAAGATATGAATTCAAAATGGTTTGACTAAATGTTTGATTAATTATTTTTCTATGGGTTCTCCATGTTGAAACTGAAATAGAATTAACATTTTGACAAAAATATAAAAATATACAAGACATATACTCGTATGTACTGTTACGTAGTTTTTTTTATTTCCCCGTCCCCACGTACGCTACAAATTTCTATTTTGTTCTTTGGCTTCGCTTCGGCCCCACAATTGTTACCTCGAGAGCGCAGCGACCTATTTGGTGGAGACAATGATACAAAATGGTATCGTAAACCAAATGTTTATTCACTCAAAGAAAAAAAAATGGCGGAAGTAAAATATCGCTAACTGGATCCGAAAAGATCTAACAATTTTAACAAAATTAACAGTATCGTCTGAAGGGTCCTTCTCCGAGTCTGCGATAAAAAAAGTAAGTAAATTATGACTATCAGTAAAGAGAAATGAAAAAAAACCAAGGGAAGGATGTCCGATCCTTGCGACGGGCGCTAATACCGCTACGCTGCCCACACTAGCGGGGAAGCCCTCAGTTTCCTGCCTCTCTGTAGATAAGTAAAATTAAAAAGATCCTAGCGAACAAAAGTTCCACATCACATGAAAAAAGTATGACTTTCATTACTAGTTGTACAAATAACTATTCATTACATTCGCCATAAATCAGGATCATGTCTATTTTCTCATCGTTCGAATTTTAATCGTCGTATTTGTGATAAATAAAATTATTGGAAGCAAAGCCATCATGGATTCATTATTTCAATTTAAAACAATACGGTATTTTAAATAGCCACGTTAACTTTGGAAATGTGTTGTGAGTTGCATTTTCAATTCCGCCGGAGTGAAATACCCTGTATTAATAATAAATTACATACTTGGTGCAGTTAGTATTCCATTACCAAATGGCGGTTCAAGAAATTTGAACAACGACCCTTTGGCAAGACAATGCTTCATAACATATTCTACAACATCTGGATCGGAAACTATAATGAATAAATAGGGACCCAGCCACATTTTTCCAATTGGTCCATATTTCTCGGCCACTTCCATTGTTTTAGGATAAAATTCTTACAAGAAAAATTGGTTAGGTATATATTTTCTAATACTCTCACAATGTTTTACCATCTGGACCTTTGGCGAATAGATGAATGCTTCCCAAATATGGTAAAGCAAAAGGCCCTTTTATCTTTGCAGCATGATAGTACAACTTTCTCCTTTTCCAACAATAATTAATAATAAACAACACTAACACGACTGATGATAAATGAAACAGAACACTACTGACATTAAAATTATTTTCCTTCATGACGATATTCATTTATTTAAATCAAAGTTCAAAATCAGTTTTACGTCTGATGTCACTGTGAAATGAAATATTTCTTGAGAAATAACCACCAATTTATGTATTCGTAAAAAGAACAAGAATCAAGTAATTAGTTAGAGGACAACAGCGTCCTTGATTCGGAGAGTTTTTCGGTGTAAACATGCCACGGAGAAATAAAACAATATTAAAAATAATAATAATAAACATTTCTCGAGACTGTAATAATTAATATACATGGTGGCCCAAGAAAAAGTATCTACCTGGCTTATCTTGAAAACTATAGACTTCCGGGGAAATTTTCCAAACAGGATAATTTTGATATTGAAAGGGACACATAATTGTGGCGAACTCAGCGGCCCAACGTCATCTAGCGGGCAAGCTTATGACCCTTTGCAGGATTCTCTTGATAGGGATACCAACATTTTTTTATTTTACCTGATTTAGTAGAGATCAAGTGATATACCGAGTGATCAAGAAGGACTGTTTAAGTTGGCAGTACAATTGAGAAAAATTTTTAATTCGGTTATTTATAACACTGCAACTGGATATGTTTTGTTAGTTTATTTAACAAATATCTGATATAGGTATAGCATTAACAACGACAAGCCACCAACAACCGGAAGTTACTCCTGTTATACGATTTAAAATACGATCCAGTGTCACCAACTTAAACAGTCCTTCTTGATCACCCCGTATCATTCTAAAACAATTTGAATTTTCTTTACAACAGAATCATAATTTTATTACTGTTTATGTATGTATATGTAGAATCAGTAAGTACGAGTAGAATGCTGATGATTGAAATGTAAATGGTTTTCATCGTTTTCTATTCTTTACTGTAAGTACTGCAAATTGTTAGAAACGAATGCAGGCAAATGCTTAGTTTTGAAAATATAATATTGTCACCTAAACAGTAAATAATTTGTAGTATTTCTTTTATTTATAGACAATTTAAATTTCCTGAAATTGTTGTATCAGTTCACAATTGTTCCCTGAGTAATTCTTCTAATAATATTGAGAAAACCCAAAGTTTTTGGTATTGTTGTAAAAAGAGTTTAAATCGCTTTAAAATGATATGTCATTCAATCCTTGTTCTCCATAATGCCGGGTGACTTTTAATGATTGACACAAATTTAGTGAGTTGGCACTCCCGAATAATTGGTACATCTAGTCATTTGTCAAAGAGTTGTCTATTGATTCGCTTTCTAGGTTAGGATTCTAGAAATAAACAATGACAATTTGATTTATTTTGACTTTTGTACTGTCATATTTGAATTTGTCAGCCAAGTGTACCAACATAAAATCGTAAATGTGTTCCCAACCCAACAAAAATAATAAGTTGCACTGCTGAATTTATCACTGGCATTTGGGATTCAAAATTGAGCAATTTCGGCGTTTGTCATGTAAATCTGTAGTTTTCAAAATAATGCGGGCAAATAATTTACGTTGGGCCACTCGGTATAATGATTTGAGCAGATTCTTAAAATAAAAATAAACATTTAAATAATTATTCCAGCTTCTTGTGTATTTAATTTTTTATCATATTTGTCCCACTAGTCCTCCAACTAAGTAGTAAATATAATTATGCTAAATACGAAATAATTTAGCAACAAAGAATTAAAAAATGGGAATCCTTCTTGAAAACCAATTTATGAAGGAATTTAATGAACCAGTCCCTACAGCCCGGATTTTAGTCAAATGCGTATTCTTCAGTTTTTCAGCCTTTATCAGGAAACTTAAAAATAAAACTTGTTTCCTAATAATTGCGTCTTTTAGCATGCATTTGTTATTGCCTAAAATTCTTTTTTTTTCTAAATAAACGCGTTAATTGGCTAAAGCGCCTAAAACAGTTATTTGCATATCAAGACCGCGAAATCGTTCTTTAACGTACCGAGAGAAAAATGATCCCCGAGGCAAACAATCTCGAGGATGTTAAAGGATTTCGCGGCCAAGGTGTATACAACATTTTGCAACCGAAAATTTGTAACTATAAAATTAACAAATAAAATTTACTTCACTGTCAGTAAATATAAATTCGGCTTACATGCTGCAATAGAAATGACACAAATAAAATACTTTATCTTGAAAAAAAATAGTAAAAATGTCCGAAGAAAACTATGATGTTTTAGTTTCGTGTGCTCCTCCAGAGTTAAAATAGTAATTTCTTTAACCAGTTCGTGGGCTTTTAAAACACTCGTGCCAAAGAAAGCCCAATTTACACAAGAACGAGTTAAATACAAAGTTTTTTTGTTCGACAAGCCCCTTAAATGCTCCAAATCGCTTAAAATTTTTTAAATTCACTTGACGTTTCGTTTTGACAAGTTGTGACATTTATCAAAATCCGTTCACACAGGAGAAAATTTTCAAATTCTGACAGTGTCGAACAAAAAATTATTATAAATTGTGCGGTGTCTAATTTAATACCTGAAAAATCGAAATGGCAGTGTGAAAATTGTTACAGTGACTTTAGAGACTGGTGTAATAACACGAATGTGAAAACGGTATCGGAAAATGTTGTATTGGCTTATTTACTGAAAAAATCTAAAATATTGAAAAGTTCAAGTTTATGGAGCACTTATTCGCTAACATCAGAATTTCTAGTTGTAAGCAAAAATAATTTAGAGTTACTTCGAAGCCCAATTTTTGAAGATGGTTTTGATTTCATTGCCAAAAAGTAAATTGGAAAAGTTTTTCTTCTTTTGAAAAATATAGAACAAGAAAATTGAAACTCACACACGGCTTATTTTTTGGTAAAAAATTGTCTCTTTCTTCCAAGATTAAATTTTTTACTTAGAACATCTCCCTTCTGGAAATTTCCCAATTGTATTAAATCAATGGACAATGCTATTCCTAACAGTTTACAATAGTATATTAAGTATAAAGAACGGTAATGACAATGTACCGATCGAAGGCTATTGTCTGAGATCGGTACATTGTCATTAACGTTCGTCATGCTTATGAGATTTTTTGCGCGATTGAATATTTATTACAAAACATTCACATCTAGAATAGGCCCAATGCGATACGTGTTTATACCCTTCACACCGTGTTGCCACAATGTCGATTTTTGTATCGCGTTTCTAAGGCAATCTGCAAACAACTACCGCCATTGCAGTTTTTGGGCGCAAATATCGCCAGTTGTGTTGAAAACAAGCAGTAAAATGAGTGATATTAGTGATTCCGAAAGCGAAGTGGATGTTATAGAAGAAACTTTGAATGTGGGGTGCGTCACAAATAAAGAATTTTTGAAACTAACGACCTCAACGTGTAATTAAGAAGACAAGGAAAATTTGGGGTATGAAAATTTTGATAATACTAATGTCGCGGCAAGTTCGCTAATATTATTTCATTGCAGCGGCAAGGAATGCCGATCACAAGAGCCGTGTGAGTTTCCAGAAAGTGCTAACATCTTGTCTTCAACTTCCGGCTACATAAATGGAGAATTTTCGAAACCAACGATCTCAATGTGTACCTAATCAAGAAGACAAGGAAAATGAGGGGTATGAAAATTTTGACAATTCCAATGACGCGGCAAGTTTGCTAATGCTACTACAAGAGCTTTATGAGTTTCCAGAAAGTGCCCCCACATCTTGTCTTCAACTTCTGTCTACATAAAAATTATTATACTTAATAATCGATTAATTTTGAATAAACTTTACTTACCGTTATAGAACACCAAAAATTACTTACCGTCGAGTTTATCGTTAACAACGAGTAAACAGAGCTTACCGTCTTGGAAACAGACGTGGTAAACAAGCAAATAGAGTACAATCGCGCAAAAAAATTTTTAAACATCAAGTTTCATGAAAATCAATGGACTCTTGCTTCACTTCCTAATTCAAATGGTGATCTTGGTATTAGGACAATTGAAGATATCTCTCTCCCAGCCTTCCTTGGTTCAAACCATGGTGTTCACGACCTAGTCTTTCAAAAATTACCAAAAATGGACAAAAAGGTTAGTGTTCATTTTGCTCAAGAAGCTATTGGATTATGGATTGAATTAAATGGTAAAACATTTCCAACGGAAACATTTTTACAAAAAGGCTGGGATATAATCAATACAACAAGAATCATCGCCAATGAAATTAATCTTTGTGATAAAATTGATTCAGCTCGTTTTCTTGCCGCACAAAGAAAGGAATCCAATGCTTGGCTTCATGCCTTTCCCTCAAGACACATCGGTACATTTATGGACAACAAGATTTTACAAATACATATGTGTAGCAAATCGTTTTGGTTGTGAAATTTTTGAGAAACATACTTGCCATTGCGGCATTACAGTTTCAAATGATGGCCGTCACGGACTTAGTTGTCTTAAAAATAACGGCAGATTTTCAAGAGATTCGGATCTAAATCAAATTATCCAGCGAGCCTTAAGTTCCATCCACATTTCCTCCTCTCTTGAACCATGTGGCCTCTTGAGAGACGATGGTAAAAGACCTGATGGTGCTACACTCATTCCATGGCGTAAAGGTCCACGCCTAATATGGGATGTAGCATGTGTTGACACTTTGGCTGATTCTTACATAAGAAAAACTTCCATAATTGCAGGATCTACTGCCGAAGAAGCAAGTAAACGAAAACATGACAAATATCAAAATTTAAAGTCTGCAAATTATATTTTTAAAGCATTAGCTTTCGAAACGTTAGGTCCATGGAGTTTGGAATGTAAAACATTTATCGATTTCATTGGTGCAAAACTTATGATTGAATCCGGAGATTCTACAGCAAAATTTTTCTTCTACCAAAGAATCTCATTGGCAATTCAACGTGGAAATGCTGCAAGTATTTTAGGCACTCTGCCTTATGTAACTCCACTTGAAGAAGTGCATTGTTTATGATTTATATGATTGTATACATTTAATTATTACTTGTTTATTAAATTTTACTAGTTTGTATGTTGAAGTTCATGTTGAACATACGGGATGGCATTGATCTAATGAAGTTTCTGAAGTTGGTACCTTTTTTGAAAAAGAAATCAGTTGATTATCAGGCGAAAAAGTATAAGGCAGGGTTTCTCAACCTTTTAGTTTTTGCGACCCAATTTTCAATCACAATTCTGATCGCCCCCTCCCCCCCCCCTGTCCTAAAATCAAGAATCTTTTCTGAACTTTGTAAAGACATGGCTGCAGTACATTCAGCGTCACTGTTTTATTGCAAGGCAAGATGGTTTTCACGTGGGATATTTTTGCAGTGTGTGCAGAAAAGCGAACCGGAAGCCGAGAAGTTTCGAAATGATTTATTTGTGAGTTCCTTGGTCCAAGGTCCAAGGACCAAATACTTACCTACGTTGGACGAGTGATAAAGTTAATGCCTTTTGTAGAAAATTGGAATTGTGGATGAGAAATTTAAAGCATAAAACTTAGCAATGTTTGCAAATATGGATGTATATCTTAAAAGGCCGAAGAACAATATGTGAAAGTTGTTTATGTACCTATTTTCTGTGGCGACTGCTTTGAAGATTTCAGATAAATATAGAAAAAGAACTCAAGAGTGTCAATTTCTAATATTTAACCTTCTTTTGAAAAACTTCGCGTTGCAAGACAGGTCCAAGGGAGTCACTAATATATTATTAAACTTGGTTTAAATTTAGTATTGATATATATTTTTTAATTTTTTTCGATATGTTCGCCCCCCCCCCCCTTATTGTTATTACGCCCTCCTAGGGGGACGCGCCCCGCAGGTTGAGAATCGCTGGTCTAAGGTATTGACACGTAATCAAATCAATTATTATTTTAATTTTATATTTTTAGGAAAAGCTAGAGATTAAAATGTAAATGTTAAGTTCTGTTATGATAACTTGTATCATCTGCCCCTTTTTACGTCATTTTAATCATTTTTATCATTTTTATCAGGGGCCATGCGAAGAGACGAATTAACCAAAATGTCTATTGATGACATTCAGGATGAAAATTCTTTAAGTAAACTAGGCAAAAATGAATAGGAAATTTTTCCATTTTTGATTTTTTATAAATACAGTTTAAAATTTGTATTGAAAAGTGTTAGAAATATATACAGTGTAGAAACTAATTATGGAATAAATTCAGTAATTTCAAAACTAATGACATTTGTCGAAAATGCTGAAACAAGTCAATTTTTATTTCTCATAATGCTTATTTTAAGTTGCTTCACTTGTTTATGACATCATTCATTTTTGAGTTATGACGTCACACTCATTTTTTTTTAAATGACAACCCCCACTTTTTTTGAAGTGAAAACTTCTTTAGGCGCGCCACATACATTTTATTCCCGGCCAGTGAATTAGTTTCATGCGACACGGTAAAATCGTTCGCAGCACAAGCTAAAATCGGAAAATCGTTCGCAGCACGACACGGCAAGCTAAAATCAAGGGAGTCGAGTTTTTTAACGGACCGAGCAAAAAACAATCAACTGTGCGTCACTTGTCAATTTTAAATTTTCATTGTACGTTGTGTTGTGACCTGACTGACCTCAGTGCAGAGCTGCTGGAGTAAATGTATATAGATATACAGGATATTTCATGAGTGAGTCTGACATAATTTAAAAAGCAACCCACACTATATTTCCAAAAAAAGCTGGCTACTGAAATTAAAATGTCCAGCTTTTTTTGAAAATGTATTGTGGGTTGAATTTATTATTCCGTCAGGCTCATTATCACTCGTGAAATATCCTGTATAGTTTTATATAATATAAACGATAAAGACACGACTGTAAGTTTACAGATGAATGTAATACGTAATTCTCGTAGTGTACCTCTAAAAGCGGACGTATTTGCATTAATTATTTATGCCTTGCTCCTTATTCCTCCAAGTACTATCATCCATAGTAATATCATTTACAGAATACATATTACTTAAAATCGGTAACGAGCATCATAGAAGTTTTCACTTCTGTCGTGCGGTCTTAAGCACACACTCTTTTTTTTCTCTTTCTCATAGACCTTCCTACTAGCTAAAGGATGAATGAAAAAAATTGGTACCTTACATAACAATTTTTTTAGAAAATGACAAATTTTCATTCAAAAATTTAATTTAATTTTTAATTTAACTACGTCAGTTATCGCAGCAGACCGATCTTTCTGTAGGAGCGTGCCACAAATTGTTACGAAAAGATGTACTGTATGTAATTGTATCTTTACTGTGTGAGAGTGGTAGAAGATCCGATCGGTGATCCGATTCAGAGACTGCCTTTGCTGCGACATCCGTTTTTCAAAATAAAAGATTTTCATAGGTGATACTACCAGAATATTAAATGAACATTCGATACTATAAAACATCTTCATAAATTATTCGTTACTTGGGGGCCTTTCGCCGTCGGAAGCTACCGCCAGTGTCCATCGCACTCAATTAGCTGTGGTCCGGCGTAAGTACACAAACAGCCGCGTCACCCATAAGTGGGATAGTAACCAAACTAAGCCAGCTGACACTATGAGTCTGTTAGTACCTTTTTCCCTTTTATTTTCAACAACCGGAATAGACCAGGCTTTGACTGAGGGCTTCGAGGGCTATCGCGTAGGGTTCAATTTATTGGGACAGACATTGTAAATCCAAACAGGATCACATGGTTCGCATCTCAAACTCTTATAACGGGTGACTATTAAAATTTTCACTTGGAGTTGGCTTTGAGCGACTTTTTATTTTTTCTGTTACTTTAGACACACGCAAGAACTAATGACAAATGTCAGTCAGTACAATTGAAACATAGTTTTGAAATATCAAACTTGTCAGTGTCTAATGTGCAACGGAAAACAAAGAATGATCCATAGTCAACCCTAAGTGAAAATTTTAATAGTCACCCGTTAATACTGTTCGCGCCAGAATCTTCGGTACTTGCCCAGCTTAGTCACTTATACATGAGTCATAATTCAATTCTTGGGCCGTGAGTCAAATTCCATTTACCCAACCGTCCACCAAAAAACTTTACTAAATTCATTTATTTATTTATACCGTTTGTGTTCTATCGTTTCAATCCCATTTTGAAACCTCCCAAAGATGCAGCCCCTCGTAGAACCTAATTAAATTAATTTATAAACAAAACACAACGTAGGGCAATTAAACATTTCTTTTCTCATTATTTTGTTTCATATGTATTTTTCCGCAAAAATATTATGCGAGGGAATACTGCAACCAACCATACACCAAATAAGGGAGGAAAGTTTCATCGAGGAAGAACCAAGGAAGTCGAAACGTTTCAGTAAAAGAAGAAAAATATGGAGGTTGTTATTTAAAATAATTTGCGTCATAGCTCAAAAATCGATGACGAGTGAAGCATTAAAATCAGCATTTTGAGAAATAAACTTAACCTGTTTCAGCGTTTTCCACAAATGTTACAAGTTTTGAAATTACTGAATTTATTCCATAAATAGTTTCCACACAATATACAGGTGTTTCTGAAATACGTGTGTTAATTTTAACCAGTGAAAGAACTCGCCAATTTATGAAATGTTTTTCTGCAACATTTTGTAAAATTCGTAAAAGTATTCCAAGATTTTTTGCGCCACGATTTTTACCAAACGAGTCGTTTTGTGTGATTAACTAGTTTCTATTTTTTGTAACCATGAGAATCTAAATTTTTATTATTTACTTTTTTATACATATAACAATGGAACTTTTTAACAAAGATCTGTTTCTATCACAACAGAAAATTTTCGCCCTTACCCATAGGCGGATATACACTTTGATGGTTAATTTGTTCCAAATTTTAAATCGATTTGTATTGCTTTTTCGTAAAAATGTTATAGAGAAAAGTTCCATGATTTGGCGCGGTCTTCCCTTGGTTAAAATTAACACACGTATTTCAGAAACACCCTGTATATTCGTATGAAGAAAAATACTATTAAAATTCGAAATTTAGAAAATAATAATAGTAAATTATTTGTTTTTTTTTCTATAAATGACCATTCCTGACAAAAAAACTGGCATAAAGCGAACTTTCACAGTCACCAATCCAGATTTTGTAAAATTATACCGCAAATATGCAGACAATCGTCCAAAACATGTTGCACATCGTCTGGTAAGAATTCTATAGTTGATTCAAGTTGCAAAAAACCACTTGTCATTTGCGACAGCATTTTTTCAATATTTCTGAACCAAATAAAGGCACAAAGGGACCAGAAAATCATAGTTTGGATTCAATACAGGTGGTTGATAATAGTATATTTAAGGGTTTAGTTAGTTTATTTTGATCCAAAATATGGATTCAGGTTCAAATGACATCACATTTAACACTGAAATTTACTTTCAATACCATCCCCAAATTCAATAATCACTAGAAACGATGCTATAAAATTTATCTTTGTGAAACTGTTTTCGATGACACAAAATGCTGATTGTGACACCGAAAGTAAAAAAATTAAATTTTTTAACGTCCGTCAAAAAAAGTGCAAGTTTTTTCATTCGTTTGCGTTCATGAAATAAGTGATTTTTGAATCGGTCAAGAAGCGTTAAAAAAAGTGCCATAGCGGTCATTTTTGCACGCATTTTGCGTTAAAAAAAGTGCCGTAGCGTGTCATTTTTAACGCAATTATAAAATTTTTCATACATAATTAGTAGTTTTTTTAACGAGTTCGTATGTAAATTGGGATTTTTTTGGCATGATTGGGCCAATTTAAAACGCGAGTAAAACGAGCGTTTTAAAGGTCCACGGGTTCACACAGGAGACAATTTTCAAATTTTGAGATTGTTGAAAAAATTGTTATCTAAATTAATTTCCACCTTCTAAGTAAATGACACTTTACAGGTATATATTTGTGGTCACTAAGTAAATGGGTAATTACAGGCAGACCTGTAATAATTAACAGGCACGTAGAAGAGACTTGTAAAGACTTTACAAGGCTCATCAAAAAATAAATAATCAAAACTAATTAAATGATTTTTTTTAAAGTTTATTACAAACACAAACAAATTTAACTATTAATTGTTGCAATTACATACGTTAATAATGCATTTTGAGCCGTTTCACAAGTCATTTTCATATCGCTTTCACAAAACTTCTGACAGTATTTTTGTTGTTTATCTCAACACCATGACGACGTAGGTATAATTGCCCCACCGCCTTTCATTACAAAATTCTTATTAACATAAATAACAATAAAAAACGAAATTTAAAGGCTGAAGGTGGAAATAAAAGTTTGTATGCAACTCGCTTAGCAATTAATCTTTACTAGGCTTACTGGCTTATGGAGACTCGTTCCTTACGTCACTCGTCCAACAAGTGCCAGCGCGCCCGTAAAGATTAATTTACTAAGCTCGTCATATAAATAACTATTACGGGCGCCAAAAAAATTTTGTATGCAACTCGTTAGTAACGTATGTTTCTTTTTTTTTTACTCGACGGATTGCAAATTTTCCTTCTCGTATAAAAAGTATTACTTTACTCACTTGTTGCATAAATAACTATTTATTGTCCAATAGATAGTTGGAAATTTGTAACATCATTAGCTTTTCAAATATTTTAGAAAATATTGGTAATAAGGACACGGGACGGTAATTATTCTTGTCATTTGCATCGCCTTTCTTAAAAAATTGGAATTATTAAAGATTTTTTCAAACAGTCAGGAAAAGAGTTCATAGAGAGATACTTACATAAATTGAACAGCTTTGTCAATGGCATTATTAAAATGTTTTTAACCATCTTTATTAGTTCAGTGTTCAACCCGTAGATTTCCCTGCTTCTTTTGTTTTTTAAGTTGTCGATGCAGTCCCTTACTTCAATAAATGTTACTTGTTTAAAAGAAAAACCCTTTATACAATTGGTATCTGTTAGCGGCATTAGCTTGATGGGGTCTATTGGAGATGGAGCCAAAAATGTTTATTTGTTCCCTACTTGTAAACATCAGTATATCAAGTATCTGTATTCACCTTGAAAATGTCTCTTAACTGGCTAGCATGTAAAATTTTACACCCGTGCTCATATGAGTGATGTGCGTTTCCAAAGCAATACGTATAAAGCGCATAAACTCCGTACGGTGATAGATTGCACGTTTTTTGACAGAAGACAGACACAGAAACTGGTTTGGCGGGAATTAATCTGCAGGGATACAACGGTTTTCTACATAACGTGAAACAATTGAGATGGAGAGTTTAGTATTTTTCACTGTTTTATGTTTTGGAACTAGAATTTAAAAACGTGCAATCTATCACCGTACGGAGTATACCATTTTTTTTCAAATACCGGAATTTTTAATAGTTTGTATAACTATTTACAAGTGAGGAACAAATGAAATATTCAACAATACACGCCTTGGGCTCTCCAGTCATATCCTTCTGTCGCCAGTAAAAACCCTTTTTACCATGCTAGTAATGTTAAATACTATTTCAATTATTGAGAAATATTAGAAAAAAAGTTATTTACTTCATCAGCGCTCGCCTGAGGAATATTTTGCGGTGACTTATGTATATAGTGATTAATTGTTTTCCACATAGCTTTAGAAGTACGGGATCGGTGATCCGTAACCCTTATAGTGCATCCACAATCGACTCTTTAACGCCTACTATGAGGTGAAATTTAAAAAAACAACCGATATTATCTATTAAGTACAAAGTTTCCTCTTGCAGGAATGTTTACAAAGGGCCGCATATTATAACACTTTATATGATAATTTATGGTCTTTTAGGAGACATTTTGTTTAATACTTTATTTATTAAAATTGGACAATAAATAAACGTGCTACAGCGTTTTGGAAATTTTAAAAATCACCCTGTATATGATAGTCTGCACCAGTGCAATTATCGATAATTTGCACTAGAGCAAAACTGTTGTCAATAAAGCAACTTAGGCACCAATTCAGTGCAAATGTCATGCTCATGACCGTCAACAACCGCGTAAAAATGGAAAGAAAAACCAATTTTTAAACGCAGAACTACGTTTATTTGTACAGGGTTATTCTAAATGATTGTAGTCGATGTAGTCGAAGTAGGCGTGAAAACTTAATGTAAAATTTATGGTTGCCGCTCCACTTAAAAAAACATCAAAATGATGTGAATAAGTGAGTACACACCGTTCACACACGGGAGTTAAATTGATTGGAAAACAACTCAATATTTTTAAAATTGATTGCAAAACAACTCAATATCTCTGGATTCAATCGTTAATTTAACAAAAATAAATAAAAATCTCCACACCGCACTTTTCACCTAAAAAATAACAATGACAGCGACAAAACTGACAGTTCACATGAAAGCGGCAAAAATGTAATAACATGGACATCGCCTACTTCGACTACAATCATTTAGAATAACCCTGTACATGTACTGACATTTTTCTCAGGAAATGGCCTGCCAAAATATCCTCTCGTGCATGTCAAATTGTCTCATAATTTCCTCTCGTGCGCCTCGCGCCCTCCAGAGAATTAAATTATCGACAATTTTACATGCACTCGGGACATTACTATTGATTATTTCATTCATCATCGTTTTCGACCAATCGTAAGGCTTTATTTTTTGGATTACAGTGATAATTCGATAAGTCGTCAAGAAGGTTTCTCAGATGTTTTCAACCCTATTGCTAAAGTAATAAAATACATACTGTTGTCAAATGGTACCTACTATTTAATTCATGAAATAATCAATCGAATTACACTCTAGCTCTTGAAATGATCTGTTTTAACACTCAAGCTCTCAAAAGGTAACCGTGTCACTTTAACATGACGCTCGTTGTTACCTAGGAGAACTTCCGTGTTAAAAATCGATCATTTCAGAGCTCTCGTGGAATTACAACCGAAAATTGACAATCAATAATCGGTGCGATTCTGATTTTTTTCGTCTAATTGCTAAGTAACAACATTGCTATCTCTGCAATGTTGTAACAATGTCGATAACCATAACGAAATTTGAGCAATGTTTATTATTATTGCCGCAGTCCATCATGAACATCGTTATTTAATAAGCGTCGCCCATGCGCAGCTTGCTTAGCTAGTGAACATTGCTCAAATCAAACGTCAAAGCTGCGTCAATTAATTTAAAAACTGATTCTTACCATTCTTCTGCTAACGGTAAAAAAAGGAACAAGAAGACTAATTTCCAGCAAATGGAAACGTTGGAGAACGAGCATATTTTAGTAAGTTTTAATTTATTTTAATTTCTTATCAATTTATATACTAATCTCAATCTGGCCTTGAAACCACAATAGAACTTCGTAATAGCAAAAAAGTATTATTCAATGTATTATTCAATTATTTCACGTATAATGTATGTATTACACTTACTGATTCTCAGCATTTTCCACGTTATTTTGAAAATACATAAGAAAATTTGCTCATCTTTCAAATTAGCAAGATGATTTGTCACACGTTTATATAACAATCTTCATAACCTTGATTGTTAGAAAAATGGTTATGATTTGGCAAACTAGAATAGCATTTTTTGACAAGACTCTTTATATAACCAGAAAATGTTTACATAACAATTTCTGGTATTGCTAAGGGATAACCATGTTGAATTAGAATCGCACCGAATATAACTTTCAACTTAAAAATATTGCTGATACAAAAATCCTCAAATTATTTTTTTCTAGGTTTAAGAGTTACTCCGTAACCATCCCTACTAGCAATTATTACGTTGATAAGAAGTTTAATACTTTCTACAGATTTGTATTGAGTTGAAATAATTCGGAAATTTCTTATGACATTTGATAAAGAAACTTTCATTGACATCATGGCAAATGACATCCCTGAAAAGATAAAGAATTTAAATCACGAAAAATTTTAATGGAAAATATTTTACCAATACAATTTCTCGGAGGAATGCTAAAGGGCATAAACGAATAACGAGGTCTTTTTTCAATTTCCTCTGGCAGAAATCTGTCAGGATCAAATTTTAGTGGATTTGGCCAATGTATTAATATGTAATTAATAATTCGCTACCTTCGGGAATGACAATGTCACCTACAACATATTCAGTATAGTTCGGCAGTTAAAGGCGTCGTAAACTTACCTACGTATTTTAATATCTTCCTGAACCTGTCTCAATAGAATAGGTGCTATGGGAAATAATCTCAGGGTTTCTTTGATAACACGTTCCAAATAGTCCATTCGAGTTAAATCATCTAACGTAGGATCTCTGTCGGTATTTCCAAAGATGTCGCACATCTCTTTGTAAAGTTTTTCTTGAATGTCTTGGTGCATGGCTAACATTATAGTGGCAAAACTTAATGTGATAGCTGTTGTGTCGCTGCCTGTTGCAATCATCGTTTGTGTTTCTTCCATCATTTCCTCGTCGGTCCATTTACCCTCTTTTTCGGTAGCTTTTATTAAGTTACTTAAATAATTTTTATCATTACTACTATCGCCAACTTCATTCTTATCAGACATTTTTTTTCTTTCAAGAATCTAAAAGTAATTCCTTGAACAAATAAATTATGAAAACTTCATTTGTACTTGCCTTTCTGACGTAAGCATAAATCATTCCACAAAGCTGATCCAATCTTTTCTCATATCCAAGCAATCTCCACACAAGATTAATTTGTAGTATGGGATTAAGGAAACGTTTCACTATGTCAGAGGCGAATCTAAAACAATTAAGTTAAAACTCTGTGGACAATTATGGTTTATTTAATTTACTCAGCAATCCACGACAAATATTCGTTTTGATGATTGAGATCGGCCGAATCTACCCCCATACATGTGTCTACAATAATAATACTTTAGAACAAATTTTCTTGTGATATTAATAATATTTGCACAATGCTAACAAACCACAAATAATTTTAAAAGAAGATTCGTAATATCGTAGAAAGATGTTTGTTTCACAATTAATATAGTTCGTTTTCAGGTTAACGATTAATTCATTTGAACGTCCCACAAAAATGTCAAAATATGAATTCAAAATGGTTTGATTAAATGTTTGATTAATTATTTTTCTATGGGCTCTCCATGTTGAAACTGAAACAGAATTAACATTTTGACAAAAATATTAAAATGTACATATACTCGTATGTACAGTTAATTTCAAAATTATCGAGTACACCTCAAAAATCAAGAAGTCGATTTGTTACAGTTTTTTTCACACGTAAAGATGCCTCTTTGAAATTTGAGCGTCATATTTTTTATATGGGTTAGGTAAGTTTGACAACATAAAATGTCGCTGATATTTTAGAACACCAAAACATTGTCTGTTCTATCCTCTGCATGGTGCCCTTCGCGATGTTATTATACTGGGCAACCCTCCGGATCGATCACCCTTCTTGTAATTTGGAAAGAATGAGCACTTTCGCGTTTTCGGTTCGACTAGGCATTTTGTTTGTCAAAACTGACATTGATCATTGACAAAAAAAAATGTTAGTGCATTTGACACTGTAAAAAATTAGGAGTACTCTATAATTTTGAAATTAACTGTACCTATACAGAGTGTCTCAAAAATCTAATTTTGAAAAGTTGTTGAAATGTTTGACGCAATAGATATTTATTTAAAATGCATAGGTTCAGAACTTATTTTTATATATTTAAATTTTACGTTTTGAATAGTTGCAATTAAATATTTTTACAATAAATGAAAAATATATTTTACTTTTGTCTGCCGTTATCATTCATTCTCCAAAGTAACATTAAATGTTTTAAAACAGTTACATTTAAGTACTCTCTTACAGTAGGTACTAAATTATGTTACTAATAAATTACGTACTTGGTGCAGTTAGTATTCCATTACCAAATACTGGGCCAAGTAAATTGTACCACGACCCTTTAGCAAGACATTGCTTCAGAACATATTCTACAACATCTGAATCGGAAACTGCAATGAATAAATAGGGACCCAACCAGATTTTTCCAATTGGTGCATATTTCTCCGCCACTTCCAATGATGTAAGAAACCAATCTTACAAGAAAAGTTGGTTAGGTATATATTTTCTAATACTCTCACATTGTTTTACCATCTGGACTTTTGCTGCATAGATGAATGCTTCCCAAAAATGGTAAAGCAAAAGGTCCCTTCAACTTTGCAGCATGAGAGTACAATTTTCTTCTTTTCCAACAATAATTAATAATAAACAACACTAACACAACTGATGATAAATGAAACAGAACGCTACTGACGTTCAAATTATTTTCCTTCATGACGATATTCATTTATTTAAGTCAAAGTTAAAATCTGTTTTACGTCTGAAGTCACTATGAAACGAAATATGTTTTTAGAAGTAACCACCACCAATATTCGTAAAAAGAACAAGAATCAAGTATTTAGTTAGAGGTCAACAGCATCCATGATTCGGAGAGTTTTTCGGTGTAAACATGCCAAGGAGAAATATAACAAAATATTAGAAATTGTAATAATAAACATTTCTCTAGACGGTAATAATTAATGTACAGGGTGGCCCAAGGAAAAGTATCCACCTGGATTATCTTGAAAACTACAGACTTCGGGGAAAAATTTCGAAACAGGTTGATTTTGACATCGCAAGGGACACATAATATTGACGAACCCAGCGACCCAACGTCGTCATCTCTCGCTCTAGCTTATGAAGTTACGACTCTCTTGCAGGATGAAATTGTACATCATTTTAAAGCATTTTAAATTCAACATTTTTTAGTTTGACCTGATATTATTGCATAAAGTACACTCTGTCAAGTGTGGTCAAGTGATATTTCATTTTGTTGAAACAATTTGAATTCTCTTTACAATATTTAGTACCATCATAATTTTGTTGCTGTTTATGTAGCGTCAGTAAATAGAATGCTGATGATTGAAATGTAAATGATTTTCATCTTTGCCTATTATTTACTGTAAGTACTTCAAATTGTTAGAAGCGAACTGAAAATTTAATAATGTTACCTAAAGAGTAAATAAATTGTAAAGTCCATTCAAAAATCAAAAAACCACCAACTTCGCACTTTCCTCTACAATTGCTATCGGCAACGCTGTTTAGTGTAAAATTTGGTGAGAATTGTAATTTTGAGGTTAAGTGTTTATAAAATGTCTTGTTTTTGTGGTCACGTTTAAGTAAAAATACTAAGAATCAATAAATAAATGAAACGTGCTGCTAATAAAACAATATGTATGAACGAAATTCAAAGCAATGAAATTTTATTTTGAATCAAATAAATGTCATAATTTATAGTTACTCGTACCAACATAGTATGAAAAATATCTACCTAGGGGTTTTAAAATTTTACCAACCTAAAGCAACAGGTGGTGGTTTTTTGATTTTTGAATGGACTTTAGTACCGGGTGAGCAGCAATAACTGTTTTAGTTGGCAATAACAAATTTTACATGAAATTTTCAAGACTGTGAATTGTACCTACATATTTCAGTTTGTTTTATTGACATTACTGACAGGTGGCATACATTTAAAATTTAAACGTATTGGTTCTTGTAATCTTTTATTAATAAAATGGTTTTCTCGTTGGAACATGACATAAAATTCACCGGTATTTATTGCCAACTTAAACAGTAATTGTTGCTCACCCGATATAATGATTGAGATAAATTTGTTGAGTTGTCACTCCCGAATAATTGGTACTGCTAGTCACTTGTCAAAGAGTTGTTTGTTGATTCGTTTGCAAACCGAACAAAAATAATTTCAATCATTAAAAGCCACTCGGTAGTTCGCGAGATAGTGGCCACCTTGCCAAGTTGCACTGCTGAATTTATCACTGACACGTGTGCCTTAGGAAATGAAAATTGACCTATTTTTGCGTTTGTCATGTAAATCTGGAATTTTCAGAATAATACGGGTGAATAATTTACTTTGGGTCACTCGGTATAATGATTTGAGCAGATTCTTAAAATTCAAATTTAAATCATAATTATTCCAGTTTCTTGCATATTTAATTTTTTCTTATAGGTATTTGTCCTACATTGTCCAACAACTAAATATAATAATTATGCAATAATTTTGCAACAACGAAGTAAAAAATGGGAATCGTTCTTGAAAACTACTTTACGAAGGAATTTAATGAACTAGTATCAATCTCTATTGCTCTTATTTCAGTGAGTTTGTATTATTTGCATCAGCAGAGAGCTAAGGCTTAAAATAGTATATTAAAGTATAAGTGGATAAAAAGATCTTTAAAACACGCGCGGTTTTTCGGGCACGACGGCGCAAACGGAGTGTTCGAAACAGAGCAAGTGTTTTAAAGACCAGTTATCCACGAATACTTTACGCTATTTTTTTTTATTGGTACACTTTGAAATCGTAAATATTACAAAAAATGGAAATAAGAACGTGAATACATTAGTGATGTGACATGAATATACCTTTCGTCGTCATGGAAAATGAAAAAAACCAAAATTAATTTCCAATCTGTCACTTAATCTCAACTATATTATTCACATTGTTAAGGCACGAGTATAATACTGTAACGGTCCGAATAGGTTCGATAAATTAAGAATTTTAATTTTAAAATAATTTCAACGAAATATTTTAAATACCGTTCATTTGCGACGGAAATGCTGGTCAGTTGTAAATTTTATTGTTGCTTTGTTCACAAGAGTGGCACCACACTCCTCAAGTGAAATCTGCCAACCTTTCTTTGAAAATGCAGGTACGCGTCCGGGGCAAAACATAGCCCAAGGGGAACAAGTGTTCAGGGGAAAAGAAGCGTTGCAATAAATTTACTGTAATTACATGTTCGACAATTTGGGTGGTCCAGTTAAAATCAGGGGAAAATTGAATTAATGAATTTGATGTTAGCAGGTTTCAAATTGAGCGAACAAAATTAATGTTCATTAGGTTAATTTATTTTTTTAGCATTCTCAAATTTGTGGCATATTTGTAATTAAAGGGCGAGAATTGCAAATTAAAAAAAAAAAACAGAGTGCTTTATCGTAGAAATGAACTAGAATTGTTTGCACTTTTAGTTAGAAAAGTAACAAAGCAAAGTAGAAAGGGAGTCGGTAGAAAACACAGAGGACCGGGTAACGGTAAAGCCAGGTAGTCGTAGAAACCAGAGGTGTGAGTGAGAGAGAGAGAATGAAATTTACGAAGTAATTATTAATTAGAACGGTTTTGGGGAATCAAACCAATGTAGAACAATTTTTAGAAGTAGCAGAACAACGGAACTTAGTTGTATGAAATGGCACTTGCGTAACAGCGTTTCAAGCCCAATTTAGGTTTCAAAATAAGGTTAATTTGTTCCATTTTAATTATGTTTGTTTCATTTTAATTATGTTTGTTTCATTTTAATTATGTTTGTTGCATTTTAATTATGTTTGTTTCATTTAAATTCTGTTTAATTCTTGGTGCTGATTTTTATTATTGTATAGAGTCGGTAATTCAGTGTTCCTGTTTAATTCTATTTGTTCCATTTTTAATTGTGTTTGTTTCTTGATGTTGAGGTTTATTATTGTATAGAGTCAGTAATTTAGTGTTCTTTTTCAGAGTTCTAATTCAACAACAAATTATGTACATTCGGTCTGGTCCTAACAAAAGTCTAAATTTAAACATTTAAATTAATGGTGGAAAACGGAGACTGTAATTTCAAAAGTTCTAGAGATATCGAAAGGGTGTCGCGGTCGGCGTAAAGTAGAACCGAGCTGATTGGTCACTTTGGTCAAGTAGGGGTTGCGAAAGTGGGGTGCGCCAGAAATGATAAAACCGATTGCGGGACGGGAAACAGGGCTTTTTTGATTCACTCGGGGTTTGATCTCCAAAGTAGCCGGAGGTACGTTCAGTACTTCCAGCAGCCATTTTGTGACCACGTGCTTTACATTTACAAGGTAAATTATTTATCTAATTCTTGTACACGATTTGTAGTCGCGATTTAATTAGTCAAACAGCATTTAGTTCTTTATCGTTCTAAAGTAAAGATTATATTATTTTCTTTGAGCTTTTGATGACCACGTGACTCTTTAGAATCTTATATTCATTTCTTTATCGCGAAGTATGTGATCTTGCATTTACCGATTGGGGAAACGTGCTCTTGTCAGGGGGAACCAGTATGCAATTATTATAAAACATTTCCATTCATTATTTATGTCTTGGATTCTCGAGTTCGGGAAGCTACCGCCAGTGTCCGTCGCACTCAATAAGCTGTGGTCCGGCGTAAGAGCACAAAATTAGCCGCGTCACCCCCAAGGGGGCCAGCGACCAAACTAGGCCAGCTGACACGTGAAGAGAGGTACCCTTTGGCCCTGTTAGAACCTTTTTTCCCTTTCATTTTCGACCACCGGAGTAGACCGGGGTGATCTATGAGATTCCAGGGCATCGCGTCGGGTTAAATTTAATTGGGGAAATAGTTGAAATCTAAATCGGATCACATAGTTCGCATCTCAAACTCGTATAATGCTGTTCGCGCCATAAACTCATATATTTGCCCAGCGTAGTCATTTATTCATGAGTCAGGTCTCAATTCGAGGGCCGCGAGTTCTATTCTATTTTTTGGAAAACCTCCGAAGGTACGGCCTCTCGTTAGAACCTAATTAAACAAAATAAAAATAAAACACAACGTAGGATCCATAAACATTTCTTTTCTCATTATTTTTGTTTCGTATTTTTCCGCAAAATTTCATCCGAGGGAATGCGGCAACCAACAATACACCAAATGAGGGAGAAAAAAAATCATCGAGGAAAAGTCAAGGAAGTCGAAAGGTTACAATACATACCGGGTGTCCCAGAATTAACGCCCTTCCCATGAAGGAGTGGTAGTTTATTAACAATTAAATCAGAATCTTCAAAAAAATTTGGCCGGGTTATCATAGTTTAGAAACTAGACAGTAGTAAATTTGACCAACAAGAGATCCGATTTAAAAAAGAAAAAATATATGTCCGTATTGCTTTAACAAATGTATTTTTAAGTAAAATAGTAACAATCTATGTTGAATGATTTTTTTTTTACACTGACGTTTGTCATTCAAGTCTAAAATCATGATGCTACAGTTGCCGTTGAAGAATACGCTGCTAGATTTCCAAATCGGCGTCGTCCCAATTCTCACATCATTTTAAGATTGATAAGTAGAGCAAGACATACAAGTTCCTTAAATCTTACATTAAAAGGGGTTGCTGGGGCACTAGGTACAGCAAGAGTCCATGCAATGGAAGAAGCAATAGGCACTGGAGCAACTGAAGGTGAACTGTGTGGTTCTTCAAAATCCACAACCCATCGAATTATCAAAGGCGATCATCAACATCCATACCATTATACCCGAGTTCAACATCTACGTAAGGAAGACTATCCTTGAAGAGTACGATTTTGTCGATGGTTATTAAATAAAAACATTTCGAACAACAATTTTTCTAAACAAATTTTGTTTACCGATGAATGTTCTTTTTGTACTCATAGCCTTGAAAGCAACGCTTCCAACATTCAACGCTCGCTCCGAAACGAGTGCTTCCCGGTCGACTCGAATGTAAAAATTGCAAAAAACACTGGCCCTTTGAGGTATTCAAAAAAAAATCTGTCTTGATAGTAATAAAATTTAGGTCATAAAATACAACTTCCCTGGGTTTTCCTCCATCAAAAAATTACGGTAAGATTTATAATCGTTGAAATTTGTTCCTACAAAATTCACAAATTATTGCAAAAATTGAAATATCAAGTGAAGCAATTGTTTCCAACAACCAAAGATCACTGCCTACTTGGTTTTATGTTCGTTTATGTTTAATGTATTACAACAAAAAAATTTAATTTAATTTTCGTACAAAAAATATTGTACGAACCACTTGCGTGAAGACATCTTCCGTTCATTCGCGCTTTAATTAAAGGCACTCGCTCCTTCGTCGCTCGTGCTTTAAAAAATGCGCTCATGCGGGAACATCGTCTTCCCGCACTTGGTTCGTAAATAACTATTTCCCGTGAAGGAGTGAATTAAACTAGCATTTTTGGGCATACGAAAATTCAAATCTTCTTAGGCAACGTGCAAATCAGGAAAGATTTTGTATTAATTTAAGGCCTGGATCGTTGGAAATACTTTGGTAAATTCAAATACTCAATAAAAATTATAAATTCTAGAATGATAGGAACATTTTTATTCAAGGGGCCCCGTTTAAACTTCCTGCTCGGTTAAATGGTGAAGAATATGCGTTTTTCTTAAGAACTTGACGGTTTATGGAATCATTTCAAAGATTATGTTTACCAGAAATCCATAAACACTCTGGAAGAGTTAGACGATAAAATTCATGAAGCCATTCTCACTATCACACCAGAGATGTTAGAAAATGTCCAACAAAATTTAATTCGAGAGCCACTACTTGCATCGAATCAAATGGGGGGCATTTCGAATATCGAATTTAAAAAATAATGCATAAATAATTGTGAAAAATAAATCTACATTTTTATCTATCTACTCTTAACTTTGAATGTTTCATTGATGATGATGACTCTGATGAGTCTATTAATTTACAAAATTCTTCTTGTACAATTTTGTCAAAGCTCACTCTGGAGATAAAAATGAACCTGTTGCTCTATAGTTTCTAAACTATGATAGCCTGGACAATTTTGTTTGAAGATTCTGATTTGACTTTCAACAGACTATATGCCCTTCACGGAAAGGGCGTTAATTCTGGGACACCCGGTATAGTTTTATCCAACACCTCATTCTCTAAGTCCTTATCCACAATGGAAACATAAGAAATACATAAGAGATACCTAAGAATAATTTGTAAATTTGGGCAATTGGAAAATAATTTGTGTGTCCATATAACTCGAATATGACTCTTCATGCTTTTTTGTACACAACAATTATGTTCACTGAGGTCACTTCTCATAAGTTACGTAAAAATTAATAGTAAATCCACTGCATGTATCATGAATTTCTTATGCCTTATGTCAAGCTAATGTCCATTGTGAATAAGCACTAACAGTTCTTAAAACATCATTAAAACCCAAAAATTTATTTTATCTTTTAATATAAATGTTAACGTAAGCCTCAACAAATGATTTCATCTCAGATTCCTGTTTCATACAGGCTATTTCAAAATTCGCGAATTCCGAATTCAGAGCGTGGTAGGGAAAGACCCAGTGGAGCTCGAAAAATATTTAGAAAAAAAATTCGCTCTTCCTGATGAATATATAAGCACTTTAATTTTGTTCAATACATAGCAGCCTTCATATCCACTGTGACAAAATACTATCCTAGCTACGCTGCCCTTCCATTTTTAAGAAAAATTACAAAAATTTAAGATTTTTGTACTCCAAAGTAAAGGATCTAACAATTCTAACAAAATTAACAGTATCGTCTGAAGGGTTCTTCTCCGGGTCTGCGATAAAAGTAAAGAGAAATAAAAAAAACTAAGGGAAGGATGACCGATCCTTGCGACGGGCGCTAATACCCCTACGCCGCCCACACTAGCGGGGAAGCCCCCAGTTTCCTGCCTCGCTGTAGATAAGTAAAATAAAGAAGATCCTAGCGAACAAAAGTTCCACATCACATTCACATTTTGTGCTGCCAACCTAAAATCTTTCATTAAAAATTCCTGTTTCGATTTTCTTGCTTAGGCAGGGAAATGCTAGTTTCCAGACGATTTAGACGGATCGAAAAAATCAGTGATTCTAGACGGAGGCCGAAAATAGTTATTTGTGTATTAAGACCAAGAAAGTGCATCTTTTCCGTCCGAGCCTGGGTTTTCTAGTCGAGGCCCAGACGAGAAAACCGGAGAGGACAAGAGGCACTTTTTGGCCGAGGTGCACACAACGTTTTTCGTGTTCGTTTAGGCAAAATTTTGAAAAAACATGAATTCATTGTACATTTTGAGGTTATCTTTGACAGATGTCAAATTAGGTAGGTACAGTCGTTGACCAAAATAAAACAGGACAAAGTGTTACTTTGGACAGATACATAATTCAAAGATTTGTGTAGTGTAACACACTTGATTAACTCGCGCTACGTCCTCGTTAATCAATCTGCAAATTCGTGAAAAAAAGTATGACTTTCATAACTAGTTGTACAAATAACTATTCATTACATTCGCCATAAATCAGGGTCATGTCTATTTTCTCATCGTTCGAATTTTAATCGTCGTATTTGTGACAAATAAAATTATTGGAAGCAAAGCCATCATGGATTCATTATTTCAATTTAAAACAATACGGTACTTTAAATAACTACGTTAACTTTGGAAATGTGTTGTGAGTTGCATTTTCAATTCCGCCCGAGCCATTATCACTCGTAAAATACCCTGTATTAATAATAAATTACATACTTGTTGCAATTAGTATTCCATTACCAAATGGAGGTTCAAGAAATCTGAACAACGACCCTTTGGCAAGACAATGCTTCATTACATATTCTACTACATCTGAATCGGAAACTATAATGAATAAATAGGGACCCAGCCACATTTTTCCAATTGGTCCATATTTCTCGGCCACTTCCATTGTTTTAGGATAAAATTCTTAGAAGAAAAGTTGTTAGGTATATATTTTCTAATACTCTCACAATGTTTTACCATCTGGACCTTTGGCGAATAGATGAATGCTTCCCAAATATGGTAAAGCAAAAGGCCCTTTTATCTTTGCAGCATGATAGTACAATTTCCTTCTTTTCCAACAATAATTAATAATAAACTACAATAACACGACTGATGATAAATAAAACAGAACACTACTGACGTTAAAATTATTTTCCTTCATAACGATATTCATTTATTTAAGTCAAAGTTCAGAATCAGTTTTACGTCTGATGTCACTGTGAAATGAAATATTTCTTGAGAAGTAACCACCAATTGATGTAACAAGAATGAAGTATTTAGTTAGAGAACAACAGCGTCCTTGATTCGGAGAGTTTTTCGGTGTAAACATGCCACGGAGAAATAAAACTATTAAAAATAATAATAATAAAAATTTCTCTAGACTGTAATAATTAATATACATGATGACCCAAGGAAACGTATCTACCTGGACTATCTTGAAAACTACAGACTTTGGGACAAATTTTCCTAACAGGCTAATTTTGATATCGAAAGGGACACATAATTGTGGCGAACTCAGCGGCCCAACGTCATCTAGCGGTCAAGCTTATGACCCTTTTGCAGGATGAAAGCATTTTAAATTCTCTTGATAGGGATACCAACATTTTTGTGTTTTACCTGATATTAGTGGAGATCAAGTGATATATCATTTTAAAACAATTTGAATTCACTTTACAACAGTATCATAATTTTATTGCTGTTTATGTAGCATCAGTAAGTAGAATGCTGATGATTGAAATGTAAATGGTTTAAATCTTTTTCTATTATTTACTGTAAGTATTGCAAATTGTTAGAAACGAATCTGGACAAGAATGTTTTTATTGTATGCAGGCAAATGCTTAGTTTTGAAAATTTAGGAATCTTACCTAAACGTAAATAATTTGTAGTATTTCTTTTATTTATGGACAATTAAAATTCCTAATTGTTGTAGCAGTTCACAATTGTTCCCTGGGTAATTCTTCTAATAATATTGAGAAAACCCAAAGTTTTTGGTATTGTTGTAAAAAGAGTTTAAATCGCTTTAAAATGATATCTCATTCAATCCTTGTTCTCCATAATGCCGGGTGACTTTTAATGATTGACACAAATTTAGTGAGTTGGCACTCCCGAATAATTGGTACATCTAGTCATTTGTCAAAGAGTTGTCTATTGATTCGCTTTCTAGGTTAGGATTCTAGAAATAAACAATGACAATTTGATTTATTTTGACTTTTGAACTGTCAGCCAAGTGTACCAACATAAAATCGTAAATGTGTTCCCAACCCAACAAAAATAATAAGTTGCACTGCTGAATTTATCACTGGCATGTATGCCGTAGGATTCAAAATTGAGAAATTTCGGCGTTTGTCATGTAAATCTGTAGTTTTCAAAATAATGCGGGTAAATAATTTACGTTGGGCCACTCGGTATAATGATTTGAGCAGATTCTTAAAATAAAAATAAACATTTAAATAATTATTCCAGATTCTTGTGTATTTAATTTTTTTATCATAATTATTTGTCCTACTAGTCCTCCAACTAAGTAGTAAATATAATTATGCTAAATACGAAATAATTTAGCAACAAAGAATTAAAAAATGGGAATCCTTCTTGAATACTAATTTATGAAGGAATTTAATGAACCAGTCCTTACAGCCCGGATTTTAGTCAAATGCGTATTCTTCAGTTTTTCAGATTTATCAGGAAACTTAAAAATGAATCTTGTTTCCTAAAAATTACGTCTTTTGACATGCATTTGTTATCACCTAAAATGCCTATTTTTATAAATAAACTCGTTAATTGGCTAAAGCGCCTAAAATAGTTATTTGTATATCAAGGCCGCCAAATCGTTCTATAACGTACCGAGAGAAAAATGATCCCCGAGGCAAACAATCTCGAGGATGTTAAAGGATTTCGCGGCCAAGGTGTATACAACATTTTTTGTGCAACCGAAAATTTGTGACTATAAAATGAACAAATAAAATTTACTTCACTGTCAGTAAATATAAATTCGACTTACATGCTGCAATACAAATGACATAAATAAATTAATTCATCTTGAAAAAAAATAGTAAAAATGTCCGAAGGAAACTATAATGTTTTAGCTTCGTGTGCTCCTCCAGAGTTAAGATAGTAATTTGTTTAACCTGTTCGTGGGCCTTTAAAATGCTCGTTTCACTGGCGTTTTAAACTGGCCCACTCGTGCCAAAAAAAGCCCAATTTACACAAGAACGAGTTAAATACAACGTTTTTTTGTTCGACAAGCCCCTTAAATGCTCCAAATCGCTTAAAATCTTTAAAATTCACTTGACGTTTCGTTTTGACAAGTTGTGCATTTATCAAAATCCGTTCACACAGGAGAAAATTTTCGAATTCTGACAGTGTCGAACAAAAATAGCTATTTATGCACCAAGGGCGTTACAACGATGATTATGCCCGGAGAACTCGAGGGCTTTAGCCCGAGAGATGGATATCGTTTGATGAATGTAATCATTCGGTGACGCCGTGGTGCATACAAGATTTTATTTTTCACTACATGTTCTTTAAAAATTGACATCTTTGCAATTATGAATTGATGAGGGCATTATGAATTCATTACGCCCGCTTATTCTTATTACGCCCTGTATTATGCCCCGGTTGTTATGGACATGTTTACGTATTTCGTATCCTAGGAGTTATCATGCAATTATACTAAAGTGAAAAATATAGTTATTTTTATATTAAGTGCGCGAAGAGAGTGTTTTTTGTGCATGAAAAGGTCTTTTACGCCGAGACGAAGGTCGAGGCAGTATAAGCCTTTGGATGCACAAAAACATCTTCGCGCACGAAATATAAACAATATTTTTTCTATAACTGATTCAAAAAATTGAAATTAAAAATTCAAATTTTTGAAGGAACTCTGAAGTTTCAATGCAGTGACCATGTTGCTAGGTAACTAATAAAAAACAGTGCGTGAAATGAAAAACAGAAATAGTCGTATGCGTGAAATTGCATTTCACACACTGTTTTGTATGGTTTCTATGGTTTAGATCTTACTAACAATGCAAAAAAAAAAATACACGTCAGAAAATGACCCACTGCAGGCACAGATAACTATGCGTGAATTTCAATTTTTTGAATCAATTATAGAAAAAAATATTTTATGGCCCACTCGTACCAAAAAACCCCAATTTACAAAAGAACTCGTCAAATAAACTACTATTAATTTCTTATCAATTTATATTCTAATCTCAATCTGGCCTTGAAACCACAATAGAACTTCGTAATAGCAAAAAAATACATATGTATTATTCAATTATTTGACCTATATATGTATTACACTTACTGGTTCTCAGCATTTTCCACGTTATTTTGAAAATGCATAAGAAAATTTGTCCATGTTTCAAATTAGCAAGATGATTTGTCACACGTTTATATAAATTATATAACAATCTTCATAACCATGATTGTTAGAAAAATGGTTATGATTTGGCAAACTAGAATAGCATTTTTTGACAAGACTCTTTATATGACCAGAAAATGTTTACATAACAATTTCTGGTATTGCTAAGGGATAACCCTGTTGAATTAGAAACATAAAAATATTGCTGATACAAAAATCCTCAAATTATTTTTTCATGCCGCCGGCCGTTATCGACGGTTTTGCATGATTCAAAATCCGCCGGAAACGTAAAATTCCCGGCCTAGTACTTACAAAAGTGACCTTGACTAAAAATTCGCAAGCAGCATTGAACGAACTCCGTTTCGGCTCAGAGACGCGAGGGTCGCGGGTTCGATTCCGCTTGTGAAACAAATTTTTTACTTTTTAAAAATGATTTAAATTTGTCGGCATGAAAAATTTTGTGGATTTCACGTCCAGAAAATGTTTTGCGAGTGCTCGTGTTGTTTCGCCTCGGCTAAACCGCCTCGGCTACGCAATATCACTCACACTCGCAAAATATCATTTTCTGGACTTGTGATCCAAATAACTATTTTCTAGGTTTAAGAGTTACTCCGTAGCCATCCTTACTAGCAATTACTACGTTGATAAGAAGTTTAATACTTTCTACAGATTTGTATTGAGTTGAAATAATTCGGAAATTTCTTATGACATTTGATAAAGAAACTTTCATTGACATCATGGCAAATGACATCCCTGAAAAGATAAAGAATTTAAATCACGAAAAATTTTAATGGAAAATATTTTACCAATACAATTTCTCGGAGGAATGCTAAAGGGCATAAAGGAATAACGAGGTCTTTTTTCAATTTCCTCTGGCAGAAATCTGTCAGGATCAAATTTTAGTGGATCGGGCCAATGTATGGGATTCCTATGTATAAAATGTACAGGAATTAATAATTCGCTTCCTTCGGGGATGACAATGTCACCTACAACATATTCAGTACAGTTCCGCAGTTAAAGGCGTCGTAAACTTACCTACGTATTTTAATATCTTCCTGAACATGTCTAAACAGAATAGGTGCTATGGGAAATAATCTCATGGTTTCTTTGATAACACGTTCCAAATAGTCCATTCGAGTTAAATCATCCAACGTAGGATCTCTGTCGGTATTTCCAAAGATGTCGCACATCTCTTTGTAAAGTTTTTCTTGAAAATCTTGGTGCATGGCTAACATTATAGTGGCAAAACTTAATGTGAGAGCTGTTGTGTCGCTGCCTGCTGCAATCATCGTTTGTGTTTCTTCCATCATTTCCTCGTCGGTCCATTTACCCTCTTCTTCGGTAGCTTTTATTAAGTTACTTAAATAATTTTTATTATTACTACTATCGCCAACTTCATCCTTATTAGACATTTTTTTTCTTTCAAGAATCTAAAAGTAATTCATTAAACAAATAAATTATGAAAACTTCATTTGTACTTGCCTTTCTGACGTAAGCATATATCCTTCCACAAAGCTGATCCAATCTTTTCTCATATCCAAGCAACCTCCACACAAGATTAATTTGTAGTATGGGATTAGGGAAACGTTTCACTATGTGAGAGCCGAATCTAAAACAATTAAGTTAAAACTGTGTGGACAATTATGGTTTATTTAGTTTACTCAGCAATCCACGACAAATATTCGTTTTGATGATTGAGATCGGCCGAATCTACCCCCATACATGTGTCTACAATAATAATACTTTAGAACAAATTTTCTTGTGATATAATTGCACAATGCTAACTAACCACAAATAATTTTAAAAGAAGATTCGTAATATCGTAGAAAGATGTTTGTTTCACAATTAATGTAGTTCTTTTTTAGGTTAACGATTAATTCATTTGAACGTCCCACAAAAATGTCAAAATATGAATTCAAAATGGTTTGATTAAATGTTTGATTAATTATTTTTCTATGGGCTCTCCATGTTGAAACTGAAACAAAATTAACATTTTGACAAACATATTAAAATGTACTATTGCGGGCAAAAAAGTGGGCATCAAATTTCTGTCAGTTTTGAAAAATTCGATGTAGTTCAAGCTTTATTGTCATTTTTTTGACACTATTCCAGCTGACAGTTTAAAACTTTATTTTGTGACCTAAAGTTAGCCAGTGACTGCTCCGGGCTCTCAGGGGGTTTTCGGGGCATAGGGCGGGGGTTCACAAAATAAAAAAATGGGCGCCAGGCAGCTATTGTTCTGAGCTGGTTGTTAAGCTTGTCCAGCTGCCGGGACAAGTGCTCAGTTTCTCTGATACTTCGGAGTCAATACGAAAATAAAAAAACTTAATCCTTTGGAATTAAATAAATGAGTTTATTCAATTTTAGGGCCAACAATCCAGGAAATAAGATGTGCTTATTTAGGGTGCACTGGTCCGTGGAATTGGCAAACGTTACTCTACGTAATTCTGTGCAATTGGAAATTTCGAACCAGTTCACCTTGATGATCTTATGTAATACTCTTATTCTGGTCTTATTACTTTCCCTTACAGCTGACCTTGTAACTTATTGTTTTGAATAAACTTAAAATTAATACAACTCCGATGTAAAAAAAGGAGAATTTGTTACATATGTGAAACAAAAACGAAACGCGGTCTTCTGCTTTTAAAAATTTACAACGTTGACTTAGCTGTGATTTTATGCTAACAAATGTCAGATTACTGCGGTCGGACAAGTTCCGAAAATTCTATTTGGCTATTTGAAAATTGCAAATTCTCTGAAAGTAGAAGAACTGCGGTAAATGATTGAAATGCAAAATTGAAAACTTGAACTTGAACTTTGCCGTACGGTTACCCGAGCTGAGAAGAAGAAGAAGAAGGATTGAAGGAAAAGGAAAGGAGAAAGAAGAAAAAAAGCGAACGATAAATAGATAGGCCGCAGCTAGACAGCCTAGAGGCGTGAGGCCACCTCAGCCTAAAATTTAGGGGCTAACATGTGTTATTCCAGCCGCCCCAAAACTGGCTGGCACAAAGACTCTACAAGAAACTCTAAATGAAACGCGAAAGAAACAAAAGAAAACCGAAAGTGAAACTGAAAGCGAAACTGAAAGAAAACTGAAAGTGAACCGATCAACAAAAAATGAACCCTGACCAAATAAACTCAAAATGAATTGACTGACGGCACAAACAAACTGAATTATTTCGAAATGAGCGTCCCGAAAAAGGTTACGGCAGGGTGGGCGCGTCGCGACGTCATGTGCCGTGCGTTGTGTTGCTTGTTCCTGATCTTCGAACAGCGATCTTATTGTCCCGCGAGCATAAGTAGGACCTCTTGGCCTCCTACTCCGGCCAAAACGAATAGTGGCACTTTGACCTGCTACAATTTTATACTCCTATTTTCCTTTTCCAAATGCCCTCTTCTTTTGATAAAGGTAGATTTTGATTGGAACTTTACATTAAATAAATATTCACTACGTGCTTACTTACAATCATTCCCTACAACCTACAATACTTAATGACAACGTCAATCAATTCAAAGTAGGGTTAGAATAAGGTAAGGGTTATTTCACATTAAAAATCAAGGCAATGTCCCACTTTTTTTGCCCGCAATAGTACATATACTCGTAGGTACAGGGTGAGCAACAATAACTGTTTCAGTTGGCAATAAAAAATTTTACATGAAATTTTCAAGACTGAATTGTACCTATTTCGGTTTGTTTTATTAACACAATTGACAGCTGGTATACATTTCATATTTAAACGTCTTGGTTTTTGGTATTCTTTTATTAATAAAACGGTTTTCTCGTTGGAATATGACATAAAAGTCACCAAAAGTCACCAGAATTTATTGCCAACTCAATCAGTAATTGTTGTTCACACGGTACTATGGCGGACAATAAATTTTAAACGATCAAATTTTGGCATATTAAAAAATGTCATTGTAAGCTGCCCTTTACTGTTATTATGACGTTTATAAATTAAATCGAAAAATTGACCGTTTGAAGTAAACGTCTATCAAGTTTATAATAATAATTTAGTGATACAATGCCAACCGTATGTGAATTTACTAAAGCCAAAATAGTAACGCTTCACGAGAGGGGTATGTCGTATGAGCAAATTTCGACGAATTTAGGGTTATTAAAGGGCAATATCCATTCCATTATGCGAAAGTGGAAACACACTGGGACGGTGGTTCGGCGTCCAGGTTCTGGAAGAAAGCGGGTGTCTTCCGTTAGTATTTTGGATTGATCTGTACTTTAATTTTTTGATATTTGCGTACCAAAATGCAACCTGTCGGGTCGTTCTGTCTTGACGTAAATAGGACTAAATTTGGTTTCATCTATACTGAAGACATTCCTGATTCTGTGTTGATGCTAAACCTCTAAGAAATAGATAGGTACCAATCTACACCACTCGATAGCCTAGGGGATGCAGCGACTTTCGCAATTTTGACGGCAAAGAATGTACAGTATCGATTTCGATTACGATTTATCCACCTTCACCATTCGTGAGCCAACATAGGCACACCAAAATTTTTGTGTTAATCTATGATTGACTAATTTGTCACTGGTGACATGACAAGAAAGACAAAAATAAAAAATGGTTAGTTGACCATAAAGCCAGTTTTACATTTATATGTCAAAGGAATAACAAGTCGTGCAAAATTTTTTGTCCGCCATTGTACAATTAATTTCAAAATTATCGAGTACACCTCAAAATTCAAGAAGTCGATTTGTTACAGTTTTTTTTCACGTGTAAAGATGCCTTTTTGAAATTTGAGCGTCATATTTTTTATATAGGTTAGGTAAGTTTGACAACATAAAATGTCGCTGATATTTTAGAACACCAAAACATTGTCTGTTCTATCCTCTGCATGGTGCCCTTCGCGATGTTATTATACTGGGCAACCCTCCGGATCGACCACCCTTCTTGTAATTTGGAAAGAATGAGCACTTTCGCGTTTTCGGTTAGATTAGGCATTTTGTTTGTCAAAATTGACATTGATCATTGACAAAAAATGTAAGTGCATTTGACACTGTAAAAAATTAGGTGTACTCTATAATTTTGAAATTAACTGTACCTATACCTATATACAACCTACTTTTGAAAAGTTGTTGAAATGTTTGACGCAATAGATATTTATTTAAAATGCATATGTTCAGAACTTATTTTTATATTTTTAAATTTTATATTTTGAATAATAGTTGCAATGAAATATTTTTGCAATAAATGAAAAATAAATTTTACTTTTGTCTGCCGTTATCGTTCACTTTACTAATTTACATTAATTTCTAAAACACTATTTAAAGAGAATTTAATAACTTTAAAAACTATCTTAAAAGTAACATCAAATGTTTAAAAAAAGTTACATTTAAGTACTCTCTTACAGTAGGTACTAAATAATGTTACTAATAAATTACGTACTTGGTGCAGTTAGTATTCCATTACCAAACAACTGGTAAAGAAAATTGTACCACGACCCTTTAGCAAGACAATGCTTCATAACATATTCTAGATCATCTGAATCGGTAACTCCAATGAATAAATAGGGACCCAACCAGATTTTTCCAATTGGTGCATATTTCTCCACAATTTCCAATGATGTAAGAAACCAATCTTACAAGAAAAGTTGGTTAGGTATATATTTTCTAATACTCTCACATTGTTTTACCATCTGGACTTTTGCTGCATAGATGAATGCTTCCCAAAAATGGTAAAGCAAAAGGTCCCTTCAACTTTGCAGCATGATAGTACAATTTTCTTCTTTTCCAACAATAATTAATAATAAACAACACTAACACCACTGATGATAAATGAAACAGAACACTACTAACGTTCAAATTATTTTCCTTCATGACGATATTCATTTATTTAAATCAAAGTTAAAATCTGTTTTACGTCTGAAGTCACTATCAAATGAAACATGTTTTGAGAAGTAACCACTAATTTATATATTCGCAAAAAGAACAAGAATCAAGTATTTATTTAGAGGTCAACAGCATTCATGATGCGGAGAGTTTTTCGGTGTAAACATGCCAAGGAGAAATAAAACAAAATATTAGAAATTGTAATTCTCTAGACGGTAATAATTAACGTACAGTGTGGCCCAAGAAAAAGTATCCACCTGGATTATCTTGAAAACTACAGACTTCGGGGAAAAATTTCGAAACAGGTTGATTTTGACATCGCAAGGGACACATAATATTGACGAACCCAGCGGCCCAACGTTGTCTTTCGGTCTAGCTTATGAAGTTATAACCCTCTTGCAGGATGAAATTGTACATCATTTTAAAGCATTTTAAATTCTCTTGAAAAGAATATCAACATTTTTTAGTTTTACCTGATATTATTGCATAAAGTACACTGTGAAGTGTGGTCAAGTGATATATCATTTTGAAACAATTTGAATTCTCTTTACAATATTTGGTACCATCATAATTTTATTGCTGTTTATGTAGCGTCAGTAAATAGAAAGCTGATGATTGAAATGTAAATGATTTTCATCTTTGCCTATTATTTACTGTAAGTACTTCAAATTGTTAGAAGCGAACTGAAAATGTTACCTAAACAGTAAATAAATTGTAAAGTCCATTCAAAAATCAAAAAACCACCAACGTTGCATTTTCCTCTACAATTCCTATCGGCAACGCTGTTTAGTGTAAAATTTGGTGAGAATTGTAATTTTGAGGTTAAGTGTTTATAAAATGTCTTGTTTTTGTGGTCACGTTTAAGTAAAAATACTAAGAATCAATAAATAAATGAAACGTGCTGCTAATAAAACAATATGTATGAACGAAATTCAAAGCAATTAAATTTTATTTTGAATCAAATAAATGTCATAATTTATAGCTACTCGTACCAACATAGTATGAAAAATATCTACCTAGGGGTTTTAAAATGTTACCAACCTAAAGCAACAGGTGGTGGTTTTTTGATTTTTGAATGGACTTTAGTACCGGGTGAGCAGCTATAACTGTTTTAGTTGGCAATAACAAATTTTACATGAAATTTTCAAGACTGTGAATTGTACCTATTTCAGTTTGTTTTATTGACATTACTGACAGGTGGCATACATTTAAAATTTAAACGTCTTGGTTCTTGTAATCTTTTATTAATAAAATGGTTTTCTCGTTGGAACATGACATAAAATTCACCGGAATTTATTGCCAACTTAAACAGTTGCTCACCCGGTATAATGATTGAGATAAATTTGTTGAGTTGTCACTCCCGAATAATTGGTACTGCTAGTCACTTGTCAAAGAGTTGTCTGTTGATTCGTTTGCAAACCGAACAAAAATAATTTCAATCATTAAAAGCCACTCGGTAGTTCGCGAGACAGTGGCCACCTTGCCAAGTTGCACTGCTGAATTTATCACTGACACGTGTGCCTTAGGAAATGAAAATTGACCTATTTTTGCGTTTGTCATGTAAATCTGAAATTTTCAGAATAATACGGGTGAATAATTTACTTTGGGTCACTCGGTATAATGATTTGAGCAGATTCTTAAAATTCAAATTTAAATCATAATTATTCCAGTTTCTTGCATATTTAATTTTTTCTTATAGGTATTTATCCTACATTCTCCAACAACTAAATATAATAATTATGCAATAATTTTGCAACAATGAAGTAAAAAATGGGAATCGTTCTTGAAAACTACTTTACGAAGGAATTTAATGAACTAGTATCAATCTCTATTGCTCTTATTTCAGTGAGTTTGTATTATTTGCATCAGCAGAGAGCTAAGGCTTAAAATAGTATATTAAAGTATAAGTGGATAAAAAGATCTTTAAAACACGCGCGGTTTTTCGGGCACGACGGCGCAACCGGAGTGTTCGAAACAGAGCAAGTGTTTTAAAGACCAGTTATCCACGAATACTTTACGCTATTTTTTTTTATTGGTACACTTTGAAATCGTAAATATTACAAAAAATGGAAATAAGAACGTGAATACATTAGTAATGTGACATGAATATACCTTTCGTTGTCATGGAAAATGAAAAAAAAACAAAATTAATTATTATTATTATTATTCTTTATTAGCCCAACAGTTGTACAAAACAACCCTTTATAGGACATAAATACAAAGAGGAAAAAAAAATACATAACAGCTTAATACATATAACAAAAGAACATGAAACTAACCAAATAATTGATAATTAATAACATTTGAAAGAAAATAAACGAAACTATAGTCTACTAACAAGGTAAATCTATAATCTAAAAATACTACCTACAGAATCAGTCTTTATAATTGAGAATACCAATAACACTATCTCTAAACAACATCGGATTTTTACGGAAAATATCTACCCCATCACATATGCTATTGTATAAACTACACATTAGAACAATTGGACTTCTGGCTAACGCATTTGTTCTAGGAGTGGTGTACGCAAACGTGAGAGGAAATCTCGATTCAATACGAGGAACCAAGAAATCGATTTTGTTGAAAATATCTGATAAGTCAATTTTGTTGTGTATGATTTTGTGTAACACAGTTAAGGCAGTAAGATCTCTTCTGATTCCTAGCGGCAAAACATTGAATTCGGACCAGAGTAACTCGTTACGATAACCAATGGGCGGGTAATATTTATGTTCTTTAAAGAAAAGATACTTGAGGAACTTACGCTGTATGTTTTCAATCGCTGCTATGTAACATTGCTGGATTGGATACCAAATTAGAGACCCATACTCCAGTTTGGATAAAATAAGTGCAGAAAATATCGATTTTAAGCAATCACAGTCTCTAAATAACTGGCAGTTTCGTATGATAAAACCCAGGGTAGACATACACGAGGAGGTCAAATGATGAATGTGGGTGTCGAACCTCAATTCTCTATCAAAATGTACTCCAAGATCCTTAACAGTTTCACAGCGTTCCAAGGAAGTATTACCAATCGAGTAGACAAAGGGTATTTCGGATTTTTTACGACAATAAATCATAACTTTGCACTTTCTGGGATTCAAATTTAATTTGTTACTGGTACACCAGATGTTAAGCCTGTCCAGGTTTCTTTGTAAGTTGTCAGCATCAGAGAGAGAATTGATGGTCTGAAAAATTTTGGCATCATCAGCATACAACAAAACTTCGTAGTCAAGAACAGATGGAAGGTCGTTGATAAATAGAGTAAAAATCAGGGGACCCAGGACCTACCCTTGAGGAACACCAGAGTTTGTAGCGTAAGGATAGGAAGAAACCCCATGATAATGAACATACTGTTGACGGCCAGAAAGATAGGACTCGAAGAATGCAATTAGTTTATTACTGAAGCCGAACATATCCAGTTTTTTGATGATAATATTATGATCGATCTGGTCGAAGGCCTTAGTGAAATCAGTATAAATTGTGTCGACCTGCTGTTGTGTATCCAAGGATTCGGAGACGTATTGCGAGAAGGTTAATAAATTTGACATTGTGGAACGGCGGTCAATAAAGCCATGTTGGCGCGGAGAAAATCTGCTACGGACACTGGAGTAAATATAACTATGCAAGACAATTTCGAATATCTTGGAAAAATTCGACGACAAAGATATAGGTCTATAGTCAGAGATATTGGAGGGTTTTCCAGATTTAAGAACAGGGCACACCTTAGATTTCTTCCATTCTTTTGGGAAGCAACCTGACTCGAGTGAAGCATTAAAGATTATCATCAGAGGTTCAACAAGAACATATCGGCAGTCCCTAACCAAAAAGCCAGGAAGTCCATCCGGACCTGATGTCATTTTATTCGGAATTCTATTTATGGCACTAATAATATCGGTCTCAGAGATCTTGAGTATATTGACTGTGGGAAAACAGCTCGAGGCAGCATCAACATTGTTATGATTGCAATAGGGATCCGATTGTACAAAAGTAGATTTGAAATATGATGCAAATGCATCCACAATATTCTGCGGATCATCTAACAATGTGTTTTCAGAGTACATTCTGCCAGGAATTCTGGTTCCCCCTTTCTTTAGATTGACGTAAGACCAAAAATCCTTCGGCTTGGATTTAATATTGTTCTGAACATTTAACACAAACTGAGAATGAGCTTTGGAGATATCTTTTTTGGAAGTAGTTCTTAATAGCTTAAAATTTGCAAGATGGAGTTGCGAGCCTGATTCCTTGTATTTCTTCCACGCCTTATGTTTTTCACGGAGAGTTGCTATGATATGTGCATTAAACCACGGCGGATAATTCTTCCCACTAGGCTTGTAGGTCGCAACATTCCTGTCTACGATTTCGAACAAAAAATGATAAAACTGGTCCACCATTGCATCAACGGTAGGTAAATCTTTTAACAGGCTCCAGTCAATGGCCTGTATTTCCTTATAGAGAGTTGGGAAATCAGCTTTACTCTATGCTCTATGCTCTATGCTCTATGGCTGTAATCAGAATTGGTGAAATCATTTTGACCACGGGATGCCAATATCACATCTACAGACAATGCGGGGTGATAGCCATCCTCAGAAACAAGAGGATCGAAGTCGCGGATCACTTTGCAGGAAGTATTGGAGAAAAACAAATCAAGCAGTTTGCTGTTGCAGTTACGTATTCCATTACACTGCTGCAGACCCAAAAAACTAACTGCCTGTTTTAACCTCTCAGCTACATTGTCCGGAGGAATCTCATCGACACGAGGTATATTAAAATCGCCAGCAATAACTAAATTGTTACAATGAATATAATTATTTTCAAAAAAGTCACACACACTGTTCAGGTTAACGATAGTCGGAGTACGAGGAAAATAAATGACAAAAATGAATATATCCTCTTGGTTGAATCTGTATTTACAGCCAATTATATCTATGTGCGGAACCACAGTACGCAGATCAGACAAATCAACCTCTTCTACTGCCAGAGTGTTATTATACGCCAATAAAACTCCACCACCCCTACTAGAATCTGTTGCAGTTAAATCACGATCACGGCGGATGACACTATATTTGTTGATATCAATAAACTCCGAGCTGGAGATAGAATCTATCAGCCAAGACTCCGTAATACAGATAAAATCATATGTAGATGAACTGGATGCATTATAAAACGAATCAATCTTATTTTTAAGACTACGCACATTCTGGTAATATAGCTTAAGGACAGGACCACTGTTGGGTTGAGTTAGTTTTTTCCGTCATTCAATTGAACTTAATCTCAACTATATTATTCACATTGTTAAGGCACGAGTATAATACATACCGGGTGTCCCAGAATTAACGCCCTTCCCATGAAGGAGTCGTAGTTTATTAACAATTAAATCAGAATCTTCAAAAAAATTTGGCCGGGTTATCATAGTTTAGAAACTACACAGTAGTAAATTTGACCAATAAGAGATCCGATTTAAAAAAGAAAAAATATATGTCCGTATTGCTTTAACAAATGTATTTTTAAGTAAAATAGTAACAATCTATGTTGAATGATTTTTTTTTACACTGACGTTTGTCATTCAAGTCTAAAATCATGATGCTACAGTTGCCGTTGAAGAATACGCTGCTAGATTTCCAAATCGGCGTCGTCCCAATTCTCACATCATTTTAAGATTGATAAGTAGAGCAAGACATACAAGTTCTTTAAATCTTACATTAAAAGGGATTGCTGGGGCACCAGGTACAGCAAGAGTCCATGCAATGGAAGAAGCAATAGGCACTGGAGCAACTGAAGGTGAACTGTGTGGTTCTTCAAAATCCACAACCCATCGAATTATCAAAGGCGATCATCAACATCCATACCATTATACCCGAGTTCAACATCTACGTAAGGAAGACTATCCTTGAAGAGTACGATTTTGTCGATGGTTATTAAATAAAAACATTTCCAACAACAATTTTTCTAAACAAATTTTGTTTACCGATGAATGTTCTATTTCCCGTGAAGGAGTGAATTAAACTAGCATTTTTGGGCACACGAAAATTCAAATCTTCTTCGGCAACGTGCAAATCAGGAAAGATTTTGTATTAATTTAAGGCCTGGATCGTTAGAAATACTTTGGTAAATTCAAATACTCAATAAAAATTATAAATTCTAATGTGCTGTTTTTTAATCCAAATTTTTTTCCAAAGTAGGTACATCTTGCGTAAGTGTAGGACTGCTTCCTGCCAAAATTTTGTGTGCCCCGGATTTTTCTAAACTCCACAAGCAAGAGGTTTCTCGCAACGTGGGCGAAATGTCCCTCCCTCCAGATTATTATCAAAGGGTTTGTCAAAAAAGTTATTGTTTTTGCAGTTCCCAAGTCTTCATTATTTAGGTTTGTTCTACCTGTTAGTTAAAATATATTATTAACAACAATGTTATTAGAAATTACCACAGTTAACTAATGGCGTGATAGTTGAATTAATCGTGATTATGACGACTCAAAACTTGAGTTGCATCTTTTGGATCTTATCTGTATGTCCGTAATTGTGTGGAGGGCTCTTAATTCGCCCCACGCTGAATCATAAAGATAAACCTTCACTATATGGTCGCTGTCACTATCATTTTTAGGTGAAAAGTGCGGTGATGAAATTTTTATTTATTTTTGTTAAATTAACGATTGAATCCAGAGATATTGAGTTGTGTGAACGGTGTGTACTCACTTATTCACATCATTTTGATGTTTTTTTATGTGGAGCGGCAACCATAAATTTTACGTTCAGTGTTCACGCCTACTTCGACTAAAATCATTTAGAATAACCCTGTAAAAATAAACGTAGTTCTGTCTTTAAAATAGTATACAGGGTGTTTTCGAAGTTGAGGCGTTCCTTTTAACATGTGATAGTATGCGTTGTTCTAAAGAATTTGAGCCAAAATCACCTTAGTAAAATGTGTACGGCAATGAAGATACAATAAGTTAATTTTTTTGAAATTTTTGAAACCGGTCCTGCTCAAATTTGCGCTGATTTGTTAGAAATTGGAATTGACAAAAAAAAAATCAAATAAGCATGGACGTTAATCAAAACTACTGTCAGAGTTGTCATCTAATTAGTCGAAATGGCTTTATTATTAGGAAAATAATGAGCTCACAGATATGTTGCAAATGCATGGGCAATGTTATCACGTTATCAGAATGCATCTGCAGCGTCCAGAGAGTATTGCAAAGCGATTTCCGGAAAGACACCATTCTGGGCCAGGTTAGTTATTAATCTAGTACAGCGGAGAAATGGACAGGACCGGACTTAAAATTTTAGAAAACAATAAAAATATACAATCAATTATCTCCGTTAATACAAACATTTTA
The DNA here is from genome assembly GCF_963966145.1 of Tenebrio molitor. Taxonomy (NCBI): domain Eukaryota; kingdom Metazoa; phylum Arthropoda; class Insecta; order Coleoptera; family Tenebrionidae; genus Tenebrio; species Tenebrio molitor. The sequence continues at coordinate 22,006,702 of NC_091049.1, forward strand.
CTAAGAAGATTTAGGCTAAAATTCTTAAGAATAATGTGTAGTACCTCGTGCTACAAGGAACGTGTCAACTTCGAGAACACCTGTATAGTTCTTTTTTAGGTTAACGATTAATTCATTTGAACGTCTCACATAAATGTCAAAATATGAATTCAAAATGGTTTGATTAAATGTTTGATTAATTATTTTTCTATGGGCTCTCCATGTTGAAACTGAAAGAGAATTAACATTTTGACAAAAATATAAAATATACATATACTCGTACTATAGCGGACAATAAATTTAGGCCGGCCTGTCATTAGCTTGACATCAAAATGTGAAGCTGGCATTATGTTCAACTAACCCCATTTTCGATTTTTGTCATTCTTGTCATCGTGACAGCAATAGTATGTACTATGGCGGACAAACAATTTTGAACGATCAAATTTTGGCATATTAAAAAATGTCATTGTAAGCTGCCCTTTACTGTTATTATGACGTTTATAAATTAAATCGAAAAATTGACCGTTTGAAGTAAACGTCTATCAAGTTTATAATAACAATTTAGTGATACAATGCCAGCCATATGTGGATTTACTAAAGCCAAAATTGTAACCCTTTACCAGAGGGGTATGTCCATTCCATTATGCGGAAGTGGGAACACACTGGGACGGTGGTTCGGCGTCCAGGTTCTGGAAGAAAGCGGGTGTCTTCCGTTAGTATTTTGGATTGATCTGTACTTTAATTTTTTGATATTTGCGTACCAAAACGCAACCTGTCGGGTCGTTCTGTCTTGACGTAAATAGGACTAAATTTGGTTTCATCTATAGTGAAGACATTCCTGATTTTGTGTTGATGCTAAACCTCTAAGAAATAGATAGGTACCAATCTACACCACTCGATAGCCTAGGGGATGCAGCGACTTTCGCAATTTCGACGGCAAAGAATGTACAATATCGATTTCGATTACGATTTATCCCCGTTCACCATTCGTGAGCCAACATAGGCACACCAAAATTTTTGTGTTAATCTATGATTGACTAATTTGTCACTGGCGACATAACAAGAAAGACAAAAATAAAAAATGGTTAGTTGACCATAACGCCAGTTTTACAATATGTCAAAGGAATAACAAGTCGTTCAAAATTTTTTGTCCGTCATTGTACAGTTAATTTCAAAATTATCGAGTACACCTCAAAAATCAAGAAGTGGATTTGTTACAGCAGTTTTTTTCACATGTAAAAATGCCTTTTTGAAATTTAAGCGTCATATTTTTTATATAGGTTAGGTAAGTTTGACAACATAAAATGTCGCTGATATTTTAGAACACCAAAATATTGTCTGTTCTATCCTGTGCATAGTGCCCTTCGCGATGTTATTATACTGGGCAGCCCTCCGGAACGACCACCCTTCTTGTAATTTGGAAAGAATGAGCACTTTGGCGTTTTCGGTTAGATTAGGCATTTTGTTTGTCAAAATTGACATTGATTATTGACAAAAAATGTAAGTGCATTTGACACTGTAAAAAATTAGGTGTACTCTATAATTTTGAAATTAACTGTATCTATATTATATACAACCTAATTTTGAAAAGTTGTTGAAATGTTTGACGCAGTAGATATTTATTTAAAATGCATAGGTTCAGAACTTATTTTTATATATTTAAAATTTTATATTTTGAATAGTTGCAATTAAATATTTTTACAATAAATGAAAAATAAATTTTACTTTTGTCTGCCGTTATCGTTCACTTTACTAATAATTTGCATTAATTTCTAAAACACTATTTAAAGAGAATTTATAGTAGTTTATTTGACGAGTTTGTGTGTAAATTGGGCCTTTTTGGCACGCGTGGGCCATTTTAAAACGTGGATGAAACGAGCGTTTTAAAGGCCCACGAGTGCCAAAAAAGGCCCAATTTACACACGAACGAGTTGAATACAAAATTTTTTTGTTCGACGAGCCCCTTAAAAGCTCCAAATCGCTTAAAACCTTTAAAATTAGCTTGACGTTTCGTTTTGACAAGTTGTGACATTTATCAAAATCCGTTCACATAGGAGAAAATTCTCAACTTCTGACAGTGTCGAACAAAAAATAACTTTAAAAACTATCTCCAAAGTAACATTAAATGTTTTAAAAAAGTCACATTTAAGTACTCTCTTACAGTAGGTACTAAATTATGTTATTAATAAATTCCGTACTTGGTGCAGTTAGTATTTCATTACCAAATACCGGGCCAAGTAAATTGTACCACGACCCTTTAGCAAGACATTGCTTCAGAACATATTCTACAACATCCGATTCGGAAACTCCAATGAATAAATAAGGACCCAACCAGATTTTTCCAATTGGTGCATATTTCTCCACAATTTCCAATGATTTCAGAAACCAATCTTACAAGAAAAGTTGGTTCTATACTCTCACATTGTTCTACCATCTGGACCTTTGCTGAATAGATGAATGCTTCCCAAAAATGGTAAAGCAAAAGGTCCCTTCAACTTTGCAGCATGATAGTACAATTTTCTTCTTTTCTAACAATAATTAATAATAAACAACACTAACACAACTGATGATAAATGAAACAGAACACTACTGACGTTCAAATTATTTTCCTTCATGACGATATTCATTTATTTAAATCAAAGTTAAAATCTGTTTTACGTCTGAAGTCACTATCAAATGAAACATGTTTTGAGAAGTAACCACCAATTTATACAGTGAGCGGCAAAAGTATGGAATAAATTCATTAAAACTCAAAATAAATTTTTTTCAAAAAAATCTTTGAACAGGTCAATTTTAGTTTATAAAAATACATGTTTTAGTATCAAAGAAAATTCCAAGCAGTCATTTGTTTTCGAGTTATCATGTCATCGATAGTTTTTTTAAATGGAAACCCCCTATTTTTTTTTCTTGATTCCGATAGCCCTTTTAATTGTCTAAATGACAGTATAAAAATTTTGTTATCTTACATAAGAAAATTTTTGAGAAAAAAAATACTGAAGTTGGTAAAAATAAATTTTATAACTAACAAAAACAAGTCAAAAAATCAAGTAGGTAGTAAATCAAACAGTCAAATGTTATTGTCAATTTCATTCGTATGTGTTATTTGTTTTACAAAACGTTTTCGAAAATGACTCATTTAACAGAAACACAACGTATAGAAATTTTAATTTTGATTGGGTGCGGGGATAAAACTAGATAAAACTAAAACAGGGGGAATTTCTTCATAAACTTGCTTATTGTCAGCAATCAAACATTTAATTCCATAATTTTAAATACTTACTAACACAGTTTTTGACTTGTTTTTGTTCGTTATAAAATTTATTTTTTCTAAATTTATATTTTTTTTTCTCAAAAATTTCCTTATGTAAGGTAACAAAATTTTTATTTATTTAAAATTGATCCCCTTTTACAACCATCAAAAGGTACAAGAATCCATAAAATTCAATCAGCCCTTTAGTTTTCATTCTGTTTGCTACTCGGTTAGTTAAATAAATAAAATGAAGTATGAGTTCTTTAAAAGTGTCCGGCCTATTTGAAAACAGAGGGAAACAAATATCGTTGTTAGCGATAACAATAATCATCCACCACATGAAGAAAAAATAGTTAATAGGAATGAACTGAGGAATTCCTTAAAAAGAAAAACTATAGCATATTCATGAGAGAGGCCTACAAAATTCATCCGCAGAAACTGAGGAAAGGAGATATCGAGATATTGACGAATTGCGATGTCAAGCGTATAAGAAAAAGTATCTACCAAGCAGGAAGAGGTGTTGTTCCAAACTTACCAGCAACTCAAATTCCTGCTAGTTTTATTATTTTCATGCATGTTCTGAGCTGATGCGCTTCGAAATCTATGCGGCATTTCTGAAACATGATTATAAGGGATTAGAAATTTTGGGATTCTCCCCAAATAAGATATGGCAACATGGCCTTGATTGCTCTTTTTTATTTCCATGGTTCCATGGTTCCATGGTTCCATGGTTTCCATGGTTTTTATTTCCTATCCCACCTCCACCCGGCGGCACGGCAATTTTGCCGGAGTACATACACTATTACGGATATTACTATCAAGTAATAGTGCAGTGCTTATCAACATAATTACCGGCATCTCGCCTCCGCATTTTGACTTTTTTGTGTTTTATGTTCTGTGTCAATGTTAAGGAATTTCCTCACGATGTGACATGAGTATAATAATATACCTTTTTGAATTTCAACCACCAATGTGTTCTCTAAGTCCAAAATTGGGGTACTATTCCTGTTGCTGAAATTATAAATGGTAAAATCGAAAACACCAAAGATTATTAATTTTTGTATTATATGTCTGTGTTATATTGTGTGAATTTGGAACAGCTATATCTAAAAGATATGCTTGCTTTTGTTGTTTATTTAAAATAATAATGTCTGGTCTGTTATGCTGAATGTGAATGTCAGTTAAAACTGTCCGATCAAAATATAATTTGTAATTGTCATTTTCTAAACAACTTTCTGGTTTATAAATGTAATGTGGTTGTGTATCCTTTAATAAATTGAATTTAACTGCTAAATTCATGTGTATAATTTTTGCGAATATATCATGACGTTTTTTATATTCGCTTTGAGCCAAAACGGTGCAAGAAGAAATGATATGTTCAATGGTTTCCCCTTCAGTTCCGCAAATCCTACATTTATCAATGATCGATTGTAAACCGCATATGTGTTTTTTATAATTTCTTGTATTTATAACACGATCTTGTATTGCAAATATAAAACCCTCAGTCTCAGGATGAATATTTGATTTTTTAAGCCATGCATGAGAAGCTTGAATATTAATTTCTGGCTGTTCTAGCTCTTTAAAATATCTCCCATGTAAAGACTTTTGTTTTATATTTGCTATAGTGTCAGGTATATTTGGCTCAACAATATCCGAAATTATATTATCACTTAAATTTAAAGGTGTGTAACCTTTATCCGCTGAAACCAAAGCATTAAAAAAAGTGTTATCACGAGCTCTATTGAGAAAATAATTTTTTAGTGAAGCAATTTGATTATGTTGTAGAATTTCTAGATTTGAAAAACCCCTACCACCATTTTCGCGAGGTAAATTAAATCTTTCAATAGCAGATTTGGGGTGATGTTTACAAAATTTTGTAAAGAGAACTCTAGTTTGAATATTTATATTCTGTAAATTAGTTTTGGACCATTTTATAATACCAAAAGAATAGGTCAACAATGGAACAGCATATGTATTAACTGCTTTAATTAAATTATTACCGTTTAATTTTGATTTTAAAATAGATTTAATTCTTAAATAAAATTGTTTTTCTAAATTTTCTTTTATAATTGAATGTTGAATATGATTTGATTGATTAATACCTAAATATTTATAAAATTCTCCTTTATTTAAATTTTTAATGATTTCTCCTTGTTTAGTTATATATTCTAAATTTTCGTAATGACCGCGACATATTGATTGCGTTTTACACTTATCAATACCAAAACTCATGCTAATATCATTTGAGAAATTTTCAGTTATTGTTAATAAAGATAAAATGTGATTCTTTTTAGATGCATAAAGTTTTATGTCATCCATATAAAGAAGGTGATTTAATTTTGATAGTGTGGTATTATTATGTCTAATATTAAAACCGTATCCAGTGCTATTTAATAGATAGGATTAATGGCTAGACAAAACCATAAAGGACTTAAAGAATCTCCTTGATAAATTCCCCGTTTAATTTGAATAGGCTTGGATTTTGATTTAGTATTGTTTATTGATAAATTTAAAGTAGTTCTCCAAAATGTCATTACATGTGATAAAAAGTTAATCAAATCCAAATTAATTTTATAAATTTTAAGAATTTTAATTAACCATGAATGTGGTACTGAATCATAGGCTTTTTTGTAGTCTATGAATGCGGTATAAATATTTCTATTATTTTTTCTAGCTTGTTCCATTATTACCGTATCTATTATAAGTTGTTCTTTGCAACCAAAACACTCCTTATCCTTAACACAACCTTTTTGTTCTTCATTAAGTATATTTAATTTTTGACAATGGTCGTAAATTATTACTTTAATGCAAGATGTCATAATTTTATAAATTGTAGGTAGACATGTGATTGGCCTATATTTTGATGGATTTTTAGTATCGGAATCTTTTGGTTTCAGATATGTTATACCATGGGCCAAAAACTCTGGAAATGTGTTAGGTTCCCTAATAAATCCGTTAAAGTGATCAAGTAAGCATTTATGAATACAAGTAAATTTTTTTAACCAAAAGTTATGAATTTGGTCACCTCCAGGGGATTTCCAATTATGTGAACTATTAATATTTTTAACTAAAATTTCAAGGCTAATTTGAATATGATGTGGATTATTACTATCTGGTATCTCATTTTCTAAATTAGGAATCCATTCTGCCTGATTATTAAATTGAACTTCATTTGACCATATGTTTGACCAGAATTCTTTAATTTCATTTATATTTGGTATACCATTATTATTTTGAGTTTTATTATCTGCTAAATTTTTGTAAAACAACTTCTCATTATTTCTAAATAGTTTGTTTTCAAATTTCCGTTGTTTATTATTTTTATATCTTTTTAATCGTTTAGAATAAATATTCAATTTTTGTAATAAAGTGTCTTTAATTTCTATTAATGTTTCATTATATTCGTTATATTTTAAACAATGTATTCTGTTTTTATTTAAAATCGATTGAATACAGTTATTTAGATGATTAGAATTTATACCCTTTAAATATTGAGTTATTCTACCTAAATCTCGTCTGATATTGTTAATGCGTTTATTTAGTCTTCGTTCCCATTTTGGTAATTCTTTAGCTTTTATATTATTTGTCTGGTCAATTTCTTTTGAACCATTTAATCTGATAATTGTTAAAGCTCCACTATATATGATACTGTGTAATTTTTTAAAACTTGTCGTGTTATTTACAAATTTAGGTAAAATGAATTGATTTAAAATTTCAATCATTGCAAAGAATTTTTTGGAGCTTTGTTGTTTAGGTAATAGTGGTCTATTAAATGGTTCTATATGTTCAAATTCGTTCAGAGTTCTATTAAATTCATCTTCAATTTGTTCTTTAAAATTTTGATGGTAGTAAAAATTTTGATTAATAACATGTATATCATTATAACTCAAGTCTAAATTATTTATGTCGTTTTGTATCGTGTTGTTTGGTGTTGAATTATTTTGACAACAGAAAGAGTCATTATGATTTGGTAAACTTTGCGGTTCAACAGAATTTTCAACTAAATTATTAGAAACTTCATTATTGTCAGAATAATTAATTGACAATTCTAACTTTACATCATTTTTGATCTTTTCTAAAATTGCCGAAGGGATATAGTTTTTCTTCATAATGGCTCTCCTCTGGTCAGCTAAATTTTGAATAGTAACAGGAAACTGGGGGTACTTACTTTGGAACGCTTTAAATAAATCAAGCCTGTAAGTACTCACAACATCCTGTAGTTTCGTGATCCGAAAATATTCCCGTATAATGAAAATATTCATTTCCATAGTACATTTTTTGCGTTTTCTAACTTCTATAGCACCATTGGATTACAGTGAAGCACTTGCAACAACATTTGGCGCGTTTTTATTAGAGAGCGAATTTATTGACATTTAGACAGTTGTCACGGCACTCTATTTTATGATATTATTATTACTAACAGGCTTGACGCCCAATTAGAAGCCCTGCCAAAAAGAAAATGATACACAAAACACAATCACAGCACAACAACCATTACACAGAGGGCATCCCAACACCCAGGCTACAACTACCGAGCACTCATCTGAGTAGGATCTCCCTGATTCACGAGGAGATGGAGAAGAATTTTTTGATTTGTAATTAACACAATGTTACCGTTTTTCAACCTATGATTAACAAAAAAGTTTATGTTTATTCTTGATTAACTTAATCATACGATGTTCTATGAATTAATCGGAATTTGATGATTAACGTCAGAAGTGACATTGACGATTTATTGAAAATTTTAGATTAAAGCAATCAGCAATGAATAATTATTGATTATCTTTATGGCATTAATACTTATAGTAGCGATGAAGAGCCACGGAGGCCAAAAATTATACGTTTCAGGCCCAATCACTTCGAAGAATGGGACAAAAAAGATTTAGTCGTTTTAGTTTGTCTTCGCGAACAGTAGAAATATTGTTAGAAAAAATAGAAGAAGCTATTTCCTATCCAACTAACCGATGAGTGTTATGGAGTAGCCTGTATCAAATTCAGGTGTTACCAGCAAAATTAGTTGCTTTTAAGTCTCCGATTTTATTCGTCACTGGAGAGTTTTGTGGTGCACACAAATCTATAGCCAGTGAAACTGTTTTGTGCTTTTTATTTTTTTCAATTTTCAACAATATGTTTATTTTGTACCACTAAGCTCACAAGCAATTGCTCTTCTTCTTCAGAGAAATTGCCAGATCGCTTAGTTGAATTACTCACACTTGTACTCGGCATGCTAACTACAAAATGATCTTTCATTTTGATAAATCCTGCACGTTTAATACATTTACTTATCTAAGAAATGGTTTTTAACTAAAATTACCATGAACCAAAATTACAAATTTAAAATTGTCACAAATCACAAACCGCCAAGTTGTCAGATTTAACAGAAAAGCATCAGAAAAGTTAATACCAACGTAACAAACTTTCGATTAATTTTTAGTTAGTTAATCATAATTGAATTTTCGTTTGAAAAACACTATCCATGATTAATTTGAAATTAATCAAGAAGTAACGATTAGCTAATCAAAATGTTACTCATCGATTGAAAAACCGGCCTTTAGTGTAATAAAAAGGTTCATATCTTCTACAAAAAAGATAGATTTCTATTAACATTTTTACCTGATAATTATTTTATGACTACTTAACAACGTATTGCTAAGACGTCCCCCGGATTTTGGGACACCTCTATAATATCTTTTATAATTTGATAAATGTTTTATAAATATCTGTACCTATCGTATACCCTTTTGATGAGATGTTTTTAAATTACCAACTGATTTTTTAATCCATAGTCATGTCAAATGGATATTTTTTGCAAAATAAATCTCTACTCGATAATTTAAGATTAATTATTCGTAATTTAATTCTTTCTATACAGGGTGATTCATATAGTATCATACAAACTTCAACCAGTGGTAGACTCCAATCCCTAGACACTCTTACAAAAATGTCTAGGTTCTAAGGTGAAAATTGTTGAAGATAAAGAATGTTGAAGTGTCTACTACCAGACTACCACCTATTAAGAACTGCAGATAAAGAAAATATTTTACGTTGAAACAAACTGTCAGGCATTGTTGTCAAAATGAAACTAAAGCGAACTTTATAATACCAGTATTTTCTCTATAGCAACAATTGTTTGCTTCTATTATGACATTCATGACATTTGTTATACATTAAACGTAAAGTGGAATAATTTAGCGAAGAATGGCATTTACTAATAGCGAAAAAACCGATGTGGTAATTATTGCCAATTTTTGATGTATGACTCAAAATTTTATTGTCAAGAGCCTTTTGAGTCCGGAATCTGCCGCTGGTTAAAATATTTAAGAAACTATATAAATCACCCTGTATATTCCAAAAAATTAGTCTAAAAATATTGGACATAACTATTTTCTCTTTTACTATTTATTTTTATTTGAATTATTTACAAATTGCAATTATTATTAATTAACTAAAATACAGACGCTAGCGACAAGTTTTTTTCATTATAAATATATTTATTATCGAAACATCTGACTTTATTATCTCTATTTGAGTTTGTTGTTGTTTGTTCCTTCAGATGAAGGTCATAATTAAGTAGTTAACTTTCAAAAGTTCAGACGAAATTAATTACCTGTTAGGTTTTCTTATAAATGGAAAATAATCATATCGTATTTTTGAAACAGGCATCTCATTGATGGTGAGCGGCAATTTTCAACTGAAGTCTGTTTCGAAGAATTTCGCCAACAAATTCCTAATGCCGTGTTAACTTATACAGTGAGGATTTTATTTTTGCTGAAGATGAGTTTCCGAATGTTCAATTTTTGAATATTCTTGTCAATATTGTGCCGGCGCGGCGTATACATTGTCGCTAGGTAGGCCACCAAACTTGCAACTTTTATTTTATTATTTCCTCAAATGTTGGCCAATGTCAGCACGGCAATTGTTTCCAAGAGTTCCCAAATGCCTTGAAGTTGATGGAGCACATTTTGATCATTTATTATAAACGTTATTTCCTCATTAAACTTTATTTTTTCGTTTTTATAACACTCAACTGCTTTTATATGCATTAGCGTGTTGAACTGTTGATTAATTAATTGTTGCCTCGACCTTGATCTAATAAAGATCATAAGATGATAAAACGCTACGTGCAAAATGATAGTTATGTTCACATTTACATTTTCAAACATTTGTAGAATTTTTTTCAAATCACCAATTTTTGCCAACTCATGTCCTGACGATAAAAAAAAATTATAGTCCGGACAAAATCAATCTGAATCCTGACTTGTTTAAGTCAAATTATTTAACATGTTCAAATAAAAATGTAAAGACAACAATAATAAAGATTTCTGATGGGGAACCGATGGTTATCTACCACCAAAGTTCAGGTAGAGAATTTCGAAAACTCGCTCTACCTCCTCCTTTTCCAGAATGACCTACCATAAATCTTTATTATCATTATCACGTTGTTAAATAATTTGACTTAATAAAGTCAGGATTCAGATTTATTTTGTCCGGACTACAGGCTGTCCCAAAAATGGCGTACTAACGGTGCACTACGGTGTAGTGCATAAGTATTGAACTTATTTGCTGATTTGGGGGTCTTTGAAAGTGGCACTTAACAGGTCAATAATTTCAAAATATGTGTATTAAATTGTCATGACAGCTATCTCTAATCGTACATATTATCACAAAGTACAAGATCACTCACTACCAATATCTAATCCTGCATAATAGAGAATTTAGAAGCTTTGGAAATCGAAAAAATTATTTTAAATCCTCTACGGTAACATTGCAAGATAATGATGTACAAATATATCTTTGTTTACACTGTATTATTATTATTATTGTCAGGATTATTATTACTGATCTGATTTATTTTCTGCTATTTTGTAATTTGTAGAATTTGAACAGCAATTATCAAATAAAGACAATATTATTATTAATTTATACCAATCAGTCAGAAAATGTAAACTTCGTCCAGCCAGAGATTGGGAGATTTCAAATTGTAGGCTTGTATCTCAACACTACAAAATGCACTATAATACATTAATTAGAACATAATTTCAGGGCAAAAATGTTACTGCTTGAAGGATATACATATTATTTCAAATTTTACGTGCGCTAGGTACTACTTTCTCTACGTAAAATTTAGTGATTTTTATGTCAACCAATCTCTCGCTGGACAAACTATAATATGCAAATACATTAAAGCTGGTCGTAACTAAGCAACAAAGAACTTATAGTGCCCTAGAGCCTGTTGTTATTTAATGATAATGCCCTAGGGGATTATTTCTGTAGTAACGTATCAGAACACTGGGTCATTATCGTTTGATAACAATAAAGTCGTACCTTAATGTAATAAATGAATTAAAAATGCGATTAAAGTGTAGCGAAGAAGAAGGTACACATTTCCAGCACCTCATTTAATAAATTGATTAATTTGTGCGTGAATTGTAATTGTGTTACTTTTTTATCATAATTCGTATAATGCTGTTATTTTGTAGTGAGTTTAAGTCGTATTTTAACGCTGCGACATCTGTTTTTCAAAATAAAAGATTTCCATAGGCGATGCTACCAGAATATTAAATGAACATTCGATACAAAAGTCCATTCATTTTGGTAAACACCGTAAACGTTGAACTGAGCATTACTAAATCACATTAGGTCACTATTTACAAAACATAATTACAGTGCCAAAATTTAAATTATTGTACCTTGAAAAGTTCAATACAAAATGAATGGACTGTATAATTCTTCATTAATTCTTTGTTACTTGGGAGCTTTTCGCCGTCGGGGAAGCTACCGCCAGTGTCCACCGCACTCAATTAGCTGTGGTCTGGCGTAAGTGCACAAACGGCCGCGTCACCCATAAGTGGATGGTGACCAAACTAGGCCAGCTATAAGTCTGTTAGTACCATTTTCGTTTTTATTTTCAACCACCGGAGTAGACCAGGCTTAGACTGAGGGCTTCCAGGGCTATCGCGTAGGGTTCAATTTAATGGGGATCACATAGTTCGCATCTCAAATTCTTATAATGCTGTTCGCGTCAGAATCTTCGTTACTTGCCCAGCTTAGTCACTTTTGCATGAATCATAATTCAATTCACCCAAACGTCCACCAAAAAACTTTACTAAATTCATTTATTTATTTGTACCATTTGTTGGGACCAAACACCACCAAACTCGATTATTTGTTAAATAAAATTTAAGTGAAATGTGTTCTATCGTTTCAATTCCATTTTTAAACCTACCAAAGGCGTGGCCTCTCGTAGAACCTAATTAAATTAAATTATAAACAAAACACAACGTAGGACAATTAAACATTTCTTTTCTCATTATTTTGTTTCATATGTAGTTTTCCGCAAAAATATTCTCTGGGTGAATGCTGCAACCAACAATACACCAAATAAAGGAGAAAAGTTTCGTCGAGGAAGAACCAAGGAAGTCGAAACGTTTCAGTAAAGGAAGAAAAATGTAGAGGTTGTCATTTTAAAAAATTGGTGATGACGTCATAGCTTAAAAATCGATGACAAGTGAAGCAATAAAATCAGCATTTTGAGAAATAAAAGTTGACCTGTTTCAGCGTTTTCCACAAATGTTATTAGTTTTGAAATTACTGAATTTATTCCATAAATAGTTTCCACACAATATAACGGGTGACTATTAAAATTTTCACTTAGGGTTGGCTATGGAACATTCTTTGTTTTCCATTGCACCTTAGACACTGATAAGTTTGACATTATAGTTTACATTATAGGTTATGTTTTAATGGAACTGACTGACATTTGTCGTTCGTTCTTGCGTGTGTCTAAGGTAACAGAAAAAATAAAAACTCGTTCAAAGCCAACTCCAAGTGAAAATTTTAATAGTGACCCGTTATATTCGTATGAAGAAAATTACAATTAAAATTCGAAATTAAGAAAATAATAATAGCAAATTATTTGTTTTTTTTTTCTATAAATGACCCTCCCTGACAAAAAAAACTGGCATAAAGCGAACTTTCACAGTCACCAATACAGATTTTGTAAAATTATACCGCAAATATGCAGACAATCGTCCAAAACATGTTGCACATCGTCTGGTAAGTATTCTATAGTTGACTCAAGTTGCAAAAAACCACTTGTCATCTGCAACAGCATTTTTTCAATATTTCTGAACCAAATAAAGGCACAAAGAAGAAAATCAGTTTGGATTGAATATTTTCCATATAAGTACAGTTTTGAAGTAATTACAAATGACTAATGCCATAAAAGTGCTGTTGCAAAGACAAAGTGTTTTTTTGCAACTTGAGTCAACTATAGTTCACTTTAACGGCTGTCGTTAGGAACAACGGAAGCGAAATTGGGTTTCGCGCTCTGTTTTACGTATTTATGGGAAATGCGTACGGTTACACAAAAAATGTTTTTCAGTTATTCTGGGCTTTAATTCTGGTAAATCGAGAGTAGGTGTTTGATAATAGTATATTGTTATACGTAAGACAGTCTATTGTCGAACGGGAGGGTTTAGAACACGACGAACGCAGTGAAGACTGTTCTAAAGGAACGAGTTCGACAACATGTTTTGAGCAAAGAGTGTAACATGCTATTTTTACTACTTCAGCTTCTAATTTAATTTTTTTAAATATAAAATTATTATCTAGTGACTTTTATTTTAATGGAATTGGGTTGGTATTGATGAAGCAATGTTATTTTATTGAAAATTATATTTTAAATGGTCTCCCAGATGTTACAATAATAATCTACCCCCTTAATAGTTTATTTTGATCCAAAACATGGATTCAGGTTCAAATGACATCACATTTAATACAGAAATTTACTTTCAATACCAACCCCAAATTCAATAATAACTAGAAACGATGCTATAAAATGTATCTTTGTGAAACTGTTTTCGGTGTCACAAAATGCTCATTGTGACACCGAAGTAGAAAAATTAAATTTTTTAACGTGCCTCAAAAAAAGTGCAAGTTTTTATTCGTTTGCGTTCATAAAATATATGATTTTTGAATCGGTCAAGAAGCGTTAAAAAAAGTGCCATAGCGGTCATTTTTGCACGCATTTTGCGTTAAAAAAAGTGCAGTAGCGTGTCATTTTTTAACGCAATTATAAAATTGTTCATACATAATTAGTAGTTTTTTTAACGATTTCGTATGTAAATTGGGATTTTTCTTGCATGAGTAGGCCAATTTAAAACGCGAGTAAAACGAGCGTTTTAAGGGTCCGCGGGTTCACACAGGAGAAAATTTTCAAATTTTGAGAGTGTTGAAAAAATTGCTATCTAAACTTACGAGCGCCAAAAAAATTTTGTATGCAACTCGTTAGTAAAGTATGTTTCTTTTTTTTACTCGACGGATTGCAAATTTTCCTTCTCGTAAAAAAAGTATTACTTTACTCACTTGTTGCATAAATAACTATTTATTGTCCAATAGATAGTTGGAAATTTGTAACATCATTAGCTTTTCAAATATTTTAGAAAATATTGGTAATAAGGACACGAGACGGTAATTATTGGAATTATTAAAGGTTTTTTCACCATCTTTATTAGTTCAGTGTTCAACCCGTAGATTTCCCTGCTTCTTTTGTTTTTTAAGTTGTCGATGCAGTATATTACTTCAATAAATGTTACTTGTTTAAAAGAAAAACCCTTTATACCATACTGTTATTAGGAGGAATTATCAGTACTCAATGCTTGATTGATATGACACCTATAACAGTCTAGGCCGTTATTCAAAATTATCAGACCGAGGCCGTTATTTTTGTGCCGTCGCTAGGGTTACGGCACAAATGACAACTAAATTTAATTGTTGAAGTAAAGAGAAAAGTCAGTCTTAAAAATAAATCATCGTTAAATGTTAAGTATTATTATTGGTATAAATAAAACTATAAAACAACATACGGCCGATATAGATATAACAGAATCGGTTGATTATAAAATCTCAACCTTGTCTGTTATATAAACCATATCGGCCTAATACCGTTATACAGGGTGTTCTCGAAGTTGACGCGTTCCTTGTAACACGAGGTACTACACATTATTCTTAAGAATTTTAGCCTAAATCTTCTTAGTAAAATGTTTGTATTAACGGAGATAATTGATTGTATATTTTTATTGTTTTCTAAAATTTTAAGTCCGGTCCTGTCCATTTCTCCGCTGTACTAGATTAATAACTAACCTGGCCCAGAATGGTGTCTTTCCGGAAATCGCTTTGCAATACTCTCTGGACGCTGCAGATGCATTCTGATAACGTGATAACATTGCCCATGCATTTGCAACATATCTGTGAGCTCATTATTTTCCTAATAATAAAGCCATTTCGACTAATTAGATGACAACTCTGACAATAGTTTTGATTAACGTCCATGCTTATTTGATTTTTTTTTTGTTCCAATTTCTAACAAATCAGCGCAAATTTGAGCAGGACCGGTTTCAAAAATTTCCAAAAAATTAACTTATTGTATCTTCATTGCCGTACACATTTTACTAAGGTGATTTTGGCTAAAATTCTTTAGAACAACGCATACTATCACATGTTAAAAGGAACGCCTCAACTTCGAAAACACCCTGTATAATATTTTAAAGACAGAACTACGTTTATTTTTACAGGGTTATTCTAAATGATTTTAGTCGAAGTAGGCGTGAACACTGAACGTAAAATTTATGGTTGCCGCTCCACATAAAAAAACATCAAAATGATGTGAATAAGTGAGTACACACCGTTCACACAACTCAATATCTCTGGATTCAATCGTTAATTTAACAAAAATAAATAAAAATTTCATCACCGCACTTTTCACCTAAAAATGATAGTGACAGCGACAAAACTGACAGTTCACATGAAAACGGCAAAAATGTAATAACATGGGCATCGCCTACGTCGACTACAATCATTTAAAATAACCCTGTACTTACCATTTAAATTTTTCTCAGGAAATAGAACGCCAAAATATCCTCTCGTGCATGTCAAATTGTCTCATAATTTCCTCTCGTGCGCCTTGCGCCCTCCAGAGAATTAAATTATCGACAATTTTACATGCACTCGGGATATTACTATTGATTATTTCATTCATCATCGTTTTCGACCAATCGTAAGGCTTTATTTTTTGGATTACAGTGATAATTCGATAATTCGTTAAGTAGGTTTCTCAGATGTTTTCAATACTATTGCTAAAGTGATAAAATAAATACTGTTGTCAAATGGTAGTATTTAACTCATGAAATAATCAACCGAATTACACTCTAGCTCTTGAAATGATCTGTTTTAACACTCAAGCTCTCAAAAGATAACCACTCGTGTCACTTTAACATAATTTAATAATACGAAATTAATACTGTAGTGACCCAGTTTAAAATTTAAACTTAAGTTTCCGGTACCGCCACAACAGCGCGCCAAATGTGAAGGTACTAGCGGCTAGACTAGGAACTACGAGCGGAAATATAGCGGGGGTTGAAGCTCGCTCGCGCGGGTGATTGAGGGGGTAGGTTACTTTTGTTTAGTTTTTCGAAACGAACACACCTTGCGAAGAGCGATCCAAGTTTCTCAAATTTGTAAGTTAAACCTGAACCGATTACACTACCGTTCCGAGTATATATTTTGTGTCCCCGTGAGGAATTCAACGTTTTTAATTCACCTGGGTAATTTATCCCACTTTCGTTGCCTGTTTTTTTGTGTTTTGTTTTTTTTTGGGACCAGGACCACGTGGTAAGGGTATGTTGTAGATTTCATTTTGTTGCATGCTGTTTCTTTAAGAGGCGTTCATTTGTTAATTTTAAGCGTTATCCCTAAATTTCTCCCGGGAGGTCCATTTTTGACAATCTGTTAATTTCGAAAATTAGTAGCCGTCGTCCGGACCGCGTGCGTCCATTTTGTTTTTCTTTCACTAACATTTTCTAACGGCACTCGACCCGCCATATTTTTGTTTAGTATTGCCAGCGAGTATTGTATTCCTTTTTAAAGCGCTTTTATTTTTATCGTTATTTAACTTCGCGTTTTGTTCTCTTTTATTTCCTCATTGTTTAATGTTGCGTTTTGTTTTGCTTATGTTATCCTTGTTTAATGTTGAGTTTTGTTTTGCTTATTTTATCATTGTTTCCTGTTGCGCTTTGTTTTGCTGGATTTTCTCATCGTTTAATGTTACGCTTTGTTCGATAGAATTAAACTCTGGTTATTCCTTCGTGCTGTTGCTAGATTTCGGAAAAGTTAAAGTAAAATGTTGTAAATGCGCCCCTGTGGGAGCTAGGTGACAATCAGGAAGTCGTGGGGTTGTTTAGTAAATTTCTGTGGAAGCTACGGTTATTTAGAGCCGTTAGCGGGGGCGGACCTTAGTCTTTGCGGGAGCGGCGTCGGGATGTTTTCGTGAAGCTTCCGTCGACGGTTATAGAGACTTTGGGGTTTTGTCCGGAAACGGTTGGTTGGGGACGGCGGACCTAGGTCTTTGCGGCTGCGGTCTAGGAATGCTACTCGTACGACCCCGAAACGCTCTGTCACTCTTGCTGGGTCGGTGAAATAGTCTGACGTTCATTAATACCCCGAATATCTATAAACGTCGCTTGATTTCAAGATGATTCAGATTATTCTTCTGAGTCCCCTCGCGGCCGAAAGTTTGTTACCTCCAGCTCTAAGCTCCCGAAGGCGTACCTTGATCGCGTAGTTCCGAGTTAAACATTGTTTTTGTCATTAATAGAATTGTAAAATATGAGTAATACCTGGGATACGGTTTTTGAAGAGGGTTTTTCATCCGTCCCTGTCTGTAATAACTGCACCATAATTTGTTTACTTGTTTTGCAAGCTTTAACTGTCATTTTGTCTGTCATGTGCCCGTTTTTCTGTTATGTTAAATATTGTTGCATTCATCTTGTCGTTTATCTTTGTGATGTACTCAACTAGTTAATTTCTTGTACTTCGTTAAACTTAATTTCTGTCCTTTGTATTCGTTTCAATTTCTTTTTCATCCAAGTTATTACAGACATTTTTAATAACAGGTATTTTGCGTCCCTCACATGTGTGTTTTATTTGCGGCACTCTTCCAACTGGAACCCTCACCGTTTGCATTCCGAACCTTTTCCGCCAAAAGAAAATCACAACGTAGGGCTCCTCCGATTCGATGACGATCACGACCACATTTGTTACCGTTTTGCGCAGGTTCAAATATTTGGCGGAAAAAGTAATGTATTCAAATCATTACAATACTGTCAAAGTGACACTCGTTGTTACCTACGAGAACTTCCGTGTTAAAAATCGATCATTTCAGAGCTCTCGTGGAATTACAACCGAAAATTTACAATCGATAATCGTGTAAGAAATCTTTAAATTATAAAGCAATTATAAAGTTTATTCATACGTCAATACGGTAATTAACAATTCTAATACAAAAATGAGAGGTGATCTCTTGTTAACATGTGTTTCTAAACTAAAAACTAAAATTCCTTTCCACCCCAACACGGTGTAATATAAACAAAGCTAGATGATAATGCGGGGTTAGGCGCGTGCGTCCTATTGGATTCCCACGTTATCATGACGCCAACCACTTCAAGCAGGTGCCCTCCAGAGCCAAGTATCCCGAGGGGTAAGCAGGCGAGTCGTACCTATTGGATTCCTGCAGCTCCTTATCAGCGTTTGGATGTTGTCAGATCCCGATTTTCATTAGTAATACAACGAGAGGGTTCGAAATTGCCGGAAATTTTCGATCTCGTTATGAGTAAAATGAGGAGAAAAATTTCCCGCAATTTCGTACCATCGAGTTGTATTCGGCATGACAATTCCACGAAGGAAAATTTCATTTTCAAATTTTACACAATTTTTTTAAATTTATGCGTATTCTTATGACTCTCAAAGCGTTAGTTAACGTAGTTGAAAACAACAAAAATTTTGCTGTGGATCAAAAATGAGTTTATCAAAATTCGAGGAAGAAGGAGAAAATTACAGTGATAATTTTAGGAAGGTGGAGATGATTACAGCGATAATTTTTCGATAATTTTAGGACCATGCTAAATTATCGTTGTAATTCGTTCCTAATTGGTCCAATGATTCAAAATACTACAAGCTGATTGGTTGAAATTTTCTGAGTGGAATTGTCCTTACAATCAGTGCCATTCCGATTTTTTTCGTCTAATTTAAGATTGCTAAGTAACAACATTGCTATCTCTGCAATGTTGTAACAAATGACGATAACCATAACGAAATTTGAGCAATGATTAAAATTAAAAATTTGTTACACAGTCTAGGACTGGTTTACAAATCTATGAGGGGCATGATGACCAACTCAATAGACCGGGACCAATGGCTTCACGTGACTTCCGAATCACGAGACAGAATATAGCCTTTTTTTTTTTTAATTTCGCCCTGGGTCGGAATCGAACCCGCGACCCTCGCGTCCCTGAGCCGAAACGGACTCCCTTAGGCTATATTCTGCCGCGGTCCGTCATGAACATCGTTATTATTTTAATTAAAGTATTGCGCATGCGCAGTTTGCTCAGCTAGTGGACATTGCTCAAATCAAACGTCAAACCCGCCTCAATTAATTTAAAAACTGATTCTTGACGTTCTTCTGCTAACGGTAAAAAAAGGAACAAGAAGACTAATTTCCAGCAAATGGAAATTATAGTCCAAACGTTGGGAGAACGAGCATATTTTAGTAATTTTTATTTTATTTTAATTTCTTATCAATTTATATTCTAATCTCAATCTGGCCTCGAAACCATAATAGAACTTCGTAATAACAAAAAAGTACATACAATGTATAATTCAACTATTTGACCTATATATGTAAGTATTACACTTACTGATTCTCAACATTTTCCACGTTATTTTGAAAATGCATAAGAAAATTTGCTCATCTTTCAAATTAGCAAGATGATTTGTCACACGTTTATATAACAATCTTCATAACCATGATTGTTAGGAAAATGGTTATGATTTGACAAGACTCTTTATATGACCAGAAAATGTTTACATAACAATTTCTGGTATTGCTAAGGGATAACCATGTTGAATTAGAAACTTAAAAATATTGCTGATACAAAAATCCTCAAATTATTTTTTTCTAGGTTTAAGAGTTACTCCGTAGCCATCCTTACTAGCAATTACTATGTTGATAAGAAGTTTAATACTTTCTACAGATTTATATTGAGTTGAAATAATTCGGAAATTTCTTATGACATTTGATAAAGAAACTTTCATTGACATCATGGCAAATGACATCCCTGAAAAGATAAAGAATTTAAATCACGAAAAATTTTAATGGAAAATATTTTACCAATACAATTTCTCGGAGGAATGCTAAAGGGCATAAACGAATAACGAGGTCTTTTTTCAATTTCTTCTGGCAGAAATCTGTCAGGATCAAATTTTAGTGGATCTGGCCAATGTATGGGATTCCTATGTATAAAATGTATAGGAATAATTAATTCGCTACCTTGGGGGATGACAATGTCACCTACAACATATTCATTCATTACAGTTCCACAGTTAAAGGCGTTGAAAAACTTACGTATTTTAATATCTTCCTGAACCTGTCTAAATAGAATAGGTCCTATTGGAAATAATCTCATGGTTTCTTTGATAACACGTTCCAAATAGTCCATTCGAGTTAAATCATCCAACGTAGGATCTCTGTCGGTATTTCCAAAGATGTCGCACATCTCTTTGTAAAGTTTTTCTTGAAAATCCTGGTGCATGGCTAACATTATAGTGGCAAAACTTAATGTGAGAGCTGTTGTGTCGCTGCCTGCTGCAATCATCGTTTGTGTTTCTTCCATCATTTCCTCGTCGGTCCATTTACCCTGTTCTTCGGTAGCTTTTATTAAGTTACTTAAATAATTTTTATTATTACTACTATCGCGAACTTCATTCTTATTAGACATTTTTTTTCTTTCAAGAATCTAAAAGTAATTCATTGAACAAATAAATTATGAAAACTTCTTTTGTACTTGCCTTTCTGACGTAATCATAAATCATTCCACAAAGCTGATCCAATCTTTTCTCATATCCAAGCAATCTCCACACAATATTAATTTGTAGTATGGGATTAAGGAAACGTTTCACTATGTCAGAGGCGAATCTAAAACAATTAAGTTAAAACTCTGTGGACAATTATGGTTTATTTAGTTTACTCAGCAATCCACGACAAATATTCGTTTTGATGATTGAGAACGCCCAACAAAAATGTCAAAATATGAATTCAAAATGGTTTGATTAAATGTTTGATTAATTATTTTTCTATGGGCTCTCCATGTTGAAACTGAAACAGAATTAACATTTTGACAAAAATATTAAAATATACATATACTCGTACTATGTCATTGGCTTGACATCAAAATGTGAAGTTGGCATTATTTTCAAAACGAAAGGAAACGCTAAACAGCTTGAAAACCTTCAGTTTGACAAACTGACCCATCTGTCATAATGACAATAAATGGTCGCTTGCATTGACTTTTTTGAAATGTCAGAAGTTTGCCGGCCTAAATTTATTAAAAATTTTGAACGATCAAATTTTGGCATATCAAAAAATGTCATTGTAAGCTGCCCTTTACTGCTATTATTACGTTTATAAATTAAATCGAAAAATTGACCGTTTGAAGTAAACGTCTATCAAGTTTATAATAATAATTTAGTGATACAATGCCATATGTGGATTTACTAAAGCCAAAATAGCAACCCTTCACCAAAGGGGTATGTCGTATGGGCAAATTTCGACGAATTTAGGGTTATTAAAGGGCACTATCCATTCCATTATGCGGAAGTGGGAACACACTGGAACGGTGGTTCGGCGTCCAGGTTCTGGAAGAAGGCGGGTGTCTTCCGTTAGTATTGTGGATTGATCTGTACTTCAATTTTTTGATATTTGCGTACCAAAATGCAACCTGTTGGGTCGTTCTGTCTTTTGACGTAGATAGGACTAAATTTGGTTTCATCTGATTTTGTGTTGATGCTAAATTTCTAAGAACTAGATAGGTAGACTACGTCCACTGATAGAATGCATTTTTTTAAATATCCTTAGATAACAAAATTCCTAAACCATAACATTAAAATATTAAGAAAGTATCACAGATTATGTTGGTAATATCTTGAAGCATTCGCGCCACTGATTCTCATTGGTTGTTATGAAACCCACGCGAAAAATAAATTGTATGACATTTCAAATTTGAAATTGTCAGTTCTGTCAAGTGGTTTAAGCATTTAGATTTCCGATTTTTCATCTTTAGAGCTTTGTTTTGCGATTCTCTGGTTTTAAAAGTTATTCGTTTTGATCGTGTTGCTGTTTTGATCTGTTCCGTTGCGATTTTTTGTTGATTTTTTTAAATTTGTGAAGTGAGTGCGTGCCTCAAGAATCTAGCATTATGAACACTTTAAGTGATATTACAAAAATCGAAAATGATACAGAGGTAATTTTTGTTCATGCATTAAATAGGAGTACTATTGGGGACAAATTACTTTGGTCGTCGAAGTCAGTTGATTGACATAAAGTTGTAAAGCAAGCATTAGGACGGTTAACCTTAATTTTTACTACTGTCAACCACTGTCACTGTCAAACTCATCATTGCGAAATGTTAAATACCGAAAAATGGACCACTGAATGAGAAATTCCAAAGAGGAAAAATTGAAAAGGTTTCCACAAGGCAATTTGGCCCATGGACAATCCCTCAGAAGCAAGGGAGACGATTCTAAATTTTTGAATGGTGGAAAGTCCCATATTTTTGACAAGAGAAAAGTCAAAAGTCAATGTTGACTTGACGTTGATGCTTGGTTTACATTAATTTGTTTTGAAGTGACAGAAAAATGACGACCAAAGTATTTTGTCCCCAATAGTACGTATTAAATAATCTCTTGCTTGTGTTTAGCCA
Organism: Tenebrio molitor; assembly: GCF_963966145.1. Taxonomy (NCBI): domain Eukaryota; kingdom Metazoa; phylum Arthropoda; class Insecta; order Coleoptera; family Tenebrionidae; genus Tenebrio; species Tenebrio molitor. The sequence continues at coordinate 22,029,742 of NC_091049.1, forward strand.
TTTCCGAAAAAAGCTGGATATTTTAATTTCAATAGCCAGCTTTTTCGGAAATTCGAAAATGTATTGTGGGTTGCATTTTTTATTCCGTCGGGCACATTATTACTCGTGAAATACCCTGTATTAATAAAACCTAATATATTACTCCTACTGTACTGAAGTTTTCTTTCGTCTTTCCTAAGTGCAAACATGCAGAATAATAATAAAACATCACGTGTAAACCTGCTCTTTCCATTTTTTTAAATTTCGCGCCGGATCTATTTGTTATAGCGTAAGTGAACATTTTTAGTAACATTTATGTCAAGCAATCTGTGAGTGGACAGAGTTTACCTAGCCTAGGGGATGCAGCGACTTTCGCAATTTCGACAGCAAAGAATGTACAATATCGATTTCGATTACGATTTATCCGCGTTCACCATTCGTGAGCCAACATAGGCACACCAAAATTTTTGTGTTAATCTATGATTGACTAATTTGTCACTGGTGACATGGCAAGAAAGACAAAAATAAAAAATGAGGTTAGATGACCATAAAGCCAGTTTTACAATATGTCAAAGGAATAACAAGTCGTTCAAAATGTTTTGTCCGCCATTGTACAGTTAATTTCAAAATTATCGAGTACACCTCAAAAATCAAGAAGTCGATTTGTTACAGTTTTTTTCACATGTAAAAATGCCTTTTTGAAATTTGAGCGTCATATTTTTTATATAGGTTAGGTAAGTTTGACAACATAAAATGTCGCTGATATTTTAGAACACCAAAATATTGTCTGTTCTATCCTCTGCATGGTGCCCTTCGCGATGTTATTATACTGGGCAACCCTCCGGATCGACCACCCTTCTTGTAATTTGGAAAGAATGAGCACTTTCGCGTTTTCGGGTAGATTAGGCATTTTGTTTGTCAAAATTGACATTGATCATTGACAAAAAATGTAAGTGCATTTGACACTGTAAAAAATTAGGTGTACTCTATAATTTTGAAATTAACTGTATCTATATTATATACAACCAAGGAGGTTAAAGTAAGAGGAGAGAAAGCCAGTTTGAAAAAGTGATGCCACGCGCCAAATCGTGCAGAGCCATAAAAGGTTGCTAAACAAGGGTGGTTGGCACAGATGCATTTATTGTAATTTGTAACATAAAGTACATGAAAAAAAAATAACAAAAATAAAAGAAGTAAATTTATAATTCAGAAAAAACTATAAGTACATGACGGGGGGCACTGGAGCATTTGTTGTAACATAAAAACGCTTGACACCTTGTAGCAGGTAGTGAACGGTAAGGGATTAGCACTGGTGATAAGAATGATCCGGTAATTAGGAATTACATTGCCTTTCCTAAAATATTAAATTAAATATTTCTTTATAAAAAGACATACTTCTTGCGACCAATGATTAAAACGATCTCTTTTTTGGTGGGATGCAGGGGTAAATCTCACTTAAGTATAAATAAGCCCATTTCAAAGTAAAATTTTTAGTTTAATTATTTCTTTAAAAGCGTCACCATGGAAACTGAGTGAAAAAGGCAAACTTGTAGGGAATGGTGCAAAATTTCGTCAAGCCAGAGAGTTATGTAATAACTGATAATCGCATACGTTGGAGATGTAAAACCCTATGGCCAGTCTTAAAAAAAACTCACTGTATACTCATATCATGTACATAAATAGAGTACAATTTGTAAATGCCGTATGTCATTTTAATTTACCCTTGTGAATAAAATTGTTTCTCCCTCTCATCAGTCTATTTATTGCCAATTTCAAGCAAAATACTCTATAATCTAGTCCGGCTACCATCCGTCGACTACCTATCGCAGTAATCCCCGATAACCTCGGGAGGAACTCGTCCGTTAAAAAGGTTTATGGAGGTAAAGAAGTGACCACCGGAAGGAACTCGGATACGCCCACCTTGTTGCGGGGGTTAAAGGAACGCCATTGGCGCCAAAGCGATGCGATACCCGGTGGGTCGTTCAAGGACATTCGCGGTCATAAAAGGTTGCTGGAGACGGAACGATTGGATCACTTTCAATGCATTACCAACATAGGGCGCTTTCCCTCCTCCTACTTTAACCTCCTTGTATACAACCTAATTTTGAAAAGTTGTGGAAATGTTTGACGCAGTAGATATTTATTTAAAATGCATAGGTTCAGACTAATTTTTATATTTTTAAATTTTATATTTTGAATAGTTGCAATTAAATATTTTTACAATAAATGAAAAATAAATTTTACTTTTGTCTGACGTTATCGTTCACTTTACTCATTTACATTAATTTCTAAAATACTATTTAAAGAGAATTTAATAACTTTAAAAACTATCTTAAAAGTATCATCAAATGTATTAAAAAAGTTACATTTAAGTACTCTCTTATAGTAGGTACTAAATTATGTTACTAATAAATTACGTACTTGGTGCAGTTAGTATTCCATTACCAAACAACTGGTAAAGTAAATTGTACCACGACCCTTTAGCAAGACATTGCTTCAGAACATATTCTAGAACATCTGAATCGGAAACTATAATGAATAAATAGGGACCCAGCCAGATTTTTCCAATTGGTCCATATTTCTCCGCCAATTCCATTGATTTAAGAAAGAAATCTTACAAGAAAAGTTGGTCAGGTATATATTTTCTACTTTCACAATGTTTTACCATCTGGACCTTTGCTGAATAGATGAATGCTTCCCAAAAATGGTAAAGCAAAAGGTCCCTTCAACTTTGCAGCATGATAGTACAATTTTCTTCTTTTCCAACAATAATTTATAACAAACAACACTAACACAACTGATGATAAATGAAACAGAACACTACTGACGTTCAAATTATTTTCCTTCATGACGATATTCATTTATTTAAATCAAACTTAAAATCTGTTTTACGTCTGAAGTCACTATCAAATGAAACATGTTTTCAGAAGTAACCACCAATTTATATATTCGTAAAAAGAACAAGAATCAAGTATTTAGTTAGAGGACAACAGCATCCATGATTCGGAAAGTTTTTCGGTGTAAACATGCCAAGGAGAAATAAAACAAAATATTAGAAATAATAATAATAAAAATTACTCTAGACGGTAATAATTAATATACAGGGTGGACCAAGGAAAAGTATCCACCCGGATTATCTTGAAACAGGTTAATTTTGAGGATGAAAGGGACACATAGGTAATAGTGACAAACCCAGCGGCCCAACGTCATCTTCCCATCAGTCTTACCACCCTCTTGCGAACCATTTTAGAGAGGCATAATAAAATTGTATATCATTTTAAGGCATTTCAAATTCTCTTTACAATAGTATCGTAATTTTATTGATGTTTATCTAGCATCAGTTAATAGAATGCTGATGACTAAAATGTAAAATGGTTTTCATCTATTTCTATTATTAACTGTAATTACTGCAAATTGTTAGAAGCGCATTTGGACAAGAATTTTCTTGTATGTAGGCAAATGCTCTAGTTTGAAAATTTAATAATGTTGTCTACACAGTAAATAAATTGTTGTACTGTATTATTTATAAACAATTTTATTTTTCACTTTAGTATAATTGCATGATTACTCCTAGGATACGAAATACGTAGACATGTCCATAACAACCGGGGAATAATATAGGGCGTAATAAGAATAAGCGGACGTAAAAAGAATAAGCGGGCGTAATGAATTCATAACGCCCTCATCAATTCAAAATTGCAAAGGTGCCAATTTTTTTTTTTTTAAGAACACGTATAGTGAAAAATAAAATCTTGTATGCATCACGGCGTCACCGAATGATTACGCCCATCGAACGATATCCATCTCTGGGGCTAAAGCCCTCGAGCTGGATTCATCGTTCTCCGGGCGTAATCATCGTTGTAACGCCCTTGGTGCATAAATAGCTATAAAATCTCCAAAATGATGTATCAGTTTACTATTGTTCCCTGCACAATTCTATTAATAATATCGATAATTGATAAATGTAGGATTTGCGGAACTGAAGGGGAAACCATTGAACATATCATTTCTTCTTGCACCGTTTTGGCTCAAAGCGAATATAAAAAACGACACGATATATTCGCTAAAATTATACACATGAATTTAGCTGTTAAATTCAATTTATTAAAGAATACACAACCACAATACACCAGAAAGTTGTTTGGAAAATGACAGTTACAAGTTATATTTTGATAGAACAATTTTAACTGACATTCATATTAAGCATGACAGACCAGACATTATAATTTTAAATAAACAACAAAAGCAAGCATATCTTTTAGATATAGCTGTTCCAAATTCACATAATATAACACAGACATATAACACAAAAATTAATAAATATTTAGAGCTGTCCGTTGCTATGAGAAATCTTTGGTGTTTAGAAAAAAATTCGATTTTACCACTTGTAATTTCAGCAACGGGAATAGTACCGCAATCTCTTTTTAAAAATTTAAAAATTCTGGATTTAGATAACACATTGGTAGTTGAAATTCAAAAAGGTATATTATTATACTCATGTCACATCGTGAGGAAGTTCCTTAACATTGACACAGAACATAATACACAACAAAGTCAAAATGCGGAGGCAAGACGCCGGTAATTATGTTGATAAGCACTGCACTATTACTTGATAGTAATATCCGTAATAGTGTATGTACTCCGGCAAAATTGCCGTGCCGCCGGATGGAGGTGGGATAGTGTTGAGTAAATCCCAAAATTTTTGGTATTGTTGTAAAGAGAGTTTAAATTGCTTTAAAATGATATGTCATTATAACAGTTCGCTTTGCCAAAAGGTAGAAGTTGCACTGCTGAATTTGTCACTGTCATGTGTACCCTATGATATTAAAATGAATTTATTTCGGCGTCTGTAACGTAAATCTTTTGCCGCGAATCATTTACGTTGGGCCACTAAGTATAATGATTTGAGAAGATTCTTAAAATAAATCATTATTCCAGTTTCTTGAATATTTAATTTTTTATTATCTACATCCTCCTACTAGTAAGTATAATTATGATAAATACGAAATAATTTTGCAACAAAAAATTAAAAGACAGGAATCCCTCTTGGCTACTTTATGAAGAAATGTATTGAACCTGTGTAAACGTTGTGCAGCATCTTCGCGATTTCGGGCGTCTCGAAATGAATAACCGTGTTCTTGGCCGCCAACGCGAAGATTGCATTTTAGTTGCAGAAGAAGAAATTCCTCACGAAATCCAAGAGCGTCACTTCCAGCAGTCATTTTAATTAATGTGAAAATCACATCGTATCGGTTATTTCCAATTTTTAAACCAAGTCTTGCGCGAACTACTCGAGGAAATTTCTCTAGCAATTTGACAAGAAATGTGGTACCTTCATTACGGTCGGAGATTAGGGAATGGATTGACATCTCTTTTCCAAATCGTTGGATATGTCGTGATGGTCCCTTTTTTTTTGAAATCTCCGGTCGCCAGATTTGAACCCGTGCGATTTTTTCGTATACCTACAGTGTTTTTGCTTTGTTGTTTAAGCCTCCCTCGGATGAAATTTTTGGGAACAATACGAAACAAAAATAATGAGAAAAGAAATATTTATGGATCCTACGTTGTGTTTTTCTAACGAGAGGCCGTACCTTCGGAAGGTTTTTCGAAGATGAAATTAAAACGATTGAGCACAATTCACTTAAACTTTATTTAACAAATAATCGAGTGTGGTTGTGTTTGGTCCCAACAAATGATAGAAATAAATAAATGAATTTAATAACAGAAGTTGGTGGAAATTTGACCCAATGAGATTTGACTCGCGGCATTCGAATTGAGATCGACTCATGAATAAATGACTAAGCTGGGCAAATACAGAAGTTTATGGCGCGAACAGCATTATACGAGTTTGAGATGCGAACTATGTGATCCGATTTAGATTTGAATTGTTTCCCCAATTAAATTGAACCCGACGCGATGCCCTGGAAGCTCTCAGTCTAGCCTGGTCTAATAAAGGATAAAATAAAAAGGGCAAAGGTTCTAACAGACTTACAAGAGTACCTCTCTTCACGTGTCAGCTGTACCTAAAGGGTCACTATCCACCTAAATTTGGCAATGGCTCTTTGTGCTCTACGCCGGACCAACAGCTAATTGAGAACGATGGACACTGACGGCAGCTTCCCCCAAACGAGAAGAAGTCCCAAAGCGACGGATAATGAACTAAGATGTCCCCTTTTTTTTATAATAATTTAAACTTGTCGAGAGCACGTTTCCCCAATCGGTAAACGCAAGAAGATCACATACTTCGCGATAAAGAATTTAATTCAAGATTCTAAAGAGTCACGTGGTCATCAAAAGCTCAAAGAAAATAATATAATCTTTACTTTAGAACGATAAAGAACTAAATGCTGTTTGACTAATTAAATCAGGACTACAAATAATGTACCAGAATTAGAGAAATAATTTACCTTGTAAATGTAAAGAACGTGGTCACAAAATGGCTGCTGGAAGTACTGAACGTACCTCCGGCTACTTTGGAGATCAAACCCCGAGTGAATCAAAAAAGCCCTGTTTCCCGTCCCGCAATCGGTTTTATCATTTCTGGCGCACCCCACTTTCGCAACCCCTACTTGACCAAAGTGACCAATCAGCTCGGTTCTACTTTACGCCGACCGCGACACCCTTTTGATATCTCTAGAACTTTTGAAATTACAGTTTCCGTTTTCCACCATTAATTTAAATGTTTAAATTTAGACTTTTGTTAGGACCAGACTGAATGTACATAATTTGTTGTTGAATTAGAACTCTGAAAAAGAACACTAAATTACTGACTCTATACAATAATAAACCTCAACATCAAGAAGAAACAAGAAACAAACACAATTAAAAATGGAACAAATAGAATTAAACAGGAACACTGAATTACCGACTCTATACAGTAATAAAAATCAGCACCAAGAATTAAACAGAATTAAAATGAAACAAACAGAATTAAAATGAAACAAACAGAATAAAAATGAAACAAACATAATAAACATGAAACAAACAGAATTAAAATAGAACAAATTAACTTTATTTTGAAACCTAAATTGGGCTTGAAACGCTGTTACGTAATTGTCATGTCATGCAACTAAATTCCGTTGATCTGCTACTTCTAAAAATTGTTCTACATTGGTTTGATTCCCCAAAACCGTTCTAATTAATAATTACTTCGTAAATTTCATTCTCTCGCTCTCTCACTCACACGTCTGACATCTACGACTACCTGGCTTTACCGTTACCCGGTCCTCTGGGTTTTCTACCGACTCCCTTTCTACTTTTCTTTGTTACTTTTCTAACTAAAAGTGCAAACGATTCTAGTCCTTTTCTACGATAAAGCGCTGTTTTTAATTTGCAATTCTCGCCCTTTAATTACAAATATGCCACAAATTTGAGAATGCTAAAAAAGTAAATTAACCTAATGAACATTAATTTTGTTGTTCTCTCAATTTGAAACCTGCTAACATCAAATTCATTAATTCAATTATCCCCTGATTTTAACTGGACCACCCAAATTGTCGAACATGTAATTACAGTAAATTTATTGCAACGCTTCTTTTCCCCTGAACACTTGTTCCCCTTGGGCTATGTTTTGCCCCGGACGCGTACCTGCATTTTCAAAGAAAGGTTGGCAGATTTCACTTGAGGAGTGTGGTGCCACTCTTGTGAACAAAGCAACAATAAAATTTACAACTGACCAGCATTTCCGTCGCAAATGAACGGTATTTAAAATATTTCGTTGAAATTATTTTAACATTAAAATTCTTAATTTATCGAACCTATTCGGACCGTTACAATATCGTTTAAATTTGTTAAGTAGATATAAAATAAATTACGAGTTGAATTTGTAAAAGAAGACGTATAATTAATTAATATAATAACATAACATTTTTGATTTGCAATGCAAAAATTTCCGATAATAATGCGGAATCTGGAAAAGTGCCCCAAATGCTTGCAGCGTTTCCACGTTGAATGGAAAGGGAAATCCTCTCAAAAAGGAATTTCTTTGATTTTGAATCGCCTGATTCCGCGATAATTCGGTTTCCGATGACATTAATAAAATCGATGGTTTTTTTGCTCCAAGGGCCTAAGGTTTCAAAGGCTAAACCTTTAAATATGTAGTTTGACGAAATAATTGAACTATATTTGCTATGTTTGCGTTTGCAAGCCAATTCAGCGGCAAAACCTGAGACTTCAGATGTTTTCAATATGTAACTGTCCGCAAGTGTATCTTCAACAGTAACGTCCCAAACCAAAGGTTGACCTTTAATCCACGGTACGAAAGTCATCCGTCATCACGAGATAGTCCGTTTGGTTCTAAAGTTGAATTAACATGAATAGAAGTCAAAGACCGGTTGATAATAGAATTAATTTCAGTGTGCCTTGAAAATCTACCACTGCTTTTGGAACAACTTAGACCGTGAATGCCAATTTCGTCAACTTTCGCATTGCATTTGCAAATATGAGGTGTACAAAGATTACAACCCAATCTTAAACCAATACAAACTTGGCAGGAAGTGTTATCTAAAAGAGTACCAATATATAGAGAAGGTATTGCATGTAACAAAGATCCTGATTCTCTGCATTGCAAAGCCTTAAAACGAGCCAAGTCCCTAGATGAATTAAAGATTAAGTCATTGGCAATTATTCGTTTGATATTGATATTATCCCAATTCTTCTGAAATTGTGGAATTGTAAAATGAATTATTAATAATGGAAAATTAGGCACCTAATTATTGTAGTCATTTTCAACGACATCCGTGCTGTCAGTGTCATTTTTAACATGTTGTAGCAGCTTGAACACACAAATTCATGACCAGTATTCAGAGCATAACAAATTTTACTTAAAAAAATGTCAAACAAGAAATTGAGGTTATGGTAAAAGAAAATGTATATTTCGTGAAACATCAATAACAAACAAGAACTCAATCTTCAACATGGTGTAAAACATGGTTAAACTAAGTCATCCTCGTAATCAGACTACATATTTTCTTTGATTTGTCGGAAAATAAAAAATTGAATTTGTCAAAATTACTATAGTATTGGCGTTATAACTTTTCATTTGCTCCGCCCACATAAATTGACCAATGAGAATCAAAGCCAGATTCAATCTGTATAATTTTTCATCACATTTGCCACGTAAAAAACTTAAGGTTAGAATTTTGCTGTCAAGTTCACAATTATTGTTTTAGGTTTAAAAAAATAAAATGTCATTAAGACAATTCGAATGTCAGATTTTTTTTCTGTGTGAATCAGATAGTCTTAAAGCTAAAGTCAAAACGAAACATGACAAGGCGGAGCTTAGGATGTGCGCTCTCCAATTTACCGCTGACAGGGGCGTATCATACAGTCGTCAGTTTAGGGGCAAAAACTAAACCAAAACTAAATTTTCTTCATCTGATGAAAGAAATTCTACACCGAGGTCATCTACTTTTGTTGAAGAATCTCTAATAGAATAATAAAAACTATCTTCATCTTCAGAACATTCCCCTAACATTCCTCTATAGCGTAAACAAAAGAAAATTTTCTGCTGGATTCAGCTGATCTACATTCGTCTTCTGCGCAAACCCGGTGATGTCATGTTTCGTTTTGACTTTACCTCTAACAACCTATTTGGTTGGTAACTAAGAAAATGTAATGGGCGGGGCAGATAAAATGTTACGTTGTCCTTAATATAAACTAAAACAGCAAGTGATGCCAACATACTGTCATACTGACAGCATGGATGTCATTGAAAATGACTGTATACTCGTATAGAATTAAACAGAAATTGTACATCGATTAATACGACTTTAACTTAAAAATATTGCTGATGGAAAAATCTTCAAATTATTTTTTTCTAGTTTCAAGAGTTACTCCGTAGCCATCCTTACTGGCAATTAGTACATGGTAACGAAGTTTAATACTTGCAACAGATTTGTGTTGAGTTGAAATAATTCGGAAATTTCTTATTAAATTTAATATAGAAACTTTCATTGACATCATGGCAAATGACATCCCTGAAAAGATGAAATAATTTAAAACGTGAAAAATTATAATGCAAAATATTTTACCAATACAATTTCTCGGAGGAATGCTAAAGGGCATAAACGAATAACGAGGTCTTTTTTCAATTTCTTCTGGCAGAAATCTGTCAGGATCAAATTTTAGTGGATCTGGCCAATGTATGGGATTCCTATGTATAAAATGTAAAGGAATGAATAGATCGCTACCTTCGGGAATTACAACGTCACCTACAATACATTCAGTACAGTTCATCAATTAAAGGCGTCGCAAACTTACCTATTTTAATATCTTCCTGAACCTGTCTAAACAGAACAGGTGCTATGGGAAATAATCTCATGGTTTCTTTGATAACACGTTCCAAATAGTCCATTCTAGTTAAATCATCCAACGTAGGATCTCTGTCGCTATTTCCAAAGATGTCGCATATCTCTTTGTAAAGTTTTTCTTGGACACCTTGGTGCATGGCTAACATTATTGTGGTAAAACTTAATGTGAGAGCCGTTGTGTCGCTGCCTGCTGCAATCATCGTATGTATTTCTTCCATCATTTCTTCGTCGGTCCATTTACTCTCTTCTTCAGTAATTTTAATTAAGTTACTTAAATAATTTTTGTTATTGCCACTATCGTCGACTTCATCTTTATTACACTTTTTTCTTTCAAGAATCTAAAATTACTTCATTTAAAAAATAAATTATTAAAACGTCATTTGTACTTGCTTTTCTGACGTAAGCATAACCCATTGCACAAACCTTATCCAATCTCTTTTCATATCCCAACAATCTCCACACAAGATTATTGTGTAATATTGGATTAAAGTAACGTTTCGCTATGTAAGACGCACCTCTAAAACAATTAAGTTAATACTCTGTGGACAATTGTGGTTTATTTCATTTACTCGGCAACCCACGAAAAATATTCATTTTGATGATTGAGATCGGTCGTATCTACCCCCATACATGTGTCTACAATAATAACAATTTAGAAAAAAAAATTTTGAAATGTAGGTAATTGTAAAATGCTAACTAACCACAAATAACTTTAAATGTATATTCGCAATATCGAGTAAAGATGTTTGTTTCACAACTAACGTAGTTCTTTTTTAAGTTGGCAATAAATTCATTTGAACGTTCCACAAAGATGTCAAAATATGAATTCAAAATGGTTTGATTAAACGTTTGATTAATTATTTTTCTATGGGTTCTCCATGTTGAAACTGAAACAGAATTAACATTTTGACGAAAATATTAAAATGTACATATACTCGTATGTATACAGGTGTCCCAAAAATGGCGTACTAACGGTGCACTACGGTGTAGAAGAGATTACAGTAAACGTCCGAAAAATGTTAAAAAAATTCTATTGGACTTATTTGCTGATTTAGCGGTCTTTGAAAGTAGCACTTAACAGGTCAATTATTTTGAAATATATGTATGAAATTGCTACCTCTAATCGTACTTATTATCACAAAGTACAAGATCACTCACTACCAATATCTAATCCTGCATAATAGAGAATTTAGAAGCTTTGGAAATAGAAAAAATTATTTCAAGTCCACTACGGTAACATTGCAAGGTAATGATGTACGAATATATTTTGTTTACACGTATTACCGTTAATAATAATAATAAAAATAATACATTTAAACATCCTCGATAAAGTAGTAAGTAGTTTGTACGCCATTTTTGGGACACCTGTATATATATATACAGAGTGTATCTGAAACACGTGTGTTGATTTTAAGCAGTGGATGAACTCGTCAATTTATGAAACTTCTCTATAACGTTTTTACGTTGATTTAAAATTTGGAATAAATTAGCCATCAAAGTGTATACCCGTCTGTGGGTAAGGGCGAAATTTTCTTTTGTGATAGAAATGAAGCCCTGTTAAAATAATTATATTGTTACAGAAAAAATTAAATAATTAAAATTTAAGTTCTCCTGGTTTCAAAAAAAATGAGACTAGTTAATAACACAAAACGACTCATTTGGTAAAATTGGGGGACAACTTTTAGGAATTCAGCGAAATGTAATAGAGAAAAGTATCATAAATTGTGGAATTCTTCCACTGGTTAAAAGTTACACACGTATTTCAGATACACCCTGTATACAACCTAATTTTGAAATTAGTTCAAATAGATCAACCAATTAGGTATAACTGTTTACTTAAAATCCAAATGTTCAGAAATTATTTTTATATTTTTTTCTAACACTTGTATCTTACACAGTTTTTATTGAATTTCAGCTCACTTGTTATTTCCTTTAAAATACGCTTTCGTCTATAACATACGAGTACATCGTGAACAGCTACGTATTCTTTAAGATCATAAAATACACAGCAATTTTCGCATTTTATGTGTTGACGCGCCTCGAATAATTTAATAAGTTAGAAAAACAAGTGTTTTTAACCGTCTATAAAACACTTATTGTTTGAATGGCTATAAAAAAATTTGCAATTACATATTTTTACATTAATTTAAAAAGCACTATTTAAAAAAAAAGTATTTAATAAAATAAAAAGGTATTTTAAAAGTACCTAACATCTAGATTTTTCATTAAAGAATGAAATAATAAAGTAAATTGCATTTACTCATTTTCAAATTCTTTTACAGTAGGCATTGGATTTATAAAGGGCATTTCCGGAGTGGTAATAAACCCGACGGAATTGAAAATGCAACTCACAATACATTTCCAAAGCTAACGTTGATATTTGATCTTTGATTTAAAAAACATAAAACATAGTTAGCTGTGCAGTTTAGTGAATTTTGACAAAAAGTCATTCGCTTGGTTAAATGAAACTGAAAAAACGAATAGTTTTTGGGAAAATGTTTATTGTCTGCATAAACGCGCAACGGCCGAAGCATTTTTATTACATTCGCCGTAAATCAGGATCATATTTGTTTTCTCATCGTTCGAATTTTAATCGTCGTATTTTAACATATTCATAAATATCAGTTGTGACAAATAAAATTATTGGAAGCAAAGCTATCATGGATTCATAATTTCATTTAAAAACAATACGGTATTTAAAATAGCCACGTTAACTTTGGAAACGTGTTGTGAGTTCCATTTTAAATTCCGCTTGGCTCACTATCACTCGTGAAATACCCTGTATTACTAATAAATTACATACTTGGTGCAGTTAGTATTCCATTACCAAATGCGGGTTCAAGAAATTTGAACAACGACCCCCTGGCAAGAGAATGCTTCATAACATATTCTACAGCATCTAAATCGGAAATTATAATGAATAAATAGGGACCCAGCCACATTTTTCCAATTGGTCCATATTTCTCGGCCACTTCCATTATTTTAGGATAAAATTCTTACAAGAAAAGTTACTTAAGTATACTTATATGTTCTAATACTCTCACATTGTTTTACCATCTGGACCTTTGAGGAATAGATGAATGCTTCCCAAAAATGGTAAAGCAAAAGGCCCTTTTATCTTTGCAGTATAATAGTACAACTTTCTTCTTTTCCAACAATAATTAATAATAAACAACACTAACACCACTGATGATAAATGAAACAGAACACTACTGACGTTAAAATTCTTTTCCTTCATGCCGATATTCATTTATTTAAATCAAAGAATCTGTTTTACGTCTGCTGTCACTATGAAAAGAAATATGTTTTGAGAAGAAACCACCGATATATATATGTTCGTAAAAAGAACAAGAATCAAGTATTTTGTTAGAGGACAACAGCGTCCTTGATTAGGAGTGTTTTTCGGTGTAAACATGCCACGGAAAAATAAAACAATATTAGAAATAATAATAATAAAAATTTCTCTAGACGGTAATAATTAATATACAGGGTGGTCCAAGGAAAAGTATCCACTTGGATTATCTTGAAAACTGCAGATTTCACCCATAAGTGAAACCACAAGTGACCAAACTAAGCCAGCTGACACGTGAAGAGAGGTACCGTATAAGTCTGTTAGTACCTTCTTCCCTTCTATTTTCAATCACCAGACTAGGCTTTGACTGAGGGCTTCCGGGGATATAGCGTACGGTTCAATTTAATGGGGGAGACATTTCAAATCCAAACCGGATCACATAGTTCCCAACTCAAACTCTTCTAATGCTGTTCAGTTCCATAATTTATGTATTTATCCAGTTCGGTCATTTATCCATGAGTCACATCTCAATTCACGGACCGCGAGTCAAATCTCATTGAGTCAAATGTCAACCAACGTCTGCTATTAGTTATCACTTATTAGATTTATTTATTTATTTATACCGTTTGTTGGGACCAAACATCACGACACTCGATTATTTGTTAAATAAAATTTAAGTGAAGTGTGTTCAATCGTTTTAATTCCATTTTGAAATCCTCCGAAAGGTACGCCTCTAGTAGAACCTAATTAAACTAAATTATGAACAAAACACAACATAAAGTCCATTCATTTTGTATTGAACTTTTCAAGGTCAAATAATTTTATTTTTTGGTTTTGTAATTATGTTTTGTAAATAGTGACATGCAGGTAAACACCGTAAACGTTGAATTGAGCATTGCTAAAATCACATTATGTTGGTTGTATGCATGTCACTATTTACAAAACATAATTACAGTGCCAAAATTTAAATTATTTGACCTTGAAAAGTTCAATACAAAATGAATGGACTTTAGGATCGTTAAACTTTTCTTTTCTTATTATTTTCTTTCCTATTTTTCCGCAAAAATATAATCCGAGGGAATACGGTAACCAATAATACATCAAATAAGGGAGGAAAGTCGAAAAGTTTCCTGGGCAATTTTTCTAAACATATTGAGAAAAACCCAAAATTTTTGGTATTGTTGTAAAGAGAGTTTAAATCACTTTAAAATGATATTGATATGATATTCATTCCCTGTTCTCCATAATACCGTTGAGACAAATTTTGTGAGTTGGCACTCCTAAATAATTGGTATGCCCAGTCATTTATCAAAGAGTTGTCTGTCAATCCGTTTTCTAAGTTAGGATTCTAGAAATAAATAATCATAATTTGATTTATTTTGACTTTTGAACTGTCATAGTTGAATTTGTCAATTCAAGTGTACTAAGATAAAATCGTAAATGTGTTGCCAACTGAACAAAAATAATTTTAATCATTAAAAGTCACCCTGTAGTTCGCGAGATAGAGGCCACCTTGCCAAAAAGATGAATGACATTGCACTGGTGAATTTACCACTGTCATGTGTTCCTTAGGATATCAAAATTGACCTACTTGGGCGTTTGTCATATAAATGTGTAGTTTTCAAAATAATGCGGCTGAATAATTTACGTTAGGTCACTCGGTATAATGATTTAAGGAGATTCTTAAAACAAAAATAAAAATTAAAATTTAAATAATTATTCAAATTTTTTGCATATTTAATTGTTTATTATACGGTGCGATCAATTAAAAAATAAATCGAGTCGGCGTATTACCTATGGCAACCCATGCTATAGCATAGGCTCCAAAGCAAACTCGATTTATTTTTTAAATGATCGCTCGGTATTTGTCCTACTAGTCCTCTAACTAGTAAATACGGGATTATTCACGTAAGATGACGAGCCTGACCAGGTAAAAATGCAATCCAAAATACGTTTTCCAAATCATATGTTATGTTTTGGTATTTACAAATTAAATACTTTTTGCGATTACGGGGTTTCTAATTATCGAAAAAATGTGACGCTTGGCTATGAAGAGGCACGCATATGGAGCTATAAGCCTGTCCGATTATTTTATTTATTATCAATTGGGTTTCGCGTCAGGAGGTGATTAAGTGAAATTAATCAAAATTCGTTTTTTTTTTTAAATCTAAATAGGTTAAAACTAATAGAGAAAACAGATATAAAAATTAAAAAAAATTAAAACGCATCACATTGCCGATTATTTCCAATTAATGAAGATGCCACACAACTAACAGGAATTTATGACGTAGTTACACTAACTGCCTAATCACAAACCAAACCAGAAGTAAGATTTACAACACCCCATCGGCAAACTGCAGGTACTTACCCTGTCAGGGCCGAACTCGACTATTTTACGCCTCCAAACATTCCGAAGAAATTTTCTAATAAATTACGTAATGGAGTTGAAATTATTCAATATTCAGTTTTCTAAAATATCTATTTTTCATTTAAAGAAAAATCCTTTACGGATGAAAAGTTGCTGCGAATCGTTTCTATAATAAACTGGAATTTCACCAGTACTGACCTGAAAAATGGTTTCGGGAAAGCCGGGAAAGCGGAAGTGGATCAATCAAAAAGGTGACGAGTTCTGTAACTAGTAAAGGAAAAAAAACTTTCAATATTTGGACCAATTTGGTATTAAATCGCTATTGTAACGCAAATACACCCTCGCGACCGGGAGTAGTTCCGTGACGCTCCACTAGTACGCTCTCGAGGGCGCCACTCCATCTTCCCGGTGCGGCTCTCGCTCTTAGCCAGGATCTCCCCCATTGGTCAAGTTTCCGCGCGCTCTTTTGCATGCCCTCAGGCCATCGGACGAGGGTATAAAAGAAATTGCATCCCCTTGAAACATCAGTTGCGCTTGCTTCGGTGACACAACTCTCTCTCCTCCAGCAGCACCCTCTGTGGTCACTGGTCTTTTCCGAATCAAAAGCAAGCCGACAAGTGGACACTGCGTTTACCCTGACATCCCGAACCCTCTTCTTCGAAGGCATCACCAGGTCCCCCTGACGACACCTCCGTGGAAGCTCGACCCGTCTTTTCGAAATCACTTTGTACATTTACAATAAATAAATACATTCGAAACCACCCTACACTATAAAGTTAGCTCCATCACACAAATTTAATTGAAAAAAGTTGATCATGCTCAATCATAGTTGAATATTGATTGTGCCTACCGAGTTTCAGAATTTGTGGGACAATTATCAAATGTGTAATCGCAAAAATGGTAAGTGTTGGACCACCCTGCATCTGTCATTGGATTCTTCGCTCATGTTTTTAGTATTTGAATATGTTTTCGAACGATGATAGAACCGACATGATCCTACTTAACCATTAGTTTTGTGATTTTAATTGCTTATGATTGTTATTAAATCCTGGGGTGCGATCAATTAAAAAATAAATCGAGTCGGCGTGTTACCTATGGCAACCCATGCTATAGCATAGGCTCCAAAGCAAACTCGATTTATTTTTTAAATGATCGCTCGGTATTTTCTTGAGAGAGGCACTTTTCTGATTTCTGTCAAAATTTGACATTCATTAGGCTGACGATAAAAGTTATCTATGTTTTATGTGCATTATGATTATGTAATAGGGATCGAGATAACCCTGTATAATTATGCTAAATACGGAATAATTTTGCAACAAAGAATTTAAAAATGGGAATCCCTCTTGAATATAGTACTTTTACCCCTAATAGAAATATTCGGGTGATTTTTTTTAATTGTATTCATTCAATTCATTTAATTTAGAATTGCAGTTTTGTTGTAAGCCGCGCGTTTCCAGTAATTCATGAATTTAGCGACCTAGAATTGTGATCGCGCTCATTTTTTGCGCATGGTTCTTCTCCTGGCGTTATCAAATTTTAACTTTTTTTTTTTTGAGCGAGGAAGGACTCTGAGGACCTCCTCGTTTATGCAGGCGGCATAGCCGAATAGCGACGTTTACGTAGGTTCAGTCGCTCTTCCTCCTTCATTATAGAATTTTTTTTATTGTTTCGCCGGAACTCGAATTTATGCAGGGCAGCTTAGGAGTGATAATAAACCCGACGGAATTGAAAATGCAACCCACAATACATTTCCAAAGATAACGTGGATATTTTATCTTTGATTTAAAAAACATAAAACATAGTTAGTTAGCTGTGCAGTTGCGTGAATTTTGACATAAACGTCATTCACTTGGTTAAATGAAATTGTGAGAAAATGAAGAGTTTTTGGGAAAATGTTTATTATCTGCATAAACGCGCAACGGCAAAAGCATTTTCATTACATACATCATGTCTGTTTTCTCATCGTTCGAATTTTAATTGTCGTATTTGTGACAAATAAAATTATTGGAAGCAAAGCCATCATAGATTCATAATTTCATTTTAAAACAATCGCTACGTTAACTTTGGAAATGTGTTGTGGGTTCCATTTTTAATTCCGCCGGGCTCATTATCACTCGTGAAATACCTTGTATCAGTAATAAATTACATACTTGGTGCAGTTAATATTCCATTACCAAATGGTTGGTCAAGAAATCTGAACAACGACCCTTTGGCAAGACAATGCTTCAAAACATATTCTACAACATCTGAATCGGAAACTATAATGAATAAATAGGGACCCAGCCACATTTTTCCAATTGGTCCATATTTCTCGGCCACTTCCATTGTTCTGGGATAAAATTCTTACAAGAAAAGTTACTTAAGAATATATTTTCTAATACTCTCAAATTGTTTTACCATCTGGACCTTTGGCGAATAGATGAATGCTTCAAAAATGGTAAAGCAAAAGGCCCTTTTATCTTTGCAGCATTATAACACAACTTTCTTCTGTTCCAACAATAATTAATAATAAACAACACTAACACCACTGATGATAAATGAAACAGAACACTACTGACGTAGTTCTATAATTGATTCAAAAAATTGAAATTCACGCATAGTTATCTGTGCCTGAAGTGGGTCATTTTCTGACGTGTATTTTTTTTTGCATTGTTAGTAAGATCGAAACCATAGAAACCATACAAAACAGTGTGTGAAATGCAATTTCACGCATACGACTATTTCTGTTTTTCATTTCACGCACTGTTTTTTATTAGTTACCTAGCAACATGGTCACTGCATTGAAACTTCAGAGTTCCTTCAAAAATTTGAATTTTTAATTTCAATTTTTTGAATCAATTATAGAAAAAATATTGTTTATATTTCGTGCGCGAAGATGTTTTTGTGCATTCAAAGGCTTATACTGCCTCGACCTTCGTCTCGGCGTAAAAGACCTTTTCATGCACAAAAAACACTCTCTTCGCGCACTTAATATAAAAATAACTATTCCTTCATGACAATATTCATTTATTTAAATCAAAGTTCAGAATCTGTTTCAGAACTGCTGTCACTGTGAAATGAAATATTTCTTGAGAAGTAACCAACAATTTATATATTGGTAAAAAGAACAAACGTCAATTATTTTGTAAGAGGACAACAGCGTCCTTGATTCGGAGAGTTTTTCGGTGTAAACATGTCACGGAGAAATAAAACAATATTAAAAATAATAATAATTACTCTAGACGGTAATTATTAATATACGTTGTGGCCCAAGGAAAAGTGTCCACCTGGATTATTTTGAAAATTACAGATTCGTAGGAAATTTTGAAACAGGTTAATTTTGACATCGAAAGGGACACATAATAGTGAAGAATTCAGCGGCCCAACGTCATCTCCCGGTCCAGCTCTTTTGCAGGATGAAAGCATTATTTAAAGTTTCTTGATAGGGATATCAACATTTTTTAGTTTTACCTGACATTACTGGAGAAAGTACACTGTGAAGTGTGGTCAAGTGATATATGATTTTAAAGCAATTTGAATTCTTTTTCCAAGAGTATCATAATTTTATTGTTGTTTATGTAGCATCAGTAAAAAGAATGCTCATGATTAAAATGAAAACGTAAATGGTTTTCATCTTTTTAAGTGCTGCAAATTGTCTGGATAAGGATTTTCTTATTGTATGCAGGCAAATGCTTCAGTTTAAAAATGTAATAATGTTACCTAAACAGTTAATAAATTGTTATATTGTTTTATTTATAGACAATTTAAAGTGCCTGAAATTGTTGTATCAGTTCACATATTTCAATCATAAAAAGTCACCCGGTAGCTCCCGAGACCTTCACAAAAAGATGAAATTGCACTGCTGAATTTATCACTGTCACATGTGCCCTAGGTTATCAAAATTATCCTATTTCGGCGTTTGTCATCTAAATCTGTAATTTTCAAAATAATAATAATAATTTACATTGGTCCAGTCAGTATAATGATTTGAGCAGATTCTTAAAACAAAAATATATGTTTTGAAAGCAATTATAATAAAAATAAAAATTTAATTACTTATTCCAGTTTCTTGCATATTTAATTTTTTATTATATTTGTCCTACCAGTCCTCCAACCAGTAAATATAATTATGCTAAATCCGAAATAATTTTGCAACAAACAATTAAAAAATGGGAATCCTTCTTGAATACTACTTTATGAAGAAATTTATTTAACCAATCTGCAATCTCTACTTAGTCTTATTTCACTGAATTTATATTATTTGCATCAACAGAGAACTAAGGTTTAAAGTTTGTTTTAGCAGTGCAGCACGGTTACATTTTTATAACGCTAAAATCGTATCCCAAAAAAAAAATTTACTATCCCACCTCCACCCGGCGGCACGGCAATTTTGCCGGAGTACATACACTATTACGGATATTACTATCAAGTAATTGTGCAGTGCTTATCAACATAATTACCGGCGTCTCGCCTCCGCATTTTGACTTTGTTGTGTATTATGTTCTGTGTCAATGTTAAGGAACTTCCTCACGATGTGACATAGGCAGAATATAGCCTAAGGGAGTCCGTTTCGGCTCAGGGACGCGAGGGTCGCGGGTTCGATTCCGACCCAGGGCGAAATTAAAAAATAAAAAAAAGGCTATATTCTGTCTCGTGATTCGGAAGTCACGTTAAGCCATTGGTCTCGGTCTATTGAGTTGGTCATCATGCCCCTCATAGATTTGTAAACCAGTCCTAGACTTTGTAACAAATTTTTATATTTTTTTTTATTTATTTAATTTACCTTTTTGAATTTCAACTACCAATGTGTTATCTAAATCCAGAATTTTTAAATTTTTAAAAAGAGATTGCGGTACTATTCCCGTTGCTGAAATTACAAGTGGTAAAATCGAAATTTTTTCTAAACACCAAAAATTTCTCATAGCAACGGAGAGCTCTAAATATTTATTAATTTTTGTATTATATGTCTGTGTTATATTGTGTGAATTTGGAACAGCTATATCTAAAAGATATGCTTGCTTTTGTTGTTTATTTAAAATAATAATGTCTGGTCTGTTATGCTTAATATGAATGCCAGTTAAAATTGTTCAATCAAAATATAATTTGTAATTGTCATTTTCCAAACAACTTTCTGGTTTATAAATATAATGTGGTTGTGTATCCTTTAATAAGTTGAATTTAACTGCTAAATTCATGTGTATAATTTTTGCGAATATATCATGACGTTTTTTATATTCGCTTTGAGCCAAAACGGTGCAAGAAGAAATGATGTGTTCAATGGTTTCCCCTTCAGTTCCGCAAATCCTACATTTATCAATGATCGATTGTAAACCGCATATGTGTTTTTTATAATTTCTTGTATTTATAACTCGATCTTGTATTGCAAATATAAAACCCTCAGTCTCAGGATGAATATTTGATTTTTTAAGCCATGCATGAGAAGCTTGAATATTAATTTCTGGTTGTTCTAGTTCTCTAAAATATCTCCCATGTAAAGACTTTTGTTTTATATTTGCTATAGTGTCAGGTATATTTGGCTCAACAATATCTGAAATTATATTATCACTTAAATTTAAAGGTGTGTAACCTTTATCCGCTGAAACCAAAGCATTAAAAAAAGTGTTATCACGAGCTCTATTGAGAAAATAATTTTTTAGTGAAGCAATTTGACTGTGTTGTAGAATTTCTAGATTTGAAAAACCCCTACCACCATTTTCGCGTGGTAAATTAAATCTTTCAATAGCAGATTTGGTGTGATGTTTACAAAATTTTGTAAAGAGAACTCTAGTTTGAATATTTATATTCTGTTATTAATTTGTTTGTTTTATTGAAGCGACATGTCGTTATTTCTCTGAAATTTTAATGAAGCAGTTACTCCCTTCTTATTATAAATCGTTTATTGGCCAATGGATTAATCCATTATATAATATATATGTATTATACAATATACAGGGTGATTTATATAGTTTCATAAATATTTTAACCAGTGGCAGATTGCGGTCTCAAAAGGCTCTTGACAATAAAATTTTGAGCCGTACATAAAAAATTGGCAAAAATTACCATATCGGTTTTTTCACTATTAGTAAATGCCATTCTTCGCTAAATTATTCCACTTTACGTCCAATTACATGAATGTCGTAATAGAAGAATTGTTGCTATTGAGAAATTATTGGTATTATAAAGTTCGCTTTAGTTTCATAGAACCTAGACATTTTTGTAAGAGTGTCTAGGCCTCTAGGGGTTAGAATCTACCCCTTTGTATGATACTATATTAATCACCCTGGATGTAGATACTTAAATTATAAGCGGTCCCAAAACACTGGACAAGTTAGTAATAGTTGATTATAATCAGATGGTAAGACAAAAGGTGAACGACAATTTTGTCGCAAAAAATGTGCCCTGTATAATGACAAAACATAGTGTAATGTTTTTGGGCAGACATAGCAATAAACAGTTGTGGCTTATTAAATTTATGGATAGACGACCAACAGTTTAGTTTGCCTGGTGTGCGCGGAAGCTACCCAATCGGACTAAATTATCGGCCAATTATTTAGTCTGTAGTGTGGCCCTAGCCTTAATATTACAGTTTGCAAATTTTAAGGCAATTCCTAGTTCCATTGTAATATGTATTATTGGTCCTACTTACTTGAAATTTTCATAATATTAGTAAAGTCTACGACACTACTAAGTCCCGAAAATTGTATGATTACTACATAATGCTAACGATGAAAAGTATCTGGCTACAAAGGTACAATTTCTGAGTTCCCTAGAGGAACAATTATAAATTATTATTGTAGGTCTGACCGGCGCTTGTGATGCAATGAATTCACCAATTTGACAATGAGAGATATCGAAGATATCTTAGTTAAAGTTCAGGATACTAATATATAATTACAAATCGCGATCATTCTAATTTTGAGAAAGTTTTACCTGGAAATTTGTTGAAAGTACATCGGATAATTTAGGTAGTGTTGTAGACTTTACCTACTACTGTTATGAAAATTTCAAGTAAGTACCAATAATATTACAACGGAAGTGGGAATTACTGTTGCCTTAAAATTTTAAAATTGTAATATTAATGCAACTACAGGAATAGTTTTTCTGAAGGGGAAACCATTGAACATATCATTTCTTCTTGCACCGTTTTGGCTCAAAGCGAATATAAAAAACGTCGTGATATATTCGCAAAAATTATACACATGAATTTAGCAGTTAAATTCAATTTATTAAAGGATACACAACCACATTACATTTATAAACCAGAAAGTTGTTTAGAAAATGACAATTACAAATTATATTTTGATCGGACAGTTTTAACTGACATTCACATTCAGCATAACAGACCAGACATTATTATTTTAAATAAACAACAAAAGCAAGCATATCTTTTAGATATAGCTGTTCCAAATTCACACAATATAACACAGACATATAATACAAAAATTAATAAATATTTAGAACTCTCCGTTGCTATGAGAAATCTTTGGTGTTTAGAAAAAATTTCGATTTTACCATTTATAATTTCAGCAACAGGAATAGTACCCCAATCTCTTTTTAAAAATTTAAAAATTTTGGACTTAGAGAACACATTGGTGGTTGAAATTCAAAAAGGTATATTATTATACTCATGTCACATCGTGAGGAAATTCCTTAACATTGACACAGAACATAAAACACAAAAAAGTCAAAATGCGGAGGCGAGACGCCGGTAATTATGTTGTTAAGCACTGCACTATTACTTGATAGTATTATCCGTAATAGTGTATGTACTCCGGCAAAATTGCCGTGCCGCCGGGTGGAGGTGGGATACGAGTAATTAACGTTATAAGTCCGGAAACTCATAGTTTACAGTACGAGTGAGACGTCTAAGGACGAGACGACGAAGGAGCCGAGTCTTGAAACTCGAAACGAGAAAGAGTTCACGGACGAATGTCGTTATGTATTTTATTTCATCCTGCCTCAAATTTCGTTTAAAAGAAACATTGAAATTAATTTCAAAATACGGCTAAAGCAAATTAATACCTAGCAAGAGTAGCAAGTCTGGTGAGTGGTGAAAGATATCAAAAACAATTCACCCATTTTTGTAAATGGAAATCAGAAAATAATGTGAAGAAAATTATGGAAGAGGTTATTAATAAATGGTTGTATTATTTTATTTGTGAACTAACGTCTGAGAAAGTAAGTGCATCATCTTCTTTGTGGCCGAAATAGTTAAATTGTTAATTTGTATTTAGATCTAGTTTTGAATAAAACATTTCTTAAACCTTATTGCAATTGTTACTTCATTGTGTTTCCAATAGCAACACTTAACCGGCGCGGCATCCGGCCGTTTTTTGCGTTTTCCCGGATTCAAACTGATGACGTAAAGTGTTGAAATTTAACACAGGATGAAATAAAAAAAATTAATGAGTTTATATCCGATTTATTTTGTGAGATAAAATAGTATATATCGTTCAGAGTAGAAGGTCTTTTTGTGCTTCGCACAGTTATCGGCCTCAACTGCATTTCGGTTTTCAATCTCTAGGTTTGGCACAAAAAAACTCACTTCTACTCTTTATGATATAATACACTATTAGGTACAAAATCTATAGTTTTTATAATAATTGTTATTAGTCATAA
Organism: Tenebrio molitor; assembly: GCF_963966145.1. NCBI lineage: Eukaryota > Metazoa > Arthropoda > Insecta > Coleoptera > Tenebrionidae > Tenebrio > Tenebrio molitor. The sequence continues at coordinate 22,054,289 of NC_091049.1, forward strand.
TTAAACGTATACCTAAAGCATCCAAGTTTCTATTTTCCCAAATTCAGGCGAAGCAATCTCAGATCTTAAATTGATATTTTTAAGCAATAGGTATAAGAAAGAAAACATTGTAATGACCCAGTTTAAAATTTTAATTTTAATTCCCGGTACCGCCACGAGAGCGCGCCAAATGAGAAGGTACTAGCGGCTAGACTTGGAACTAAGGGATTGGGTTGGTAATCCTGGGGGGTTGGCAACTCTGAGAGCGGAAATATAGCGGGGATGAAGCGATCTCTCGCGCGCGTGGTTGAAGGGGGTGGTTCACTTTTATTTGGTTTTTCGAAACGAACACACCGTGCGAAGAGCGATTAATATTCCCAAAATTTGTAAGTTAAATCTTAATCAATTACACTACCGTCCCGAGTAGATATTTTGTATCCCTGTGAGGTATTCGACGTTTTAATTCATCTCTGGTAATTTATCCCCGTTCGTTGTCCCTTTTTTTGTTTTTGGGACCAGGACCACCTGGTAAGGGTATGTTGTAGATTGCATTTTGCTGCATGCTGTTTCTTTGAGAAGCGCCCATTTGTTAATTTTAAGCGTTATCCCTAAGTTTCTCCCGGGAGGTTCATTTTTCCGTCAATCTGTTACTTTCGAAAATTAGGAGCCGTCGTCCGAACCGCGTGAGTTCATTTTGTTTTTTTTTTCTTTCACTAACATTTTCCAACGGCACTCGAGCCGCGATTTTTTTGTTTAACATTGCCAGCGATTATTGTATTCGTTATTTATGTGGCTTAGTGATATTTGTGCCATTTAAAGTGTTTTTATTTTATCGTTATTTAACTTTGCGCTTTGTTCTCTTTTATTTGATCATTGTTTAATGTTGCGTTTGGTTTTGCTTATTTTATCATTGTTTAATGTTGCGCTTTATTTTGTTGAATTTTCTCATCGTTTAATGTTACGCTTTGTTCGATTGAATTAAACTCGGGTTTTCTTTGTGTTGTTGCTAAGCACCGCTAGATTTCGGAAGAGTTAAAGTAAAATGTTGTAAGTGCGCCACTATGGGAGTTAGATGACACTCAGGAAGTCGTGGGGTTGTCTAGTAAATTACTGTGGAGGCCACGGTTAAGTTATGGACGTTAGCGAAGGCGGACCTAAGTCCTGCTCGATGCGGCTCTGGGATGCTGACGTGAAACCTCCGTCGCGGTTCTAGGGACCTCGGGTTTGTCGGTAAACGGTTGGTTGGGGAAGGCGGACCTAAGCCCTGCTCGATGCGACTCTGGGATGCTCATCGTACAGCCCCGAGCGCTTCTATCACTCTTTCTTGGTCGGTAAAATAGTCCGACGTTCATTTACCAGAGTAACTAGAAACGTCGCTGGTCTCAAGTCGATTCAGATTATTCTTCTGAGTCCCCTTGCGGCCGAGAGTTTGTTACCTCCAGCTCTAAGCTCCTGTCGGCGTACCTTGACCGCGTAGTTACTAATTAAACTTGGAATTGTCATAACTAATTGTAAAATATGAATAATACCTGGGATACGGTTTTGGAGAGGGTTTTTATCCGTCCCTGCCTGTGATAACTGCATTATGAATTTGTTACTTGTGTTTTTTTTGCAACTACAGACTTCGGAGAAAAATTTTGAAAGAGGTTAATTTTGACGATGAAAGGGTCATCTTCCCATCAGCCTTACCAGCCTCTTGCAAACCATTTTAGCAAGCCAGGATCAAATTGTATATCATTTTAAAAAGAGTGTTTTTTTAAATTTTGCACCGAAGACGGTGCCCCTGCACACATCACGTACGAGACCTTGAATAAAATATAAGAATTTTTTGATTGACGAGCCATCAGCCAAAATACAGCCATAACTTACCCTTCAAGATCCTGCGACCTCATTTCCTGTGACTTCATTTGTGGCCCTATTTAAAGAACTCGATTTTCCAGCATCGGTTAAATAACTTAGACGAATTGCGTAAGGCAATTGTGAAAATTGATAAATTCAATAATAAATAATCCTTAAATGTTGGCGAATGTTAACACCACAATTGTTCGAAGAGTACGCAAATGGCCTAAAATTGATGGAGTACATTTTGATTATTTATTATAAACGTTATTTCCTCATTTCATTAATGTTTATTTTTTCGTTTGTTATACGAGTATAATACTCAACTGCCTTTAGTTGTGTTGCAATATTTTCTGATTTGCTCTTGTCAGGAGGTTAATAATAGTTATTTACACAATAAGTGGGATAAAAGCAATATTACAGGATTCGAGTGTGAAGATTGCATCATCACACGAGTTTCCTGTAATATGCTTTAGCCCACGTGTTATGTATAAAATTTTATCTAAGACCGTCCCGAATTAAAAAAAAAAGGTAAATCTTATTTATTTCCGCCAGTTTCATTACACCACTCAGTGGAATAATAACTTACTTATCCCACTGAGTGGGGTAATGCAGCTCACTTATCCCACTGAGTGGAGTAATGAAATGCGTCCGGTAATGAAGTTCCTTATTCCACTCAAATGAGTGGGATAAGTGTCATTTATCCCACGGGATTAGATAAAATTACAAACACTGAATTAAATTAAAATAATGATGATTATATTGAATAACATTTAGAACACAACACACAATATTTTAATAATGAACAATCGGTAGGACTCTTATGATTTATTTTGATAACACTTAGAACTCTAAGTTGGGACTCCTCTCTCGAACTTACATCAACACCTTTCATCCATTCAGGATTCATTCTTCACAACGACCAAGCTGGAGCTCCAATCAGGAGTTACTTTCATTACATCATTTTTAACCGATTTCCAATTTAACCGTTGTCTTACTCATACAATTTATTAGACCGTGCATAATCCTAATGCATCGACTGTTGGTCCGATTCTTGCAAATCTTACGTTTGCCACAATTTTACGACAAACGGTCTTCAACGGTCCTAACGAACTTTCCACATTTGTTCCATTTTCACGCAATTTCCAAAATATTATAACAGTTGCATTAGCATGTTGAACTGTCGATTAATTAATTGTTGCCTCGACCTCGCTCTAATAAATATTTAACAAAACATTCAGTTCCATGATAAGATGCTTCGTGCAAGACTGTGTCGTTGTATTCGTTCACATTTCAAACATTTGCTGTAAACTCGACCCTTCGGTGCTTTCGGATGTCCTTACGATAAATAAAAACTTATATAAATGCTTTAAAAAATGAACCAAATCAATTGCCTACTTTAAAATACCATGTTCGTCATATTCTGATGTCTTTGCATTTCTTATATGACAGCAATCTATTAATTGTGGGAGATTTTAATGTTCCGGATTACGTCAACGGAGTATGTGGTCATTCCAAAGCTTCTACCTCTTGTCAACTGCTTAACAATTTGATTTGTTTTTACGACTTGAAACAATGCAATAATGTTCGAAACTCTAACAATAGGCTCTTGGATCTGGTGTTTGTCAATCGGTGTCTAAGTTGTTCCGTGATCGACTCAGGTGATCCGTTGGTTGGAGTCGACGATCATCATCCATCTCTTGAGGTGGGCGTCACCATAGGTGATGTGTTCAAGAGATTTCCAGTCGGTCGAAGCAGTTCGTTCAATTTTAGGAAATGTAACTTTGTTGCTCTCTACGATGCTTTGAACGGTGTGGATTGGTCGTTTCTCTCTGCTTGTGCAACTGTTGAGTGTGCTGTGTCCGATTTTTATTCAGTGTTGAATGAGGTGTTTCGCTGTCATGTGCCGTTGAGGGGTAGGTGTTCTGGAAGTTATCCGGTATGGTTCAACAAGAACTTGATTACTCTGTTGAAAAAGAAGAATAGGGCATGGAGACGTTATAAGACAACTGGATCTGTCTACGACTTTGAAACTTTTTAATCCTTAAGGCGGTGCTTTAAGGCGGATGTTGCCGCTGTGTACAGAGAATATGTCAGACGAGTTAACAATGACATCAAAACAGATCCAAAGAAATTCTGGTCATTCCTGAATTCCAAGAATAACTCCAGCTCTATTCCTGCTTCCATGGTTTTTAACAATGCTACTATAACGGATCCTCAAATCATAGTTGACAGCTTTGCTGATCATTTCTCAAAATCTTTTACGAGGGATGCCGCCAGCACTCTCCCATCTGCTTCTCTTCCGTATGATAATCTTACTCTGACGAGAGTTTCAGACGATGATGTACTTAAAGCCATAAAATGCCTTAAACCTAACATGACTAGTGGACCTGATGAGATACCAAGCCTTGTGATAAGGGATTGTGCGGCGGTCTTCGCCGATCCTTTGTGTTTCCTATTCAACCTAATATTAAATACTAGTTGTTATCCTATGAGATGGAAGACTTCGGCCGTGCGCCCCATTCACAAAAAGGATGACAGATCGGAGATTACCAACTACAGGCCTATTGCCTTAATCAGTAACTTTGCAAAGGTCTTTGAATATGTCCTGTATAATTCCTCACTCCATTATGTCTCCCACAAGCTATCTCCGAATCAGCATGGCTTCACAAAGTGTCGGTCCACCGAGACGAACTTGGCGTCGATCAGTCAGTATCTATCTGATGCGTTAGATAACCATTCCCAAGTGGATGTAGTTTACACGGATCTCTCGAAGGCCTTCGACAGGATTGATCATGGTCTTTTGTTGATCAAATTGGAGTCATTCGGTTTTTCGGATAATCTTGTGGAGCTAATAAGGTCTTATTTAAGCGATCGATTTATGTACGTGGGAGTGAATGGGTATGCGTCTAAGCCCTTTAAGCAGGAGTCTGGCGTTCCGCAGGGTTCTGTTTTGGGTCCGCTGTTTTTTAATATCTTCATAAACGATCTGGTGGACGATCTCGACGTACCGCACCTCTTGTTTGCCGATGACATGAAGATTTACCTTAGGATAGACTCGATTGATGATGCTCTTCGACTTCAGGGCTGTATTGAGGAGATCTCTAGAAGGTGTAAGTTAAATAACCTTGTTCTCAACCATCTTAAGTGTAGCATAGTCTCATTCACAAGGAAGACCAAGCCTCTCTTATTTGACTATAAAATCAACGGCTCCATTCTTACAAGACGTGAGTCTATTAGAGATCTGGGTGTCATCTTCGATTCCAAACTATCCTTCGGCGAACACATTCGGACCATTGCGGGGACTGCCTTCAGGGCACTGGGTTTTGTTTTGCGTGCTGGCAGGGAATTCTCCGATGTCGCGACCCTGAAGCTTCTGTACATCACCTATGTGAGATCCCGGCTCGAGTATGCTTCCCTTGTGTGGTCACCGATATATGATGTTCACTCTTCTCTTCTGGAGCGAGTGCAACGCAGATTCCTGAAGAATGTAGTCTTCATGTTGAATGGTGCATATCCGCCTCGTGGGTGTCCACAAGGTCTTCTGCTCGGTGAGGTTGGTCTGCAGTCTCTGCTTGATAGACGCATGGAGCATTCGGTGATCTTTTTGTTCAAATTGTTCAGAGGGCTGCAGGAATGTCCTCACGTTCTGGAGAGGATCAGCTTGAGGGTTAGCCGGTCGGGATCTAGGGTAAGGAGTGTTTTCTACATCGGTCAGCGCCACACTGACATCGGGCTCAAGTCACCCGTCACTCGAATGCTGCGAAATTACCAGAGTGTCGAGGCCCACATCGATATTTTTTGTTGCAGCATTTCGCAAATCAAAAAATTCTTCTCCATCTCCTCGTGAATTAGGGCGATCCTACTCAGATGAGTGCTCGGTAGTTGTAGCCTGGGTGTTGGGATGCTCTCTGTGTAATGGTTGTTGTGTTGTGATTGTGTTTTGTGTATCATTTTCTTTTTGGCAGGGCTTCTAATTGGGCGTCAAGCCTGTTAGCCGTCAACAATAATAATAATAATAATAATAATAATAATAATAATATTGGAGGTATTCTACAATATTTTCGTTTTGTTTTTCATTTGCAACAGCGACAACATTGATTCCATTTCAGACAAAGAAGTTCACCATTTCATGATAATCTTCATAGGGTGCCCAATGCTGCAATGCTATTCTTTTACTTTTTTCAGTTGCTTCTACAGAGTGAACATAAAGTTTGGAACAAAATTCATAATAACGTTATGTGATGTTTTAAACGATGAATGAAAAATTTGGTACCTTACAGTACAATTTTTTTGAGAAAATGGCAATTTTTATTTCAGAAATTAAATTTAATTTTTATTGTAA